>NW_004444160.1:1655678-1659541 GCF_000243295.1 Trichechus manatus latirostris
ACATTGGAAGCTCATACCACCAAGAAAGCAGTGCCAGGAGCAGAGAGCGTCCTTTGGACTTGAGGTTCCTGCGCAGAGAAGCTCCCTGACCAAGGGAAGATTGATGACTCAGACCTTCCCCCAGAGTCGACAGAGAAAGCGTTCCCCTGGAGCTGATGTCCTGAATTTGGACTTGTAGCCTACTGGACGGTGAGAGAATAAACTTCTCTTTGTTAAAGCCATCCACTTGTGGTATTTCTGTTATAGCAGCACTAGAAGTCTAAGACAGCATACTATCAGCTTTAGTCAGCAGCAACCCCATCCTCTTGGTTCACCTGAATAGCAAGCAACCCCACACTCCAGAAGTGAGCTGGCAGAGCTCTGACTCTTTGAAACCTAAGAGGCCATGTTGTCACCCTTTGAAACCCAGGAGGTCTTGGCTTCACTTTTTGAAACCTAGGAGGCTATCACTCCACTCTTTCAAACTTAGGAGGCTGTGGCTCCACTCTGTAAAGCCTAGGAGGTCATGGCTCTACCCTTTGAAACCGAGTCAGGCCTGCTTTCAGTGTTTCTTCTAACAGTTCTCCTCATCTCTGAGCTGCTCCAGGGATGGTCCTTTTCTTTTATTGGAGGACAGCAAATGTAACCTGTAGAATTTGAAGAGGCAGACAGTTTTCCTTCCTTTCATCCTGTCTCTATTCCCTTCTGTCTAAGCTGATGAGTTTCATGCTGTGGTAGTTGGTTAGCTCCATCAGGCACAAGTTTAATCTCTTTAACAAAAGATTGTGTAGCCACGTCATTTGTGAAAATTCTAGAACATGTGTCCTTAGTTTACACGACAGTTCTCCAAATCTTTAGTTTCTGTTTCTGCTTTGCACAGTTCATTTTCAGTCCATCTCTTTCCTCTTACGTTTTATTACAAGTGACAAGGAGAAACCACATGGCCCCTTTAAGGTTTTGCTTGGAAATCTCAGCCGAATATCCAAGTTCATCACTTACAAGTTCTGCCTTCCCCCAAACATTTGAACATAATTCAGAGAAGTTTTTCGCCACTGCATAAAAAGCATTGCCCTTCTTCCATTGTCCAATCACATTCTCATAATTTCCTTTTAAAACCTCTCTAGAAGCACAGTTAATGTCAACATGTCTAGCAACATTCTGTTGATGGTGCCATATGTATTCTCTGAGATGATAGAGACTTTCTCTACGGCTCTCCTCACATCTTTCTGAGCCCTCACTAGACTTGCTTTTGATGTCTATAATCTACCACAGCTTCTTCAAGGCAGTCTAGACTTATACTATTAAAAACCAAACCTGTTTTACTGTTTTAAAAAAGGGTTTGGTTTTTAATAGTAAAATTGACGATTGAATTTAATAGTAAAATTGACTTGTTGCAATTGAGTCAATTCTGACTCATAATGACCTTATAGAACAGGATAGAACTACCTCACAAGGTTTTCAAGGCTATAATCTTTAAAGAAACAGACTGCACATTTTTCTCCTAAGGAGCAGGCTAGTGGGTTTGAACCACAGACCTTTCGGTTAAGAGTCGAGTGCTTAACCACTGTACCACCAGGGCTCCTTAGGCTCTTGCTATTAGTCACCTTAAAAACTCTTCCAGCCTCCATCCATTACCCAATTGCAAAACCACTTCAATATTTTAGGTATTTGTTAGAGCATCACCCCACTTCCTGTACCAAATTCTGTCTTAGTTATCTAGTGCTAATATAACCCAGATATCACAAGTGGGTGGCTTTAACAAATAGAAATTTATTTTCTCATGGTTTAGGAGGCTAGAAGTCTGAATACAGGGTGCCGGCTCTAGGGGAAGGCTTTTTGTCTCTGTCAGCTTTGGAGGAATGACCTTGTCTCTTTTGAGCATCTCTTCCTGGTGATCTTCATGTGGCTTGGCATCTATTTTACTCCATCTCTGCTTTTTTGCTTTTTGCTTAATCTGCTTTTATATCTCAAAAAAGATTGACTTAAGACAACCTTACACTAATACTGCCTCATTAACATAACAAAGAAAACCCATTCTCAAATGGGATTATAACCACAGGTATATTGGTTAGGATTAACAACATATATTTGCAGGGCCACAATTAAATCCATAACATCAAATACCCACTTTTTCACTTCCTGTTCAGTTCTAACACCAGCCACCTATGTAGTACTTCTTTCTCTGATCATAACTACCTGGAGCTATGTCAGATCTCACAAGTTAAAAGGACGCTGTTCTTTAAACTACCATATAGGCAGATGCCAGCTGCAAGTTTGAGTTTGGAACTCCTTAAGACACCCTCACTTCTGAACTACTGGCTACAGATTCAGGGGTTTCCCTTTACCCCTTCAGGATACCAGCCCCAAGTCCAGGGTCCCCACTTGGGCTCCCTCACTTCTGAATTCCTGGATCCTACTACTCCTTTGGGTTCAATAATTTGCTGGAATGACTCACAGAGCTCACAGAAAGTGCTGTGCTTACAATGACAGCTCTATTATAGCAAAAAAGATACAAATGAAGACACACAAAGGAAAAAGTCTAAGAGGGTTCCCAACATGGAGCTTCCACATCCCAAAGGGTGTGATACCCTTTCAAGTGCATGGATATCTTTAACCAACCAGGAAGCCCGTGAAGTATCTGTGTCCAGAATCTTTATTGGGGCCTCATTGCATAGGCATGACTGATGGAATCACATCCCCCTCCCTCCCTCCCTGAAGTCAATATCAATTTACCAGGTATCCTTTGTGGCCTGGCCAGCTACTCACTCCTTTGCACAAATCCTCAGTTGTTGTTTAGATAACAAAGGTACCTAAATTACTCAGGAAATTTCAAGAGTTTGGAATTATCTCTCAGGAAACAAAGGCAAAGACCAAATTACTTCAGGTAAGGTTACATTGTTTACCCTACAATAAGTTTTTCACTTCCCTGGTAATATTTCATCCTAGGTATTTATTTAGTATTTTTTTTATTATTTCTACATTTTTTATTATTGATGCTATTTTAAATGGAATTGTTCCCTTAATTTCCTTTTCAGATTGCACCTTGCTGATGTATAAAAATCTGATTGACTTTTGTGTGCTGATCTTGGGTCTTGCTATTTTGTTTAAATCATTTATTACCTCTAATAGCTTGCTTGTGGATTCTTTGTGGTCTTCTGTATGTAGGATCATGTTTTCTGTGATAAGGGGTAGTTTTAATTCTTCCTTCCCGGTTGGATACATTTTATTTCTTTTTCTTTCCAAATTGATCTGGCTAGAATGTTCAGTATAATATTAAATAGCCGTGGTGAGACCAGGAATCCTTGTTTCTACCTGATCTTAAGGGGAAAGCTCTCAATCCTTCTTCATTTAGTATGATGTTAACTGTGGGTTTTTCATAAATGCCCTTTATCAAATTGAGGACTTTCCCTTCTACTCCTATCTTGTTGAGTGCTTTTATCGTGAAAACCTGTTGCCATTGAATCAATTCCAACTCATAGCAACCTCACATGTTACAGAGTAGAACTTCTCCATAGGGTTTTCTTGGCTGGAACTTTTAGGGAAGTAGATTGCGAGGCCTTTCCTCAATGGTTCCGATGAGTGAGATTGAACTGATAACCTTTAGGTAAGTAGTCAAGGGCAAATAATTTGTTCACTCAGGGACATTTAAAAAAAAAATCATAAAAAGATGTTGTATTTTGACAAAAGGCTTCTCTGCATCAATTGAGATGCTTATGTGGTTCTTTCCCTTTGTTCTGTCAATGTGGTATATATATTACTTTGATTGATTTTCTAATGTTGAATGACCCTTGCCTTCCTAGGATAAATCCTCTTTGATCATGGTGTATAATCTTTTAAATATGCTTTTAGATTTAGTTTGCTAGTCTTTTATCGAGAATTTTTGC
>NW_004444160.1:1667891-1677065 GCF_000243295.1 Trichechus manatus latirostris
ATCTTCTATTTCTTTTTGAGTCAATGTATGAAGATTATATGTTTCTAAGAATTTACCTATTTCCTCTAAGTTGTCTAATTGGTTGATATACAATTGTTTATACTTTTATATATATATATATTTTAAATCTCTATAGGGTCAGATGTAATGTCCCCATGTTTATTTCTGATTTTAGATATCTGCATCTTTCTCTTTTTTTCTTTTGTCAGTTTAGCTAAAGGTGTGCCAATATTATTTATCTTTTCATACAACCAATTTATTTTCTCATTGATTCTCTCTATTGTTTTTCTGTTTTCAATTTCATTTATCTCTGCTTTGATCTTTGTTACATCCTTCTTTCTGGTTGCTTTGAGTTTGGTTTGCTCTTTTTTTTTCCTAGTTCCTCAAGTAGTCCATTTAGGTTTTGACTTGTGATTTTCCTCTTTATTATTATAGGCTTTTACAGCTGTAAATTTCCCTCTGAGCACTTCTTTTACTGCATCCCATAAGTTTTGATATGTTATTGTGGTGCAATGAATCACTTTTATATGGCCTTTCTGGTCATGGTCTTATAACTCCTCAAAATGACTGGCTGGGACTATGCAAATTGAGTAACTTATGTTCTACTAAGGGAGTTGGTCAGTTCATGGTCCTGCTGGGAGGACTATGCCTTGAAATTAACGAAAAGTAGGCTTATACAAGGGCCAGTCCCACAGAGGTTCATGGGGTGACCTCACTACCATCAAGAAGATTCTGGAGCAGAGCATGTTCTTTGGACCTGGGATCCCTGTGCTGAGAACATCCTAGACTCAGAAGAAAGAGCTGTAACATTGAAGATGGTGGGAGATAACAAGAGATGGCTGTGGTGGGCTTGCCAGTCCATGGAGCAACAGCTGAATGCCTTTGAGCAAGAGACTTGCCAGCTGAGCTAAAAGAACTGTAACACTTACTTGTTTAGGGCTAGAGAATTCTGAGTGTGTCCACTCAGAGGCAGCCCTGGTAGTGTGGTGGCAAGAGAGAAATGCAGGACCAGATAGTGTGGTAGGAGCCTGCAGCAGAAGCTTAGAAGGGTCCAATGGTAGAGGCTCAGGAAATTATTTGCAGTGGTCTTGCTGCTGGCGAGGCAAGGCCCAGTGAAGCCCAGCAGCAGAAAAGATGCCTCAGGCAGCTTCGTGATAGCCAGAGGCAGCAGTGACATGAAGGACAACATTTGACCTGAACTAGAGACATAAGAGCTGACATGGGTAATTTGGGAAAGTGTAAAGCATTTTCCCTTTTGAGAATCTGTTGTTATTTTTTACTGTTTGCTTTCTATAATAATAATTATGGCTTTCACTTTGCCAACACTGTGTAAGTGCCTTATGTGTCTGGCTCCATCACAGATAAATGCAGCACCCAGAAAATTGTTGATACCAGTGGGTGTATGCATCTCATTCCTAGCAGTCTTATGGCTGCCCAGAAGTTTGAGGCACAGCCTGTGTGCATGTGCAGTGCAAATAGACAGACAGAACATAGAATTGTTCTTCCATTTTTATTTGACTCTACGTATTTTCTGATTTCTCTTTTGATTTCTTCCTTGACCCATTGGTTGTTTTATCGTACTGTGGCAGCTTGTATGTTGCTGTGATGCTGGAAAGTATGCCATAGGTATTTCACCTACCAGCAGGGTGACCCATGGTGGACAGGTTTTAGCTGAGCTTCCAGACTAAGACAGACTAGGAAGAAGGGCCTGGCAGTCTGATTCTGAAAAAATTAGCCAGTGAAAACCTATGAGTAGCAGCAGAACATTGTCTGATATAGTGCCAGAAGATGAGCCCCTCAGGTTGGAAGTCACTCAGAATAACACTGGGGAAGAGCTGCCTTCTGAAACTAGAATCAACCTTAATGACATGGATAGAGTCAAGCTTCTGGGAATCTTCGTTTGCTGATGTGGCACAACTAAAAATGTGACGAAACAGCTGCAAACATCCACTACTAGCATAAAGAAATGTAAAGTTTTTTAAATTTTTACCACTTATTGGTTCTCGGAGTTTTTTTTTTTTTTTTTTTTTTTTGGAATCCTTGGATTTTCTATGTAGACCATCATGGCATCTTCAAATTTAGATGTTTTATTTCTTCTTTTCTAATTTGTATGCCTTATATTTATTATCTATCATATTATTATGCCTCATATTACTTAGCAGTGGCTAGAACTTCCAGTACTATGTTGAATAAGAGTGATGATGGCAGACTTTCTTGCCTTTTTCCTGATCTTAGAAGGAAGACATTCAGTCTTTCATCACTAAGTATGGAATTAGATGTAAGATTTTTGTATATAAATACTTATAAATTTGACGTAGTTCCTCTCTGTTCCTAACTTGCTGAGAGATTTTATCCTGAGTGGGTTTTGCATTTTGTCCAATGCTTTTTCAGCATCTACTGATGTGATCATAAGATTTATTTTCTTTAATCTGTTGACATGGTGAATTACATTAATTGAATTTTGAATGTTAGAACAGCCTTACATACCTAGAATAAAACCACATTAGTTATGGTGTATAATTCTTTTTATACGTTGCTGGAATTTGTTTGCTAATATTTTGTTGAAGAGATTTTGTCTAAGTTCGTGGGAGATATTTGTCTGCAGTTTTCATTTTTTTATTGTATGTCTGGTTTTTTTTATCTGGGATAATACTGACCTCAGAAATAATTTGGGAAGTATTTTCTCCTTTTCTATTTTTTATTTTCTGGAAAAGATTATGTAAATTTGATCTTAATTCTCCTTTCAATATTTGGTAGCATTCTCCAGTGAAAATATCTGGGCCTGGAGATTTTCGGGGGTTGTTTTTCTTTAATGGTTATAAGAGTTTGCAGGCTATCTTTGTCATATTTTTTTAACTTTAGTAGTGTGGATTTCTAGGAATTGTTCCATTTCTTAAGCTGTTAAAAATATAAGCATGAAATTTTTCTATTATTTACTTATTATCTTTTTAATGGTTTTAGGATGTGTAGTGATATCCCCTTTCATTTGTGCTATTGGCGATTCATGCCTTTTCTCTTTGTATTTTCTTCAGTGTTATTAGATGTTTTTCAGTTTTATTGATTTTTATTTGAAGAACAAGCTTTTTGTTTTATTGATATCCTCTGTTATTTTCATCTTCTGCTTTCACTGATATCTGCTTTTATCTTCATTATGTCCTTCCTTTTGCTTGCTTTGTGTATATTGTACTGTTCTTTTTCTAATTTCTTGAGTTAGGAATTTAGATTATTGATTTGAGGCCTTTCCTTTTTTCTAATGTGAATATTTTGTTCTATAAATTTCCCTGTAAGCACTCCTTTAGCTGCATCCCACATACTTTGATTTATTATGTATTCTTTTTAATTATTTTATGTGTATTATTTTATTTTCCTTGAGACATCTTGTTTGACACATGGATTATTCAGAAGTGTATTGTTTAATTTCCAAGGGCTTGGAGATTATTCTCTTTTCTTTCAGTTATTGATTTATAGTTTAGTTTCAATATGGTCATACTTTGTATTATTTCAATTCTTTTAAATTTATTAAAGTGGCTTTGTTTTTTGCTTTTCTGGTCTATTTTTATTTTTTTATATCCCAGGGTGGTATCTTGATGAATGTTCCATGGGTACTTGTGAGAAAAACGTGCATTCCACTGCTTTTGGAGTATTCTATATAATTGGAGCCCTGGTTGCACAGTCATTAAGAGCTACAGCTACTAACCAAAAGGTTGGCAGTTCAAATCAACCAGCCACTCTCTGGAAACTCTATGGGGCAGTTCCACTCTGTCCTGTAGGGTTGCTATGAGTTGGAATCGACTCGATGGCAATTTTTTTTTTGTATATATGCTAATTGCATCCTTTTGGTTGATTGTGTTGTTCAGATCTTGCTGATTTTCTGTCTTGTAGTTCTATTAATTGACAGTAGGAGTTATTGAAGTCTCCAACTATAATTGTGGATTTGTCTATTTCTCCTCTCAAGTATATAAGTTTTTGCTTCATGTATTTTGAAGCTCTGTTGTTTTGTGCATAGCCATTTTGGATCATTATGTCTTCTTAGTGGATTGATTTTATTTATAATTATGTACCGTTCCTCTTTGTTCCTAGAAATTTTCTGTGCTTTAAAGTTACATTATTTGGTATTGTCTAAGTTATCTAGTGCTGCTATAACAGAAATGCTACAAGTGGATGGTTTTAACAAAGGGAACTTTATTCTCTCACAGTCTAGGAAGCTAGAAGTTTGAATTCAGGGGGCCAGCTCCAGGGGAAGGCTTTCTCTCTGTCCACTCTGTGGAAACGTTCTTGTCTTCAATCTTCCCCAGTTGAGGAGCTTCCCAGCACAGGGACCCTGGGTCCAAAGGATGCTCTATTCTCCTGGTTCTTATTTCTTGGTGATATAAGGTCCCCATGTCTCTCTGCTTGCTTCTCTCTTTTATATCTCAAAAGAGATTGACTTAAGACACAACCTAATCTTGTAGATTGAGTCCTGCCTCGTTAACATAAGTGCCTCTAATCCTGCCTCATTAACATCATAGAGGTAAGATTTACAACACATAAGAAAATCACAACAGATGACAAAAATGGTGGACAATACATAATGCTGGAAATCATGGCCTAGCCAAATTGACACACATTTTGGGGGACATGATTCAATCCATAACAGTTATTAGTATAGACACTTTTTTTTTATGTTTGCCTAGTATATCTTTTTATATCCTTTTATTTTTAACCTACCTGTATTGTTATATTTGAAGGGAGTATCTTGTGAAAAATAAACAATATGTAGTTGGGTTGTGATTTTGTTTTTAATCTACTCTGTCAATCTCTTCCTTTTAATTGATATATTTAGACTACTTACATTGTTGTAACCATTGATACGTTAGTGCTTAACTCTGCCATTTTATTATTTGTTTTCATTTTGTTTCTTCTATTTCTCTTCTGTCATCTCTTACCTTCCTTTGGGTTACTTGAACATTTTTTTAGAATCTCATCTTGATTCTACTAATAGAATTTTTTTAGTGTATCACTTTGTATAGTTTTCTTAGTAGTTGCTCTTTGTATTATATATTACATATGTGACTTAAGGAGCCCTGGTGTCTCGGTGGTTAAGAGCTTGGCTGCTAACCAACAGGTGGGCAGTTCAAATCCACCAGCCACTCCTTGGGAACCCTATGGGGCAGTTCTACTCTGTCCTATAGGGTCACTATGAGTCGGGATTGACTCAAAGGCAATGGATTAACAAGTTATGTGACTTAAATCAGTCTACAGGTATTAACATTTAACACTTTGAGTAAAGTGTGGAAACTTTACTTCCATTTAGGTCTCATTACCCATCTTTTTTCAAATAGCACTGTTTTAAGTATATAAGGGTTTCATAAATTTTGTTTCAGTGATCTTAATTGTCATGTTACTGTGTGCATTTGCATATGCTGTACCTTCTGCCGGGCTTGTTCTTCCCTTTTGTTTTTACCTAGTTGTCCCTGCTTCTCTTTTATATCTCAACTCAACTATTATTTCCTCAGGAACACTTGTCTTGATCTGTTTAGGCAAAAGCCTCTGTACAGGAAATCAGGTTTCCCTTTTAGCAAATCTCACAGCTGGAATTTTAACATCTGTAAAAGTGATTATTTGGTTAGTGGCCATCTTTCCCACTAGGTTAAATGTTAAATGTAACCAAATATCATATGTAGCTTTGACCACTGATGTATCATTAGTACTTAGCACTTTCCTTGGCACATAGTACTTACCCAGAAAGTAGTTATTGAATGAATAGGTAGATCTCTGAACTGAGCTTCTTTGTTTGAATTATTGATGCATGATTAATTATTTATTAATTTGTAATGAGAATTAAAGGAGATAATGCATATGAAGATGCGTATGAAGAATATACAAACATATGATTAATAAAAGTAGATATTATTATTGATAGATATAAGTTTCAGTATGACTAGATGGAGTAAAGAATTCAATACGGCATGCTTTGAATCTGAGAAGATAACAGTTCACAATTCAAGTGAAAAAGTAAAGAAGTTAGTTTTTAACGGTAAACTGGAACTTTGCAAAAAGTATGGAGATCTAAGGTTAGAGGCCGAAAAGAGGAATTGCTAGAGAATGAGTCTTTTACATCACTCTTTAAAATGTATTCACTACTTTGGCACAATATAAGGCATTTAAGAATTGTTCATGTATGTTTAATCATTCTGATATTTTAAAAAGTTCTGCTTTTGACTTCCGGGCAACATGGCACTATAGTCAGAAGCACCACGCCATCCCTCTGCAGCAAAGATCAGTAAAACTAAGTCAAACAGAGTCACACATCAATCCTGAAACCCTACGCATCAAATGAAGGGATAAAGAACTCAGCCAAGCACTGAACTGAATAAGAAACCAACGGAGAACAGAGAGCGAGGTGAGATACATGCAGAGGTTCCCTATCAGCTACCACAGCATGGATCCACCTTCTTGGACTCCTATCATATATCAGCAAACAGGGGGTACGAGAAGGCAGCTTCATGGAGCTTCCAGCAGGAGACAGAAAAACCGGTAACTAGCAGTATACGCTTTCCCACCCCCCACCCTTCTTCACCCCACTTAGCCTCCTCTGCCTCCTGCAGCCAGTCTCTTGGCCGGGAAGCACCCCGGTGTCTCTTGGATTCCACCTGCTCACACTGGCCAGCTCCCTGAGTGCCTTTTGTTGGCTGCTAGTGTTGCTTTTTTCCACTTATTTAGATTTCTTCCTTACCTCTCACCACCTCCCCCTCCTTTCTCTCAAATACCTGGCTCCATGCGCCATCTTTGCTTCTTCCTGAAAGGCTGTGAAACATCGCTTGTCTGTGAAACTGTTTCCCGGCCCATGCTGCCACACTGGTAGGACCCCCAGGCCTTTTTTGTTTGTTTGTTTGTTTGCTCTGATTTGTTCTGTTTTGATTTGTTTGTTTTCTATTTCTTTTCTCGGCTTGGGAGCCCCTTCTAGCTGGGCAATACCATGTGGCTTGGCAGCTACTCCTTACTCTTTGCAGATACACAGGGACATCACTGGGGGCATTTCTTTTTTTTTGAATTTTTTTCATTTTTTGGTTTTTTTGGTTTCTTTGTTTTGTTTTCTTCCCTCTCTTATTCTCTTTTTTGTCCTTCATTTCCAGTCTATCAATTTATTCATTTTTTTCTTTTACCTTTTTTTCTTTTACCTTTTTTTCTTTTTTGCTCACTTCTCAGTCTATCATATCTCCACTCCAATTACAAGCTTTCTTAGCACTGCTTTTATTTTGAGGGGGTGTGTTTTTTGCTCCTTTTCCTCTCTCCTCTCTCTCATCTTTCCCGTACCCATCTTGGAACCACACATCGCAATCTACCCCCTCCTTCCTGCCTACCTGCACTGTGTGCTGAACATCACACTCCCAAGCAGCACAGGCACAGCCTACTGGAACCTGTCCTGCACTAATTCCCAGTCCACACTGTCAGTCATGGTATGTGCTACAAACAATTCTTTCAGCAACTTCCTTTCAGCTGGAGCTGCCCTGCTGTATCATACCAGAGTGACTGCCCCTACCCATTGGAGAAGGAGGCAAAAAGTATCGTGCCCACAGACAAGCAAACAACAAAGAACACACAGCTTGCCTGCTCAGACGTAACCAAATAAAACAAAAAAACAGGACGAAACAAACAAATCTATAATCAATAAATGAGGAAAATAACTACTGAATGCCCCAAAGACAGCAAACAACATAAAAACATTTACAGAAACAGGACAGGATGGTTCCAGTAGGTGTCCAAAATAAAACACTAGATGACCTTCCAGTAGAAGAAAAGGCACTAGACCAAACTGATAGGGAATTCAAATCTCTAATATTCAGAATTATCCAAGAGTTGAAGCAAAAAAAAGTGAGGAAAAAACAGACAAATTCATGGAAAATACAGACAAAAAAATGGAATAATTCAAGAAAATAATAAAGAAACAAAATGCCAAAATAAATTCACAACTAGAAAACATACAAAAACAACAATCAGATATCCAAAAGATAAACAACAAGATTTCAGAAATGGATAGTGTCATAGAAGGGCTGAGGAGCAGGTTTGAAATGATGGAAGATAGGATCAGGGAAATTGAAGACAAACACTTGGATACAATTCTGTTTCAGGAAAAATCAGAAAAAAGAACAAAGAAAAATGGAGAAACCCTGAGAATTATGTGGGATACAATCAAAAGCAAAAATCTGCGAGTGACTGGAGTTCCAGAACAAGGGGAGAAAACAGAAAACACAGTGAGGATCATTGAAGAATTGCTGACAGAAAACTTCCCCAATATCATGAAAGATGAAAAGTTGACCATCCAAGAAGCTCAACGAATCCCATACAGGATAGACCCCAAAAGAAAATCACCAAGGCATATCATAATCACACTCGCTAAAACCAAAGACAAAGAATCCTGGGAGCAGCTTGAGAAAAACAAAAAGTCACATACAGAGGAGAAACAATAAGACTCAGCTTGGACTATTTGGCAGAAACCATGCAGGCAAGAAGGCAATGGGATGACATATACAAAATCTTGAAAGAAAAAAATGCCAGGCAAGAATAATGTATCCTGCAAAACTCTCATTAAAATATGATGGTGAAATTAGATCATTTTCAGATAAACAGAAATTAAGGGACTATGTAAAAACCAAACCAAACTTACAAGACTTATTAAAGGGAGTCTTTCAATCTGAGAACAAACAAATTCAGACCACAGGCTGAATATAGGACACAGGATTGTACTAGCCAAATGCCAACCTAAGAAATGCACTCATAAGGACTATAAAAAACCAAAAGAATTACAACAGGGAACCAGAGAGGTTAGTTTGTAAATGACAACAGCATCAGAACAATAAAAGAGGGAATAAACAGTGTATAGAACCTTCTAATGGAGAGGAAGTCAAGCGATACCAAGTAATAACAGACTGGTACAAATCTAAGAAGGTAAGGGTAAATCCCAAGGTAGCCACAAAGAAAGTTAACAAACTTACTCATCAAAATAAAAAAGAAAAACAAAGTCTCAGTAAAAACAAAACCTACAAAAACAGCAGAAATGAAAAAAAGATCCACAAACAAAAGGAACTCAGCACAGGAGAGTAAGAGAAACAAAGAAAATGTCAGCACCACAAAAAAAAGCACTACAAAATGCAATCCCACTCCTAGGAATATATCCTAAAGAAATAGGAGCCA
>NW_004444160.1:1678902-1683236 GCF_000243295.1 Trichechus manatus latirostris
ATATTTTCAGACACAAAATAATACTTAATGCCTTGGTGTATATTCTCACATATAACTTCCTCTATCTTTGACCAAAGATTTTCTGAGTACCTAGTATATCCTAAGCAATATTCCAGGGACTGGGGATGCAGAGCCAAAAAATTTGTATAACTTCCTGCCCTCTTTTATCTTATATTTTAGTTTAGGAGACAGAAAATAAATGTGTGTCATCACACATTAAGATTAGTGTCATAAAGAAAAGCAAATAGGGTAATGCAAATGAGACAGATGTGGGATTGAGGAGTGACCATTTAGCAGGGGAGATCAGAAGACCTCTCTGATGAGAAGATATTTGAGGATTTCTGAAATGAAGAAAAAAGTACATTCTAGAAAGAATGACAAATTAACCAAGTTCCTCTTGCTCTTGGTTCTGTGTGATTCCATTTACAGAACTGTAAAGCCAGAGTGTCTGGAATATTCTGCAATTGTATTCTAGATTACAAATTTTCTCTTGTCCAATTCTTATGTAACAGGACATGTTCACAGTAAAAATATATATGCTAGGTAGTGTGCTAGGTACTGGAGATTCAGAGATCATGAAGATAAAAAGCTCGCCCTCAAAGAGCTTTCACTCTATCAAGGAAATTACACAAATAAGTATAGTAAAATCTGAAAGATGCTGCAAAAGAAGTTGCATAGAGAAGTGAGTGATCAACTCTGCTCAGGTGGTGGCATCAGGAAGAACACTATATAGAAGTTGATACTTGGTCCAGGTTTTAAAAGGTAAATGAGAGTTCGCTATCCACATAATGGTACAGAGGAATTCATTAGAGGCAGAGAGGCTAGCATGTCAAAAGGCATGGATGTATAAACAACATGGCATGATCCGGAAACTGCAAGTCACTTGATGCGGCAAGACAAGGGAGCAGGGAGAAATGATATTTTTCTCCTATCAGAATGTCAGCTACATGATAGCAAGGACCCGTGTCTGCTTGTTCACTGATGTATTGCAAGCATCCAGAATAGTGTCAGTCCCAGAGTAGGCAATCATGAAGTTGAATGAATGAAATTAGAATTGTAAGTTGGTACCAGATCACGAAGGACTATTTGTTAGTCAGAATGTAAGTAAAGTGTTTTAACATTTATTTTCAAATAATTTCCTTATTATTTTCCATTGATTTCAGGAAATGAATATTCATGGTTTGCATATTCTGCTTTTCTTAATTCATCCATATCTATGATGGCTACAGTTCTATGTTACTGAGATGAATTTTAAAAGACATAAACCTTGGAATAAAAGAACTGGCAATGAAAGCAAACTTCTAACTTTTTGTCCAACATATACATTTAGCCAATGCACAATTGCATATTGGCTGAAGTAAAAAAAAAAAAAAAAGATAACAACAAAATGATAACTTGAGTATGTTCTAACATTTGGAACAGACTGATTAACAAATCATACCAGCCCAAATTATTCTGAATCTTTAAGAAATAAAAATAAATAATAATAAGAGGTAAATTTTTGGTCTGATGATAACATTTCACATTGATATACTTGTGACTAACTTTTAATTTACTTCTGATTCTTACCTTTTTTTCAAGGATACTTCTTGTAGAACAGTACACAGACATACTCATAATCCCAACTATGATTCAAGGGAACATCATACTTCATGTCATTAAAAAATTTTCCTATTGTAATCTATGACAAATATACAAAATTAGTTATTCTTTATGCATAATGGGAATGTTTTACTTTAACATATTTAGATCAAACTCTTACAGTTTGTTGATAAATTCGACAGTATACATTTGGAAGAACAAACTCAGAAGTCATTCATTTTTATTCACTATTCATTGTTTTATGCATCAGAACTTTTTCCTTTGACCATCTCTGACAGCGTCCCATGTATAATATTAATTTTTATATTCTCAACACACTAATCAAATCTTTAGACCTTCAGGATAAGAAGGAAATTAAAGCTATTAACATATTAGAGAATTGTTTGATTTACTCATTATAAATGAGTCTGAATCTGCGAAGCTCATAAAAAATGCCCACAGGAATGGTGAATTTTGACTGGCAGTGTCAGGAGAGTCAAGGACAAAGATGAGATTCCTAATAAATTTTAAATGGTATTAAGAAATCTTGAGTTCTACGTGGACAAAAACAAGTCTAATTATAGGGCATGTTAATATAATTCTACAAAATAAACAACAAAATGAATATCCTTGACGATGCTTAGACCTTGAACTTAAGAATCATTTCCCTGAAATTTTACCTTTAATGTCAAAAAAGAACCTTGCATTTCATCCACTATATGGCTTTTTAACAAAAATGGTTTTTAATTTGACGTAGGGTTTAATGACTCCATTAATTATATAATACCTAATTATACACGGGCATATACTCTTATAATTGAGGAAAGAAGAGATAAAAATTAAAATGTGATGGTTAAATAACCAAGATAAGAAGAAAAGGCTTCTACATTGACTGTATTATGTTCCAGTAACTTAAAATCATAAAAAATAATAAGAGCAGATAAATATGGATGTTTGAATGTTTTATAATAATACAAAGAATTAGTATTGCCTAAAATAACCATGTGTATGTATTCTGCCAAAACCGAGGATTAAAAGTAACATTCTATTTCCACACTAAATAATTTTGCCTCTTTTTCTTACCAAGGGTGCTTTGTCGTTGTTGTTAGGTGCCCTTGAGTCGGTTCTGACTCATAGCGTCTCTATGTACAACCGAACTAAACACTACCTGGTCTTGTGCCATCCTCATAATGGAGCCATTGTTGCAACTGCTGTGTCAATCCATCTCTACAACAGTCTTCCTCTTTTTCACTGACCCTCTACTTTACCAAGCATGATGTCCTTCTTCAGGGACTGGTACCTCCTGATAACATGTCCAAAGTATGTGAAATGAAGTCTTGCCATCCTTGCTTCTAAGGAGCATTCTGACTGTACTTCTTCCAAGACAGATTTGTTCATTCTTTTAGTAGTCCATGGTATATTCAATATTCTTCACGAACACCATAATTCAAAGGTGTCAGTTCTTCAGTCTTCCCTATTCATTGTCCAGCTTTTGCATGCATATGAGTCGATTGAAATCCCATGACTTGGGTCAGGCTCTCCTACTTGATGACAATGGCAGTGAATTATTTGTTTAGATTTAATATTTCATCCTGCAACAGCTATATTCAAAATTTAATATAGTTTCTGAAACATATTTGACTAAATGTTTCTTTAAATCAGACTTCCAGATGGGACTAATTTACATGTTCCTCAAAAATTTTTCTGAGTACTTCACTTCTGTAGGGCCAGAACAGTTGTCATTCTTTTTCATATCATTCTGAATAAATGATATGTAATTGTCCTAAATTACAAGTAACTCATGATAAAAAAATGAGTCAATCAAAAAAAAAACACCAACATTATTTAAAGTTTGTTTCTTGTTTCAAAGTATTTTCAATACTCGGTAATACTTTTCTAAGCCTTGTGATTATGAGTTAATAATTGGTTTCAGTAATTATTAGAGGATTAAAATTTTTTCTCATTAATGATTAAAGGCCCAATCCCAACAAGTATCATATGAACATTTATGAACTAGCACAGACTGTTCTTTGTATGAACATATTACAGGTTTTCATAGGTAGAAATGAATATCTGAAATTTGCATGGAAATTCAAAGCATGCTTTATTTCTGCATTATTTTTTATAAAATATAAATTCATATCATAAATTCTGACATTAGAACGCACATTTTATTGCGTAAGATAAGTAATCTGCTTTGAAGTCACATGTCTATTTCCTTTTAAAACATCAATCCTGAAGATGGCAGAGTAGTCAGAAGGTTTCCTATATCCCTCTCACAACAAAGACCCAGAAAAACAAGTGATTTGATTGTATATGACTATCTAGGATCCATGAACAAGGGAAAGTTGAGGGATCAGACTCAGTGGCAGGAGGAGAGGGAGACGGTTCTGAAGAAGCAAGAAGTGCCGGACCGCAGCTGGAGCCTCAGCTCTTCAGCCCCAACTGGCTCCAAGGTACACACGCAGTGAAGCAGGCAAACATCAGTTTCCACATCGAGAGAGATCTGGCAGTAGAGATTCTGCTTGGACACTCTGAACCAATGAAAAGCAGCTACCAAGTGGCTAAAGATAAGTACATGTGTGTGGCTTTTCACGAGGATTTAAAAACAAAAAAAAAAAGAAGCCCATTTGGGAGAAACCTCTCTCCCTTTTACCTCCTCCCTCCTGCTCTACACCAGTCTGGACTTCTAAAGTCTGAGTCTGCTGGGCCTGAAGTAGATCCCAAAAGGCACCCTGACCCATTCTCCAGGC
>NW_004444160.1:1686943-1688047 GCF_000243295.1 Trichechus manatus latirostris
TTAGCCCAAGAGACAAAAGGGGCCACATAAACCAGAGACTTCATCAGCCTGAGACCAGAAGAACTAGATGGTGCCCAGCTACCACCAATGACCGCCCTGACAGGAAACACAACAGAGGGACCCTGATGGAGCAGTAGAAGGATGGGGTGCAGAACTCAAATTCTAGTGATAAGACCAGACTTAATGGTCTGACTGAGACTGGAGGCACCTTGGAAAGCATGGCCCCTGGACTCTCCATCAGCCCAGAACTAAAACTATTCCCGAGGCCAACTCTTCAGACATGGATTGAACTGGACTGTGTGACATAAAGTGATACTCATGAAGAGTGTGCCTCTTAGTCAAGCAGATACAAGAGACCAAAGGGGAAGCTTCTGTCCATAGGTGGGTAGAGAGGGTTAGGAGCTGGTTGAATGGTCATGGGGAATCAAGGGTGGAAAAGAGGACTGTGCTGTTGCAGAATGGGGTGAGCAATTAGGGTCTCATAACAATGTATATAAAAGAAATTATATGGGAGACTAACTTGAAATGTAAACTTCACTTAATTACAACAATAGAAAAATGGAAAAAAAATTTAAAAAATCCAAATTGGTAGGGAAGAAGTCAAAGTATCTCTATTTGCAGATGATATGATCTTATACACAGAGAACCCCAAAGAATCCACAAGAAAATTACTGGAACTAGTAGAAGATTTCAGCAAAGTTTCAGAACACAAGATAAACAAACAAAAATCAGTTGGATTCCTTTACACCAGCAAAGAGAACCTTGAAGAGGAAATTACCAAATCAATACCATTTACAATAGCCCCCAAGAAGATAAAATACTTAGGAATAAATCTAACCTGATATGTAAAAGATCTATACAGGGAAAACTACAAGTCACTACTGAAAGAAACTAAAAGAGACCTGCATAAGTGAAAAAATATACCTTGCTGATGGATAGGTAGACTCAACCTAGTGAAAATGTCAATTCTACCCAATGCAATCTACACATACAATGCAATCCCTATCCAAATTCCACCACCATTTTTTAAAGAGATGGAGAAAACATATCACCAACTTCATATGGAAAGGGAAGAGGTCTCGAATAAATAAAGCATTACTCAAG
>NW_004444160.1:1689736-1693854 GCF_000243295.1 Trichechus manatus latirostris
GGAAGTATTAGTCCAAGAGACAGAAAGGGCCTCATAAACCAGAGACTTCATCAGCCTGAGACCAGAAGAACTATATGGTGCCCGGCTACCCCCAATGACCGCCCTGACAGGGAACACAACAGAGAGTCCCTTATGGAGCAGCAGAAAGACGGGGTGCAGAACTCAAATTCTAGGAAGAAGATCAGACTTAATGGTCTGACTGAGACTGGAGGCACCCTGGAAAGCATGGCCCCTGGACTCTCTATCAGCCCAGAACTGAAACAATTTCCGAAGCTAACTCTTCAGACAAGGATTGGACTGCACTGTGGCACATAAAGTGATACTCATGAGGAGTGTGTCTCTTAGTCAAGCAGCTACAAGAGACCAAAGGGGCAGCTTCTGTCCAGAGGTGAGATGGGAAGGCAGGGAGGGTTAGGAGCTGGTTGAAAGGTCACGGGGAATCAAGGGTGGAAAGGAGTAGTGTGCTGTCGCAGAATGGGATGAGCAATTAGTGTCACATAACAATGTACGTATAAAATTTTGTATGGGAGACTAACTTGAAATGTAAACTTCACTTAACTACAACAATAAAAAAAATAAAACATCAATCCTCAATTTATATTATCAAGCATTTGAAATAAATATTATTATAAACACTGTGCTTTTAAAAATGTAAACGATGACAGTAGACTACCTTTTTTTAAGAACTGAAATAGCCGCTGGGATTTTCATATGACATTGATCAGTAATATGATTTCAAAGAAAATATCTTTTACATTATTGAACATATTCTATTCAGACACCTAAAATATATTTCAATCAGAACAAAAATAAAATATTTTGTACATCTTTTTTCTAATTTGAATGGTATTCCCATATTGATAACAAAATACTACCTAAAATGTTTCTCTTGTTTCAAAAATTATATATGCACATTTAGATTTTTTTTTTTACAAAAAGAAGCAATTTTGCCATTAGAAATATGATATTAAGCAAATTTTGAGACTAAAGCATTGCAGATATTATGTTTGGATTCCAGAAACTAAAAAGACAAAAACTCTTAGGAATTATGTACAGTTAGTGCAGTAAAAACAAGAAAAAACTATCTTGTAAGAATCAGCCTCAGAATTTACATCAAACGACGTATGAACTCTAGATTTTATACAGAAAAGCTGTTACTGCAAACGTATCTACTGTCTCTGATAAAGTCCAGACTCAGTGACAAAACTTATCAATTTTATTTTATTTTGTGAAGATAATGGATATTTTTATAACTTAGGTGAAATGTGGCAAGGCATACTGTTAATTTACATCCCTTATTGTCTGGAAAGGAGCCCTGGTGGAGCAGTGGTTAAAGTGCTCAGCTGCTAACAGAAAGGTTAGTGGTTCTGGTTGGAACCCACTAGCTGCTCTGCAGAGGAAGGATGTGGCAGTCGGCTTCGGTAAAGATTTACAGCCTTGGAAACACTATGGGCATGTTCTACTCTGTCCTGTAGGTTTGCTATGAGTTGGAATAGACTGGATGGCAGTGGGTTTGGTTTTTTGGGTTTTCATTGTCTGGAAGAATTCAAGTTATCCTACAATGTCCATTTGCTAAGTTGAAAATTGTTACAATAAAATGAAAGAGAGAGAGATAGTGGAAGATAGATGGAGTGAGGGAGAGACACAAAGAGAGACAGAGGGAGAATGCCTTAACACATTACATCTCTGAGATAACTCTAGCAGATTAAATGTAAACTTATGGATTATCATGAATATAAACTTTCTTGAAGATATAGAGTGCAATGTATTTATGTAAATCTTCAATTACTGAAAATCTCTGTTTTCTTACATATTTGAGACTGCTGTTTTTCTCTACATCCCTGTGTCACTATTCTGCCTCCATAGTGCCAGAAATGGAACCACTTTTAGCGGAGCTCTCTTAGATTCCTCATGAATTAGTTAATGAAACAAGTGAGGGAATCTCCCTATATAACATATGGCATTAACACAGTTACATGGATTTTCAAATTCAATTTATTAGGTGCTTTTTTTGTGATAGAGACATCTTGGTATTTTTGCATCATTATCCAATTTGCTAAACTTATCTTAGAGAAAGATCATTTAATATTATATTTCATCTTAAGCAAACATATTTTCATACAATAAAGTTTTAGTACTTTCTTTTCGGGCTTCTATTTGGGATAGTGATATATTCTTTTTGTTTGAGTGTACTCATGCTTCTACAAGATGGACTTATCAGTTTAAGACCTGTCAAAGCCTTCTTATCTGACATTGTCAGGATCAGTCTTTGATTGATTATTGAAAAAAGTTATTTAAGGTGGATAATCAGATAAAAACAGATACTCAAGTAATTAAACATTTTGTGTTAAATTAAAACATATAAATATGTATTCATTAATTAACCTACTAGTGCAAAGTCTAAGTAGCAACGGTTTTGATGTTCTGAGATACTGGTCGTCACAGTTCCAGGGGTGGCCAAGCAAAGACTGGGACAGCAGAAAACCCCTTGTCAGTCACCATTGGCCATGAGTCATCTTGTCACTTTTCCATAGTGTGTTATACATATTTTATAATTTCTAAGTGTGCAGCAGTATGAAAAACTTCAGCAGCACTATATTGGATTTCTGCTTCATTTTTCTTGAATAAAATATATTTCCGAAACTCTGTCTTAGGTTTCCTGTTTTGATTCTTTTAATGTGAGGTAGCTTACAAATCAATCTAAGTACAAGTCTTTCCAGATTTTTGTGAGTATTTTTTCCAGTCCTTTCAAATATCTCACACGCATCTTATTTAACAACAATTTTTAAAGTAATTCACCAATACAATCGATTTTAATGGAAACAAACCATCCTCTGTCATTTTGAATTTGTATTTCATAGGATTACATAATACTCAATTATGTTATAGAGTTACAATAAGTAAAACTCAATTCATAGGTTCGATGAAAATACTACCATACAGGAGCATATACATTAACAGGAAAATGCAGACAAAATGCTTGCAAAGAAGAGATTATCCAACTAGAAGTGAGCCGTGAAGATCCTTTTACAGAGGGGATTGAGAGTGTTAGTTAATCTAGTGAGTAGGTTAAATGGAATTGGGATAAAAGAGATTTTACTGCAAGCACTTCAAGCCTCATCTTCTTCATCTCAAAAATGGGAATAAGAATATCCCCCTGGAGCCCTGGTGATGCAGTGGTTAAGAACTTGGCTGCTAATCAAAAGGTCAGCAGTTCGAATCCACCAGCTGCTCCTTGGAAATCCTATGGGGCAATTCTCTTCTTTCCTATATGGTCGCTATGAGTCGAAATCAACTGGGTGGCAATTTTTTTTTAATTGTAATTAATGACTTACGTTTACTTTCATAATAGTTATTATGAAGTACACATTTAATTTTGTATATGATGCTTTCTGGGTTTCACTTCATAAAACAAATTATTTAAATTTATAAATCACATGTAATTGTTTAATGAAAAACATTATAATATTTAAGAACATTAAAAGAATGATGTTAACTAAAAACAAAAGTGTTTTTAATTTTCTAAGGAACTAATTGCATTTTTAATCTTCATTTACTTCCTTATGATGTTTATATTGAAAACAATACATTTTCCTCTATGTGATTTAAAATAATATTCTGAAGAAAAAAATTTCATAAAAATTTGTTTCTCCTACAATTGCTCTATTTTAAAGCCTTGCTTTTAGAAAAATAGATATATTTATTCTCACTTTAGCATAGGGTTCAATTATACTTTCTTATACTCGGTAAGGATTTGCCAAAAAATACTGAACTTTTATTTAGGATGCCAGACATAAGTTCAAGTATTTTATAAGTTGGTGTCTTAGGCTGGATTCTCTAGAGAAGCAAAACCAGTGAAGTGTATAAATATATATATAGAGAGAGATTTATATCAGGGAAATAGCTCACGCGGTTGTAGAGGTTGAAAAGTCCCAAGTCCATGGGTCAGGTTGGAGGCTTCTCTTGAGTCACATAGCCACAGGACCTGAAAAATCTAAGCTAGGCAGGTAAGACAGCAGAGCTCTGGCTCACAGGCTGCAAAAACTGATGAATCCTAAGATTGGCAGGCAAGACTGGAAGTAATTTGCTAGATCCAGTCTCAAAAACTAGAGGTCAGA
>NW_004444160.1:1694175-1695495 GCF_000243295.1 Trichechus manatus latirostris
TTCATCTCCTTAAACCATACATAATCTCTGAATAAAGACAATTATGAAGTCTTACTTGCACCTAACATGATACAACTAACATGCTTACATCCGAAAATGCACTAGCCTGGTTTACATCTTATATTTAATAAGAAAACAAAAATATTTGATACACACATACAAGGAAGAAATACTGATAAGAATTATAGTCCTCGTTTCTGCAACTGGTCACATGGTCGTTACTAGTATTTAGAATGACCTTCTTCTACTACCTATTCTGTATTCCCTTTACCCTCAGCAAGTAGTTCTTTGCCTGGTAGAGTGACTCATATATTCATTCCCAAAGAGTGGAGGCCATTAGTAGTCATGTCGGAATTGGGTTGCTGTAGTTTTCCATTGACTTTAATCACAGGACATGGTAGTACTAAGAGATGCCCTAAGGGATCTCCTGAATTCCAGACATACTCTTCTTTGTTTCCATTATGTAATATCAGTCCAATTTCCTCTGGATAATCTGGATCAATCACACCAGCCAATATGGTAACTCCCGTCTTTGCCTATTGATCCAGAGGCATAAGTAGCCCAAACTGGCCAGGTGGCATTCTTTACTTCCACTTCAATGGAATCAGTGATGTTTCTCCAGGTGTGAACATTCCTCCCTTTGTAACTATGACCTCTAGACTTACAGAGCATAAGTCATGGGGACAGGGAACAAAAATTTTGTGAGTGGACCACTAGGGTAATAGTGAGTGGTGCCACTCCCATTTCCACCCCTTGATTCCTGGACCCATGAATCCTCCCTATGGGAGAAACAGTGTCACATATTGGACGCTGGTATAGAGCATACACAGCCTCCTGGAGAACATTTCCCCAACCCTGCAGGATATTGCCACCTAGCTAGCACCATAATTGTGTCTTTAGAAGTCATTCCATTGTTCTATCAAGCCAGCTGCTTCAGAGTGATGGGGAACATGGTTAAGACCAGTGAATTCCGTGAGCATGGGCTCATTGCCACATTTCATCTGCTGTGAAGTGAGTCCCTTGTTCCAAGGCAATGCTGTGTGGGATACCATGATGGTGGATAAGGCTTTCTCTAATTCCATGGACGATAGTTTTGGCAGAAGCTTTGTGTGCATGGAAGGCAAATCCATATCCAGAGTGTCTATTCCAGTAAGAACAAAATGCTGCCCTTTCCATGATGGAAGCAGTCCAGTGTAATCAACCTGCCACCAGGTTGTTGGCTGATCACCTCAAGGAATGGTGTCATATTGGGGACTCAGTGTTGGTCTTTTCTGCTGGTAGATTGGGCACTCAGCAGTGGCTGTAGCCAAGTCAGCCTTG
>NW_004444160.1:1696332-1698794 GCF_000243295.1 Trichechus manatus latirostris
AGTTCATGATGGGCAGCTCAGGCCGCATGGTGACTTGGTGGACCATTTGTAAGCATTCAGTCTCTACTAAGGCCCAGTAACAAGCCAAAAGCTGTTTCTTAAAAGGAGAGTGGTGATCTGCAGAGAATGGAAGGTATTTGCTCCAAAATCCTAAGGGTCTGCACTGTGATTCACCAACAGGGGCTTGCCAAAAACTCCAAGTAGCATGTCTATCTGCCACTGACACTTCAAGAATCATTGGATCAGATGGATCATGTGGCCCAAGTGGCAGAGGTGGTTACAGTGCAGCCTGAACATGTTGCAGAGCCTTCTCTTGGTCTCTGCCTCACTCAAAACTAACATCTTTTTGAGTCACTTGATAAATAGGCTGTAGTAGCACATTCAAATGAGGAATATGTTGCCTCCAAAATGCAAAGAGGCTCACTAGGTGTTGTGCCTCCTTCTTAGTTGTGGGAGGGGCCAGATACAATAACTTATCCTTCACTTTAGAAGTAATATCTCAACATGCCCCACACCACTGGACCTCTAGAAATTTCACTTAGGTGGAAGGCACCTGAATTTATCTTGGATTGATTTCCAACCCTCCAGCAAGCAAACGGAGCGCTAGTGGAGCAATGGTTAAAAGCTTGGCTGCTAGTCAAAAGGTTGACAGTTTGAACCCACCAGCTGATCCTAGGAAACCCTATGGAGAAGTTCCACTCTGTCCTATAGGTCACTATGAGTCAGAAACGACTTGACATCTATATATATAGTTTTGTTTAGCATGCAAATATTTTACCAGTAAGTCCAGAGTCATTGATACTTCTTCCTTACTAGGTCCAATCAGCATAATGTCATCAATTTAATGGACCAGTGTGATGTCTTGTGAAGGGAAAGGCGATCAAGGTTAAATTATGATTAAATTATGACATAGGACTGGAGAGTTGCTATAGCTCTGAGGTAAGACATTGAAGGTGTATTCCTGGCCTTGCTAGCTGAAGGCAAACTGCTTTTGGTGGTCCTTCAAAACAAGTATGGAGAAAAAGGCATTAGCCAGATCAATAGCTGGATACCAGGTACCAGGAGATGTATTAATTTGCACAAGCAATGAAATCATATCTGGAACAGCAGCTGCAATTGGAGTCACCACCTGATTAAGTTTTTGATAATCCTCTTTAATTCTCCAAGATCCGTGTGTTTTTTGCACAAGCCAAATAAGTGAGTTGAATGGTTATTTGGAGGGAATCTCCACCCTTGCATCCTTCAGGTCCTTGATGGTGGCAATAATCTTTGCAATCCCTCCAGCAATGCAGTATCACTTTTGATTTACTACTTTCGTAGGTAAGGGTAGTTCTAATGGCTTCCACTTGGCTTTTCCTACTATAATAGACTTTATTCCACTTGTTAGGGATCCAATGTGGTGGTTCCACCAGTTGCTAAGTACATCTATTCCAGCTATGCATTATGGAACTGAGGAAATCACTGCAGTATGTGTTCAGGGACCCACTGAACCTATTGTGAGATAGACATGAGCTAAAACATTATTAATAACCTGACTTCCTTATGCCCTCACTCGAACTGATGGGCCACAGTGATGTTTTGGGTCTCCTGGAATTAGTGTTAGTTCAGAGCCAGTATCCAGTAATCCCCGAAAATCTGATTCTTTCCTTTTCCCCAACAAACAGTCACTCTAGTAAAAGGCTGTAGATATCTTTTCAAAAGCTGGGAGAAAGATTAGCAGTATAAGTTTTGGGCAATGTAGTGGAGTCCTTCCTCAAGGGGACCCAGTCTCCTCTTCATTCAAGCGGTTGTGGGTCTTCAAACTCACTCAAATTTGGAAAATGATTAAGGTGCGGTGACTCTCTGTTCTGCTGATTCAAATTAGACTGCTGTTCACATGATCTAAAATTCATCTACTTATACAGATCAAGTAAATACTTAGTAGATTGACTATTTCACTCCTATGGACATCATGAGTAAGTAGCCCACGCCATAAGTCAATACAGGTGAGGCTATTCTGATTACTGCTTTGACTCCGTTGTCCATTACTGTATCCATGCCCACCTTGTCTTTGTCGATTGAGTGCCACCACTTGGCCCCTACTACCACAGGGTCCAATCAACCCCATTGTAGTTAGGTGTCTTAATTCAGTTAGGGCAGTTCCCACTGTCAAATCTGACTTACATGAAATAGCAATCACAGGAATCTTCAAGGATGCTAGGGCTACTTTCATAAATTTGTTCCTCACAGTTGTGATAAAAGATGTGTCCTCTGGGCACTCCGTGTGTGTCTGTGCATCCAACCTGACAAATCCACTCTAACATGCCGATTTCCCTAAGCCTTGGATACCTTCTTCTACAGGATACCATGGCAGGTCTGGTACTTCAACTTGATTTAGTGTAGACCACCTTGTAATCCATGCTTCAGTGACCAAAACAAATGAACTTTAGATACTTTCCTAACCTCTCAAGCTGAAACACTGA
>NW_004444160.1:1699434-1702294 GCF_000243295.1 Trichechus manatus latirostris
ATTGTTATGTAGTCGCTCTTATGATAAGACTCTGAGTTTGGTTTTTGGCAATACCAGCTCTGTTACTACAAGAAGTAAGGCTTTCTTTCAAGGCACAAGTGGAAACTTTGAGGTCATTTATGTGGCCCTTGAGCTTTGACTCTGAAGCCCTGAGCTCATCTCTCTTTCATCACTTTGTCCAGTAAAAGTAGGACCAACCAACCAGCTTCCTTACACTTCTCATTATGAAAAAATTGTAGAAAAGTATCAAACATATAATCATCCAGAGCCTCCCTTCTCACCAATACCTGATCTATTGGTAGTGATATTTTGTGTATTTCTATTGCTATCTCATGCCATGGATTAGAAGTGCCCTCTTTACTACTGAAAGCAGAGTCCTCAACATCATTAAGACTAACCAGATTTGAGAAACAGTTTAGAAAACTCATCCTTCCGGTTTTGTTTCTTTAGTACCACTCTCAGTACCAAATGTCTTAGGCTGGCTTCTCTAGAGAAGCAAAACCAGTAAAGCATATAACTATATATATGGAGAGATTTATATCAATGAAATGGCTCAGATGGCTGTAGAGGCTGGAACATCCCAAGTCCATGGGTCAGGCTGGAGGCTTCTCTTGATTCACAGAGCTGCAGGACCTGGCAATTCCAGGATTAGCAGGTCACACAGCAGAACTCTGTCTCACAGGCCGCGGAGGTCAATGAATCCCAAGTTCGGCAGGCAAGACGACAGGTAAGCTGCTAGCTCAAGTCACAAGAACCAGAGGTCAGATGAACAGGAGTCAGCTGCACAATCCATAAAAAGCAAAAGCCCACAAGCCTTGCCAGAAAGTCCACCTGTATTGGATGCAGGTCACGTCCCCAAAGAAAATTCCTTTCAACGAACTGGCTACTCACCGCAGATTCCATCATGGAGGTGATTACTTTATATCAGATCTCATCATGGAGGTGATTACATCCTTATATGATTACCAAACTACATCATAATTGCCAAACCACTGAGAATCATGACCCAGTCAAGTTGTCACACAACCTTAATGATCACAGTTGGGATTCTGTGAAAACCTACAACAGGAAACAAAGCAATTTTCACAGGAGTCAGTTAAATCTACCTTTAATACAGTCCTAAGTTGTGCATTACTAGAAAACAAACAAAGTTGACAGATAGAATTAAAAGTTATAACGACTTCAATCTATGACCAACTCTTTTTCAATTGAACATTGAGAGGACTTCTGGACAACGTGGCCCTATAGACAGACGCACCATGATGTCCCTCCACAGCAAAGATCTGAAAAACTAAGTCAAACAGAGTCAGACTTTAATCCTGAAACCCTAAGCATCAAACGAAGAGAAAAAGAACTCAGCCAAGCACAGAATGGAATAAGAAACTGACTGAGAACAAAGAGTGCAGAGAGATACATGCAAAGGTCCCCTATCAGCTAAAGCAGCGCGGATCCACCATCTTGGACTCATATCGGAGATCAGTGAATCGGGCGTATAAGAAAGCAGCTTCATGGAGCTTCCAGCGGGAGACAGAACAACTGGTAACCAGCAATATACTCTTTCCCACCCCCCAAACTTCGTCACCCCCACTCGGCCTCCTCGGCTTCCTGCGGCCATAGTCTCTTGGCCGGGAATCACCGGCTTCACCCCAGTGCCTCTTGGATTCCACCCACCCGCACTGCCCAGCTCCCTGAGTGCTATTTGTTGCCTGCTGGTATTGCTTTTTTCTGCTTCTTTTGATTTCTTCCTTACCTCTCACCACCTTCCCCTCTTTCTCTCTAATACGTGGTTTCATGTGCCATTTTTGCTCCTTCCTGAAAGGCTGCAAAACACTGCTTGACTGTGAAACTGCTTCCTGACCTGTGCTGCCATGCTGGTGGGAACCCTGGCTCTTTTTTTGTTTGTTTGTTTGTTTTGATTTGCTTTGTTTTAATTTCTTTGTTTGTTTTCTTTTTCTTTTTTCGGCTTGGGAGCCAGGCAGTGCTGCACAGCTTGGGAGCTACTCCCTTACTCTGCACAGATGTGAGTGTAATCCCTGAGGGCATTTCTTTTCTTTTTTTGGTTTTTTTTTTTTTTGGTTGTTATTTTGTTTTATTCTCTCTTTTTCCCTTTTTGTCTTTTCTTCATTTCTCAATTTCTCGTCTCTCTATACTTACCTTCTCTTCCTGTCTCCTGAATACCTGGTGCAGTGTGACACCTCTACCTCTTCTAGCCAGGCTGTACTTCACAGACTGTGAGCAACTTTCCGGTCCTCGCAGCCTCAACAGTGAGATCACTGCAGGCTTTTCTTTTCTTTCTTTTCTAATTTTTATTTATTCATTTTTTTCTTTTACCCTTTTTCTTTTTTCCTTTTTGTTTTCCTCCATTTCTCAGTCTCTCATCTCTCCACTCCAATGACAAGTTCCCTTAGCACTGTTTTTTCTTTGTTTGTTTTTGCCTCCTGTTCCTTTCTCCTCTTTCCATACTCATCTTAGCTGCACACACCACAATCTCTCCCCTCCTTCCTGTCTACCTGCACTGGGTGCAGAACATCAAACCCAAAGAAGCACAAACATGGCCTACTGGAACCTGCCCTGCACTGATTCTTGGCCCACCCTGTTGGCCCTACTATATGTCACAAACACCTGATCCCAACAACTCTCCTTCAGCAGAACCTGCCCTGATACACCATACCTGAGTGACTGAGCCTGCCCATTGGAGAAGGAGGTAAAAAGTATCATGTCTAGAGACAAGCAAACAACAAAGAACACACAGCCAGCCTGCTCAGACATAATCAAATAAAACAAAAAAATAGGATGAAACAAACAAATCTACAATCAATAAATGAGGAAATTCACTACTGAATGTCCCAAAGACAGCAGA
>NW_004444160.1:1724172-1725031 GCF_000243295.1 Trichechus manatus latirostris
TCGCTGAGTCAGAACCAATTCGAGGACACCTAACAACAGCAACAGTCTTTCTTCCTAGTTTTTCTTAGTGGAAACTCTGCAGAAATACTGGTAGGATACTTTCTAGCACCAAAGCAACACACAAGCAACCACAACAAGAAAAACTGACGGATGGTAGGTAGTTTAAAATACTGTTACATTATTAGTATCTGTGTAGATGTTTATTAGTTTTCTATCTAAGCAGAGACTTTAGGCATTAATTGCCTTTCTCAGCAGGAATATCTGTCATATAATTTTTGATGTAAGTGATTTATTTGTTTTCTCAAATTTTATGTGAAAATAATATTTAAATATAATAATATTTATGTGTAAATATACGAACTCTCTTTCCATTCTCACACTGTTTTGTTTTGATAGAAGAAAAATATTGGTTCATTCAGGAAACTCATTATCTATACAATTCTGAATATAGAGACATGGGTAAAACCATTTTAACTAATTTTTAAAGTATGATTAAGAACTTAGACATTAATATTAAAAAAAAAAATCCAAAATATATTTTAAGTGAAAAGGCAGATTTCACAAAACCAAAGAAAAAGACTAACAAGCCATGAAATTGGGCAACAGACTCAAACAGACCCTTCCCAAAAGAGAATACTCAAATGGCCAATTAATATATAAAATGTTGTTCAGTCTCATTACTGATCAGGGAAACATAAATTCAAACCACAGTGAGATACCACTATATATCTACATTAAAATAACTAATATTAAAAGCGACTTACAATACCAAGTATTGGCAAGGATGCAGAAAAAGGAAAACCCTTATACACTTCTGCTGAGACTGTAAATTGGTAAAACCAGTTTGAAAAACTGTTTG
>NW_004444160.1:1726543-1772906 GCF_000243295.1 Trichechus manatus latirostris
GTGAACATATATTCATTTCCTGGTTGATAAAGAGATAGGAAATGTAATCTTGAGCTAGATAAATATTTACATAATCTCTTAAAAAGTAAATAATTAGCATTATTTACAGGTAATCATAAGAAATAGAAGATTTAGAAATAGTAGCTGAGGAATAAAATATTTTACTTACAATGTAATTTACATGTATAATAAAATATTGAACTATGTAACTTCTCAATTGACTTACAGAGTTCTTTAAATTTCTTTGATATACAAAGATAATTAACAGATGACAAAGCTAATGTATTAATGTTTTTTGTATTGAAACGTTAGTTCTAGAGGCCTAACTCTCTGGTATATTATAATAGGTCCATGTACTATCTACATGCCAAGTGCACAGCTTAAACTCCTCCCTTGAGTTGCAAACCTTTATTACCACAGATATCTACCTAGGTGGTCCACAGTAACTTCAAATTCAACATGTCCAAAATTTAACACGATTGAACTAATTCCTGTTTTGTTCTAAATTATTATTTAATAAAAACAATCACCCAAGTTAGAAAATTGGAAGTCATATTTCACTTCCCCTTCTCTCTCACCATCTAAAAAAATCCAAGACTTTATGCTACCATTGTTATCTTCTCTACATTCTTCCTGAATTTCCTATCTTCACTGCCACTTCTCCATTGTAGACCCTCATCATTTCTTAACTAAATAGCAGAAAAATCTCCTAAAATTTACCTAAGCTATCAAGCTAAAACTAATGATCTTATGTTCTTACTCACCTCAGGAGCTCTGCACTTTCTGTTTTTTTCTGCCTGGAGTGCCTCCCTTCACATCAGAGTCATGCCCTTTATGATCTTCCCCTACAACCAAGCTCAGGCTACCTGTGAAAACATCCCTGACCACACCTTATTTTTACTGCCACTGTAGTTGGTACACACACCTACTATTGCATTTATCTTACTGCTTTAGCACGGTTGATTTATATGGCTGTTTCCTCTAGAAAACAGTGAGTTCTTAGAAATCAAGGATCATGTCTTTTAATCTTTGTATTCCTAATGCCAATGAATTGAAGAGTGAGACTGTGATATACCCAGGTCTTTCATATATTTCCAAAGACACATTCATATTGAATAGGTTCAGCAAATGTTCAGTTTATACCAATTCATTCAGTTAATCCATTATGTAATATATACGTAATACCAATTATATATAAAGAAGCCCTGGTGGCAAAACATTTAAGTGCTAGGCTGCTAACTGAAAGGTTGGTAGTTCAAACCCACCCAGTGGCTCTGCAAGAGACAGACCTAGAAATCTACTTCTGTAAAAATTACAGCCTAAAATACCCTATAGGGCAGTTGTACTGGACATTCCCTAAAATAATCAATTATTTGTCTGTCGGTCTTTATCTATCTGTCTGTCTGTCTATTTATCTACTTATCTATATATATCCATCTATCCTAACAGATGTTAAGCATTGTATAAGCTACTGAAGATTCAAAATGTTGTGTTATATATATATTTTTACTACAATAAAGAAAAACAGGCCAAGAAGTGGTTACTGTCATGAATAAGTCCACAGCCCATTGAAAGACATAAGAAAACAGTGACTTAACACTGTATAAAAAGAGCTGTAATACAAATATGTACAGAATACTACGGAAGCAAAGAGAGAGGGTTCTAATTTGTAATGGATTAAATAATTTAGAGGCTGGAGAAGGAGTCTAGAACTGGCATATCAGAGTTTATGCTTATAGAAAAAAAGTGATGTCAGTAATGACAAGATACTGCATCATAGGTTTTACACGAGTTATTTCATTTTGCCTCTAAATCAACCCTATGAGATACACAATATCACAACCCCCATTTTACAAATAAAGAGACTGAGGCTTAGGAAGTTTAAAAAATTTGGTCAAGATCACACAGCAAGTAAGAGAGAAAGCTGAAATATAAGTTAAATTTGCCTAAATGCTGTGTTCAAACTGTTAATCATAAAGCATTATTTTCTCTCTAGAATATCAAGGACTACATTCTATACTAGCACCATCTAATACATTAGAATTTCAGCATATATGAAGACTTCAACATAATTTTCAAATATCGGGACTTCATTTGTAAAGAGTCAAAGCATACGTTCAATAAATGTTTTATTTCTTTCTTAATGACTTATACTGTAGCTGGAAAGACAATGAGGTTACTGTTAACCGATTTCATCAATATTCTTTTTGATGCTACAGCTTCTATAAAACTCAGGGTAATGATTATTCCTTCTTCTTTTACCCCATACAATCGTTTTTATTTATATGGAGACTGGTGTATTGATGCTAAAGGCTCAGAGCTGACAAAGGGTTTGAGAAAAAAAGCCTTCAGTGCATAGTATACATATCATCAAACACAGTAACAATGTTGATTTTCCTTATTAATCTGTAAAAACCTGAATATAACAATAAATGTATGATAAAGTATAGATGCAATTATGCTCATAACAATAATCTCAGTGTTTCATCAAATATTAAAATCTAGTCATTCTACTACAAATGCCAAAATGAAGATACTGAAAATTTGTGAGTAACACACAAGGAAAGAAATACTGTAGTTTCCAATAACTGGGAGGCATAACATACTCACGTTTTAAATTTTCCCCAAAAAACATTATTTATATGATAATAACAAAAAAATTATTTAAGGCACTTAACTCTTGGGTCTTTTAATACCCTTTGAATCAATAACATAAGTGTAATGTGCCCCATGGGAGCTCATAAATATATTTATGGATGTATTGGCTATAAAACCAACAGCAATCTGAGGTAATAGGTGCCTCAATGATCTAAGTGTTAGTAAGCAGGGTTTCTCATCTTGTAGTGCATAGGCCACTTGGATATCTCTAGGTGGTCCTGGAGTAAGCCAGCACAAAAATATGTGCTGTTTTATTAACTTGCATTTTGTACTGCAGATTTAAATCTGAATTAAGAGGCATAAAACTTAACCCTTTGAGTCCAAAGTAATGGTTAATTCGCCTGAAAATAACAAAATTAATTTTTCATGGGTTTTTTTATACTTTTTTTTTCTTGCTTCATTATTGTTTTTGTTTCATCTGGTGAGAACCAGCAGAAAAAGAAGTGCTCTAACAGTGGTTACGTTTGTTTGTTGTTGTTTTGTTTTGTTTTATGCTTACAAGGGGATCTGTATCCAAAAACATACAAAAAGTACTCTCTATATTCTCATAGCATAATATCTGCCTTATGTAGATTGCTTTCTCAGTTTCCCTTGATTTTTAACTTTTTTCAAGGTCAAATTCTGTCTATAAAGGTCGTTTGGCACTTCAGCCTGCAGAAGTGTCAATGCTCCTTATCAAAGTATCCAGTGTCACTGCCACCCTCTGACAACTCTTTAGGTCACCAGTGGGAGAAAACGAAAGATTACACCAGAAGCCAAAAGAGATATGGAGATTTACTGCTTAATTTCCTAACCTGTTCAAATTTCCCATATGTCCAAGCATATGGGCATAGTCTTATGCAAAGACTACAATTAGCTGCATTGATTAGAGCTGCATTTCCCAAACTTGCCTGATCATAAGAACCTGGGAAACATCACAAACCTACTAAATCAGAATCTCTAGGAGAGAGGCCTGAAAATCAATGTTTAACAAGCTTCCCAAAGGTTTCTTAAGAGCAGGAAAATTTGGAAAACAACAATTTGGTGTATAATAGTAACAATGTAAAAACTCTCATTTGTACCCTCTCATTGCTTATGTTTATGTCACTCTATATCCACAGGCATTATCCCTAACACCAACCACTTGTTCCACATGGTGAAATTCTTCTGATGCATGCTCAGTTTAGAACCACTGTACTGTATGGTTGGGAGGAATATTCTGTTTTCTGAATATAACTATACTACCAATCCATTGACAATGAGGCAGGCTTAGGTTACCTGTTTCATTCATTACCTTCATTAGAGGTAATCACCTCTGGCAGACACATCCACATTGTGTGACAATTTATTGCAGACATTAAAAAACATCTGAAACAGAAAGCCTACCTGTTTGGCAATGGGATGGGTATCCCAGAGCCGGGCCCAATCTACTCACTCTCAAACAAGCAGGCCCTGAGTTATACTCACAAAACTGTGGGGCTCCGAGGATCATAAAGTCAGTAACACTGTCTTAGAGAGAAAACGTCACCTTTTATTCAAATTGCCGCACACCATCAAAAAAAATGTTTAACTGCTCTTCCACATTCCTCTTCCCAAATGTGAAGAACTCTATTAATGATTCATTTATGCTATGGAATTAGCATTTATTATCATTTTATTAATATCTATCAATTTAGATTTCAATTTATTTCAATGAGATATGTTGCTGTTAGTTGCTGTCCGGTTGACTCTGACTCATGGCAACCTCATGTATGCAGAGTAGAACTGTTTCATAGAGTTTTCAAGGCCTGTCTTGAAGACTACCATGCCTGTCTTCTGAGTTGCCTCTGGGTGGGTTTGAACCACCAACCTTTTTGCTAGTAGTTGAGTTCTTAACTGTTTGCCCCACCCAGGAACTCAGCGAGATATAGTATGTGTATATTTTTTGTTATGTTCTACATGTTGAAATGCCATAATATCTACATAACTGATTTACCATTTGATTTATGTAATGCAATGCTTCACTTTTGTTCACTTCAAGCAGACTTGATATATTAAATTGGTCCCAGATTTTCCATTAAAATATATTTATATACTCAAACTTTTGGTAGACAATTCAGTTACAACCAAACACCCTCCCAGAAAAAAAAAAAAAACATGAAAGGAGTTGAGGTTAAACCCTAATTGTGAAAGCTTCAATTCCATGATATATCTACAGTAGTGATTAAGAACAGGAATAGATTGACAAAGAAAACTGTCAAAATTTCTCCTTGAAAACCTAAATATACTTTTGGAAACAGAAGCAGGGAGAAACTGCCCTGTTCCCAGATTATTACCTTGTCTTTACTGAGATTTTGTACAAATTTCTTGCTTTTCGCCATTCATGCCCTTCCCACCTCTAGCAAATACCTACCTCTTACACAGTTTTGGGGGATCCTGTGGATGGTATGTTTCTGCTTGTGGTGGTGATTTCTACTTGACACTTGGTATCTATTTACCCCTTCTTCATTAGGAAAAAACCCAGTACTATACTGGGAGGTAAAGTAGAGGGTCAGTGAAAAAGAGAAAATGAGATGGATTGACACAGTGGCTGCAACAATGAGCTCAAGCATAACAATTGTGAGGATGGCGCAGGACCGGGAAGTGTTTCATTCTGTTGTACATAGGTTCTGTCTTAGTCATCTAGTACTGCTATAACAGAAGTACCACAAGTGGATGGCTTTAACAAAGAGAAATTTATTTTCTTACTGTCTAGGAGGCTAGAAGTCTGAATTCAGGGCACCCACTCCAGGGAAAGTCTTTCTCTCTCTGTCAGCTCTGGAGGAAGGTCCTTGTCATCAATCTTCCCCTAAACTAGGAGCTTCTCAGCACAGGGACCCCAGGTCCAAAGGACACATTCTACTCCTGCACTGCTTTCTTGGTAGTATGAGTTCTCCCAACTCTCTGCTTGCTTCCCTTTCCTTTTGTCTCTTGTAAGATAAAAGGTGGTGCAGGCCACACCCCAGGGAAACTCCCTTTACATTGGATCAGGGATGTGACCTTAGAAAGGGTGTTACATCCCACCCTAATCCTCTTTAAACACAGGCAGAGATTAAGTTTATAAAACATAGGAAAATCACAAAATGGAGGACAACCACACAATACTGGCAATCATGGCCTAACCAAGTTGACACATATTTTGGGGGGACACAATTCAATCCATGACAGGGTCGCTATGAGTTGGAACTGACTTGACAGAACCTAACAACAACAACAACAATACAGAGAGGTAATGTGCACAAAGGGAACACTTTCCTGGTCTGCCTTGCACTCAATGTGGCCATGTTACTCGTTATATGAAACTTTTGGGATGGCTATTTAAGTTAAGTTGACTCAACCAGGAGGAGGACCATTCTGTCTTTTCCATTTTCTTCTTATTATTGCCTGGAAGTGTGAAACTTGAGAAGACATCTTGGATCACAAGTGAATTTAGGGATGGAAGCCATGCTTTGAGAATGGTAGAGAAGAAAGCTTAAAGAGTCTGGCTGCCTGAAGACTTGGTAAAACTACAATATCAGCCCTGGAATGTCTACATTCAGACTTATTTTAAGTGGGAAAATAAACACTTGCATATTTATTTTAGATTTTGTGTTATATGCATATGAATTTGGGGCTCTGGTGACACAATGGTTAAGTGTTTGGCTGCTAACCAAAAGGTCGGAAATTGGAATCCACCAGTCACTCCATGGAAACCCAACGGACAGCAGTTCTACTCTGACACACATGGGGTCATCATGAGTTGAAATTGACTCAATAGCCACATGCTTATTTTTTTTTGTTTTGATATACAATTTTAATCTGATTCCATCATCCAAAACCAAACTAAATCCACGGCTTTTGAGCCAATTCCGACTCACAGCGACCCTAAAGGACAGAGTAGAACTGCCCCATAGAGTTTCCAAGGCTGTAATCTTTATGGAAACAGACTGCCACATCTTTCTCCCATAGAGCAGTTGGTGAGTTTGAACCACAGACTTTTGTTTTAGCAGCTGAGCACTCAACCACTGCACCACCAGGGCTTCTCTGATTCCATAATACATTACACCAATTTGGATTCACCAATTTGGATTCTTCTATGCTGAAAAACTTTTTTACTACAAAACAAATGACCTGCTGAAGGGTTCAGCTTTACTCACAACCTAGTATGAATTAGTAAAGTCAGATAAACTTTTCCTTAAATTACCTCTATTTTGTTCTACATTTTCTCTACATCTACACCTACTGTTCTTTTTAGCCCCTGTTTCAGAGGAAAAAACATCCTCTTTTCCAAGTGTAACACTGCCGCTTGTGATCTGTTCTTGTCTTCTGCTTTTCTTTTTAGCCTCTAATTTTTCTGTATCACTCTCTCTTTTTCTATTTTCATTGTCTCACTCATCACTGGCTTCTTTACCTATGTCAAAAAATATGCCATGTATCACTTTCTTTTCTAAAAGTTAATTCCTCCAAACCTACTTTCTTCTCATACCGCTTCACATCTATACTTTCCCACTAATGCCAAACTTAGCAAAAGAGCACTCTACTTTCACTACTTCTACTTCCTTATTATCAATGCTCTCATTGCAGTTTGGCTTTACTTCATATTTTTTTTCCAACTTTTTATAGGTGTACAACTTATTGACAGCAATTATAATAATCAACTGTGCAACCCTACCCTTAATCAATATGATTTTCCCATCACCTTTATCCTCTCCCCTTCCCCATCCCTTCTGCTCCTGGTAACCACTAATAAACTTTGGTCTCTATACATTTACCTGTTCTTGTCTTTTTATATAAGTGAGCTCATATAATATTTGTCCTTCTGTGACTAATTTCTCTCAGAATGTGTTAAAGCTCCATCAATATTATAACACGTATCAGGACTTTGTTTCTTCTACTTTCTGAGTAGTATTCCATTGTATGTACTGTATTTTTACACAAATAGTGCACACCTTCTATGTTTGTTTGCCGATACCATGCCCCTGTAAGATATTTTCATAGGCGCCACTATGTTATTTTTTTTTACATGTTGCTGTAAAAATTAGCATAAAGCACTTATGAAAATACCTCGAGGGGGGAGGGTGCAGTTGGCAAACAAACGTAGAAGATGTGTGATATTTGCATAAAAATAAGGTATGTACCAAGTTTTGTTTATCCATTCATCTACTGATGGGCATTTAAGTTTTTTCAGTCTTTTGGCTATTGTGAGTAGTGCTGTAATGAACATTGGTGAGCAAGTCTCTGAGTCTCTGCTTTCAAGTCTTTTGAGTATATAGCTAGGAGTGGAATTGCTGGGTATATCGTAGTTCTAGTTTTAGTTTTTTGAGGAACTGCCACACTGTTTTCCACAAAGATGCACCATTTTGCATTCCCACCAACAATGGGCAAGAGTTCCAATTTCCCCACATTCTTACCAATATATTACATATTTTCTTAAAAAACTTACCTCAAGATAACTATTGACCTTCTAATTATTATTTTTATAGTATTTTCTTGTGTCTTACCTAACGTAATCTCTCTGTTACATTTAAAACGTTAAACATTCCTCTTCCATGGAATTTTACTCTTGGTTTGTTGTTAGATGCCGTCAAGTTGGTTCCAACTCATAGAGACCCTTTGTGCAACAGAATGAAATACTACCCAGTCCTGCGCCATCCTCACAATTGTTGCTACGCTTGAGTCCATCATTGCAGCCACTGTGCCAATCCATCTCATTGAGGGTCTTCCTCTTTTTCGCTGACCCTCTACTTTGCCAAGCATGATGTCCTTCTCCAGGGACTGATCCCTCCTGATAACATGTCCAAAGTATGTGAGATGAAGTGTCACCATTCTTGCTTCTAATGAGCATTCTGGCAGTATTTCTTCCAAGACAGGTTTGTTCATTCTTCCTAGCAGTCCATGGTATATTCGATATTCTTCACCAACACTATGATTCAAAGGCATCAATTCTTAGGTCTTCCTTATTCATTGTTCAGCTTTCACATGCATATGAGGTGATTGAAAACTCCATGGCTTGGGTCAGGAGTGGCTTGGGTCAGGCACACCTTAATCCTTAAAGTGACATCTTTGCTTCTTAAAACTTTAAAGAGATATTTTGCAGAAGATTTGCCCAATGCAATGCATCATTTGACTTCTTCAATGTTGTATCCATGAGCATTGATTGTGGATCCAAGTAAAATGAAATTCTTGACAACTTCAATCTTTTGTCTGTTTATCGTGATGTTGCTTATTGGTCCAGTTGTGATGATTTTGGTTTTCTTCATGTTGAGGTGTAATCCATACTGAAGGCTGTGGTCTTTGATCTTTATCAGTAAGTGCTCCAAGTCCTCTTCACTTTCAGCAAGCAAGGTTGTGTCATCTGCCTATTGCAGAGTGTTAATGTGTCTTCCTCCAATCCTGATGCCACGTTCTTTTCATATAGTCCAGCTTTTCGGATTATTCACTCATCATACAAATTGAATAAGTATGGTGAAAGGATACAACCTTGAAGCCCACCTTTCTTGACTTTAAACCATGCAATATCCCCTTGTTCTGTTCGACTGACTGCTTCTTGGTCTAAGTATAGATTCCTTATGAGTACAATTAAGTTTTCTGGAGTTCCTATTCTTCGCAATGTTATCTATAATTTGTTATGAGCTACAGAGTCGAATGCCTTTGCATAGTCGATGAAACATAGGTAAACATCTTTCTGGTGTTCTCTGCTTTCAACCATGATCCATCTGACATCAGCAATCATAGCTCTTGTTCCATGTCCTCTTCTGAATTCTGCTTGAATTCCTGCCAGTTTCCCTGTCAATGTACTGCTGCAACCACTTTTGAATGATCTTCAGAAAAATTTTACTTGTGTGTCATATTAATGATATTGTTCGATAATTTCTGCATTCTGTGGGATCACCTTTCTTTGGAATGGGGACAAATATGGACCTCTTCCAGTTGGTTGGCCAGGTAGCTGTTTTCCAATTTTTTTGGCATAGATAAGTGAGCACTTCCAGAGCTGCATCCGTTTATTGAAACATCTCAGTTGGTATTCTGTCAACTTCTGAAGCCTGCTTTTTCGACAATGCCTTCAGTGCAGCTTGGACCTCTTCCTTCAGTACCTTCGGTTCTTCATCATATATATCTTCTGAAATGGTTGGATGTTGACCCATTCCTTTTGGTACAGTAACTCTGTATATTCCATCCATCTTGCTTTGATGCTTCCTGCATCGTTTAATATTTTCCCTGTAGAATCCTTCAGTATTGCAACTTGAGGCTTGAATTTTTTCTTCAGTTCTTTTAGCTTGAGAAATGCCTAGCGTGTGCTTCCTTTTTGGTTTTCTATCTCAGGTCTTTGCACATTTCATTATAATACTTTATTCTGTCTTCTTGGCCTGCCCTTTGAAATCTTCTGTTCAGCTCTTTTACTTCATCATTTCTTCCTTTTGATTGAGCTACTCTGCATTGAAGAGCAACTTTCAGAGTTTCTTCGGACATCCGTTTTGGTCTTTTCTTTCTTTCCTGTCTTTTAAACAACCTCTTGCTTTCCTCGTGTATGATGTCCTTGATGTCGTTCCACATCTCATCTGGTCTTCGGTCATTAATGTTCAATGCATCAAATCTATTCTTGAGATGGTCTCTAATTTCAGGTGGGATATATTCAAGGTTGTACTTTGGCTCTCGTGGACATGTTCTAATTTTCTTCAACTTCAGCTTGAACTGGCATAGGAACAATTGATGACCTGTTCTATAGTCGATCCCTGGCCTTTGTTGTGACTGATGATATTGAGCTTTTCCATGTATCTTTCCACAAATGTGGTCGATTTGATTCCTGTGTATTCCATCTCTTGAGGTCCACTTGTATAGTCGTTGTTTATGTTGCTGAAAAAATTCTTGGTTTTGGAATCTGTAATATATTGTTCTTTCACTTCTTATATTACTCCTTCTAAGGTTTCTTCAGTGTCTTTTCCCTAACCCTTTTTTGTCAGCCCGCCTTTTACTCCTGCTATTACTCTGGCAATCAGCTTAATACAGGTATAATTTGACAGCACTTTGCTTCAACTGAATCAAGTATCTCTTGCTTTCTGTTCCCAGAATTCTCCGATACCACTAAAAAGGAAGCTTGTTGGAATCAAACAAAAAGCACATGTAGACACATGGATAACTTGGAAGTGCAAAGGAGTTAAAGCCTTTTTGGAACATCTTTATCTAACAGAATTTGGTGGATAAATTATCTCAGTCATTTGAAAGGACAGCTGTGAGGAAAATTCTGCATGGTGTCACAGACGATCCTACAGGATTTGTGCCTTGTTTTTTCAAAGGAGTGACTTCTTTAACAATATATCCTTGCATTGGCTTTCTCTTCTTTTCTATTGCACTCCAACTGGTCTTCTATTCCTTTCCTGGAATTTACATTACAAAATAAATTGCTTCTGTGCATGTTTTCTTTTTAGGTTCTGCTTTCTGGGGACAACTAAGGCTAAGACATACTTATTCCTCTCAATGTTTTATGTTCTGGGCCTCATCTGCATTCTAGTAGTTTCAGAAATCCATCTCTATCTCTGATCCCTCGGATATACACGGGACATTTTCTGCCTGTGCTACTTTTACTCACATTGTTACCTCTCTCAACTTACAAGGTTCAGTTCAAATGTCACTTCTTCCATGAAGTCTGCCTCATTCTCCTGATTTGTAATAAGTCATCTGTTTATCTTTGTTATCACAATGATTTGCTTGAACCTACATCAAACAAGGTTAATTTTTTTTTGACTTCAGGATTAATCGTCTCTGTTTTCCCCCAGAACCTATCACAATAACCCCTACGTAAGAAGTAAGCAATAATTATTTGACAAATTTATGACATTTGTTAAAAGTATCATGAAGAACAGTAAAGGGAAATTTATCAGTGCTTAGTTAAAAGTAGTGATTTGGGAATTTTTAAAAAAGGGCCTTCTTTTTCATATCCTATTGAACTGAGACTCTGCAGTCAAAAAACTACATTAGCTAATCATATGATATTGTAGAAAAGGGTATGCTGACAGAATATCATGAAGGACTGCATGTTTCAATTTTTAGTGGAAATATTGAGTCTAAAATCGTGTCCAAGTCAATATGGGTGACCAGCAAGTAGTCATTGCATGCTAGGGTGTGGAGGTTCTAAAAGATGACATGAGGAACTCTTAAAGAAAGCAGACTGAAGGATGACTGAAAGAGGGGAATAGAGATTCGTCTTCTACCCCCCTACATGAGAATCACATTTATTTTTTTTGCTGGTTGTGAATATTTTCTTATATTGAAAAAGGGTATTTTTATTACTTTGTTGAATTGACACATTGTATCTTTTCCTACTTCCCTGGGAACATCTAGCTATAATTCATACTTCTTCAAATTTGTCATAATTTCCCAGCTGCAGCTTAAATCTTCTGCTGGAATTCCTACTTTACTTGAATGCAGGTTTGTAGTCAACACCATTTTATTGAGAAATACTATTGATGGGAGAATACCTCTGTATGAAGTGCAGTCATCAAGATAATGATTACATTTAAAACACTGGAACTCTGTTTCTAAATTAGAACTAACTACCTCTTGAAAAATTGTGTGTCCCTGTTTGGAGATCTCTTGTACAGGCTCTCACATTCAAGCTGTTGTGTTTGAAAAAAAGGGGGATATTTTTAAATGACAGGTATTAAGAGTTTCAATGTCCTAAGAGAAATATTTTTTAATGATTGCATCTAATATTAAAACATCTGTAACTAGATCTTTTTCAATAAACTTCCTTCAATAAATATTCCGTAGCCTATTCTTAAGAAAAGGTAGAAAAGTACTTTAAGAAACACTCAAATTCAAACCTGACTTCAGCATCTAATTGGAGGTATTAGGCAAGAATATATATTTGTTTTAAAGGATATTTCTAACACTCAGACCTGGAGAGGAAATTAATCTATATACTCACTGCCAAGAAGAACAAACGCACAGGAGCCTTTTTCCAGTGATTTCCATTGTAGCTCTGTAACCAATGTTTGAACATAGTATAAAATCTTTTTCAGGATTCAGTGACCATTTTCATATCCAAATCTCAGAGGACAACATTTAAAACTGACATTGTCATCTCTTGATGCAATGTATAAATGAGAAGTAATATTTACCTAGAGAATTAAAGACAAATGAAAATTTACCCAACTAGATCCAAGCTGTGTTTCCAGTCATCATAATAAATTTCCCAACCCTGCAATGAGGAAAATCCAAGCAAGTGTGGACAATCAGGAATAGCCTTTGAAGTGAAATCCCATTTGTAAATTATTTCTCTGAAGTGTTAGCCTAATGATTTCCAAAGTGCTTACTTATTTTCATGGAGGAAAAAAAAAAGGGAAATATAAAAGTTTGGAGGTTTATTATTAATAAAATTCAGAAATAAAGATGCTTACACTATCTTTTTCAACTGGGATTTTACCTAGGTCCTCATGTTTTTTTCTTGAGGCTGATTCATACTTTCTTAATTAAGACTACATATTTCTTTTCTAAAAAATAATAACAGCTAACATTTTTTGACTGCTTAACACTTAACATACTTTTTTTCAATTACTCTAAGGAAAAAGTAAGTTGAAAGAAATGTTAATTAGTGGATTGAAGCTAAGCAGAAAGGCTTGCAAGTACTTGTTTTGGCAATATGAAAATAGTGAATTGACTGGTATTACATGATGGCTTACTCAGTAGAAAGACTAGAAGAGTGGTTTAAAATCCCCTACTGGTACCAGATTGTCTGGATTTAAATCCTGAAATTCTTCTCTTTATTCCTCACTTTTTTCATCTGTAACGTGGAGATGATGAAAATAATAATAATATAAGCGTTTTTTGTGAAGAATAAATAAGTTAAGTTTCATTCCACTTAGAACTTTTCCTAGCACATAGCAAATTTTTAATTAGAAGTGAACCTTACTATAATGCTTTAACTCCTTTTAATTTCTGTCTGACCCAGTTAGGTGCATCATTCCTAACTTCATAAAGCACTCCAAGCTTCAGTTATATGTGCTGTAGATGGGTACTGATGATTGAATGGCACTATGGATGTCAGCAATAAGAATCATGGGTAAATCAGTGCAAATTCAATTCTACTATTAGAAACAACTTAAGTTTTCTGACTAAAGTGGGTAAAATCTTCATTGTCTGTAAGTAAAGGGCAGTACTTTAGTAAATTCTTGGTTATTAGAATTTATGATAATCCTAAGACTTCTAGAAATATTTGACTCATTCTTTGCATTGTGATTTTTAACACTGACGTTCATCCTTTTAGCAATGTCATTTTTTTTAATAAAGAGAGGATTACCTCTTGTCAGAGAAACATTTGACAATGTTTACAGAAAAAAGCTGTGCTGATTCTATTATTCACTCTTCATTTTAGCATTGCTTTTAATTTCTCTTGGAATTTTTCCATTTGTCTCCCAGAAATCAGAGATTAAAAAAAAAAACTACTTCTTGATAGTAAAATGTTATTTGGGTTATCATATTATTTCTACTATCCAAGAGTGTGAAAGTTGGCAATAGAAGTAATAAATTTGAGGGTAAGGGAGACATAAAATTAAAAAATAAGGCAGTCTTAAATATGCTGTTTTATTCCTTTGAAAATAAGTGTGATGTTTATACAAATCCACATAACTATTCTAAATGAAGACAGAGAAAAAGCAAGACATTAAACAAAAAAAAGCAAGTTTTTTTTTTTTTAAAAAAGTGAAATTTACTGGTAGTGCCTTTCATTCTGGTACTAACAGGAAAAAAATTTCCTAAGAAATTGTGTTTCTGATAAATGAATCCATATTCAGATGTGGATAATTATTCTATACAATATTTTGACCTTCTAAATGTCATTTTAATTTTTAAAATCAGAAGTCCCTGTTACGGATTGAATTGTGTCACCCAAAAATATGTGTTGTAAATCCTAGCTTCTGTGGTGGCGCAGTGGTTAAGAGCTTGGCTGCTAACCAAAATATCAGCAGTTCAAATCCACCAGCCACTCCTTGGAAACCCTATGGGGCAGTTCTACTCTGTCCTGTAGGGTCACTATGAGTCGGAATCTACTTGATGGCAATGAGTTTGATTTGTTTGGTTATGCCTATAGCTGTAATCCTACTTGGAAATGGATTGTATTTGTTATGTTAATGAGGCAGGATTAGTGTAGGGTGTATCTTGAGTCAGTCTCTTTTGAGATATAAAGAGATTAAACAAGCAAGCTAGAAGCAGCAATGGGGTAACAGAGGTGCCAAGACACATGAAGATTGCCCAAAAGAGACAAGGACCTTCCTCCAGAGTCGACAGAGAGAGAAAACTTTCCCCTAGAGCCGGTACACTGATTTCAGGTTTCTAGCCTCCTAAACTGCAAGAAAATTAATTTCTTTTTGTTAAAGCTATCCACTTGTGGTATTTCTGTTACAGAAACACTACATAACTAAGATAGCCCCTAATACAAAATAATACATTCATAAAGACAATATTTAAGTGAGATAGTGTTTCCCCCATAGAAGAAACCAGCTAATCCAAAGGGCTTCACATTATTCTCATGCTTCTAGAGCACAAGAAGTCTTCACACTTTCTTCTTGTTATTTGATGGCTCATTCTCCACACTGTCACAGCTCTGCCAACTTCTAAAGACACTCACTCATCTTTTGATGAGACCATATACTATATCCCAGGCTGACTTTACATTTGAATTTATAGAATTAATAATTTCCCAATGACCTCATTTTTTCCAGTGAAAAAATGTGGACCATAACATAAACTGATTTCTCACCTTCCTCTAAGACATATAGGACTAATCCTATCATGCCAATTATCCCTTTTATTTTAGTCACAATTAGAAGCTCAAGTCTCCCATATGTCTCCCATACTATCCCCATATTGCTCTCTCTATAGGGTCGCTGAAGCCCTGGTGGCATAGTGGTTAAGAGTTGGACTGCTAACTAAAAGGTCGGCAGTTTAAATCCACCAACCGCTCCTTGGAAACCCTACGGGACAGTCATACTCCGTCCTGTAGGGTCACTATGAGTCAGAATCGACTTGATGGTAATGGATTTAGTTTGGTTCTTGGTTTTTGATACATTCCCTAACTGTCCTAAACTCCTTCATTCCTGTGGACTTCCTACTGTGCCCTCTAGAATTCTCTATGATCAGCATATCCCATATTAACTCACAATCTCCTCTCTAAATGTTCTGTTCCACTTCATGATCTAGAGAGAACCTGTTACTTGAAGAAACCTCCCCTCTCTCCCACAGCTGTCTCAAGTGGGGGCTGTTTTTTCTTTCCCCGCCCACATTTCTCTGGGTCTGGAGTAGGGTCAGAATACTCCTTGCTGCCCATTATGGCTTTCAAACTCTTTCCTCATTTTCTGAACAACTAGACACTTCCCCTCAATGCAACTGGATCACTGTCTTTTTTTCCCCATCTTCTTCTAGTCACTATTCTTAATGATTTCAACATTCACATAGAAGATCCATCGAATATTCTGGCTTCTCAGTACTTTGGCCTCCAAAACTCCAAAAATCATTTCCTACAGCCACTTTCTAGCCATTCAATACCAAGTGGATACCCTAGACCTTGCTGGCACTAAATATTGCACTGTTCCCAGAATATTTTTATCAAGAATCCAGTTTTTGACCAGCACTTCTTATCACATTAGCCTCCTTACTCTAGTAAACCTCGTGGCTACAATTCTTCGACTCTACAGGTATCTCCAATTCCATGATAGTACCATATTTTTACTGTTGATCAACCCCTGAACATGTCCTCACATTTCTCCATATGTAAGATGGATTGCATATTCCAGCATTGTCACCACTTCTTTGCAGAAATCTTAACTTCCTTGCTCCCCTTTCCCTGATTATACTCATCTAACAAACCTCTAAACCTGGTAAAACCTAATTATTTGCATATTTCAAGGATACACCTCAACAGCTGATTTTTGCTGTAGAAAAATCACACTATCATACTGACTAGTTTCACTTCACATTCATCATTAAAAATCTCAAATAAGGCCTTAAAACTCACTCTGAAAGATGATGATTTTACATTTTCTTCTCGAACCTCCAGCTTCTGATTTCACCTGATAATTCACTGAGAAAATCAAAGCAATCAGATGAGCATTGTCACTTCTCACCGTCATATCTACCAATGTACTATAAAAACCAAACCAAACCTGTTGCAGTGGAGTGGATTCAGACTCATAACAACCCTATAGGACGGAGTAAAACTGCCCCTGAGCATTTCCAAGGAGCACCTGGTAGATTTGAACTACTGACCTTTTGGTTAGCAGCCATAGCTCTTAACCACTTTGCCACTGAGGTTTCCAATGTATAACATCTCTTTTCAGTTACTCAGCCTTCCGTCTTGTTACAATGAAGTAGATAACATCATTCCTAACACTTTATTGCAAGCCACTATCATTGCTTACTCACCCGGTGCTTTACTTTTCTCTGCTTTAATGTTTGTCCACGGTCAATCCATTCCTACAGAGTAGCCAGAGTAATCTGAAATTATCTCATTTACGTATTAGTTAATGTGTTAGTTATTTTTATCATTCAATTACCATGGAAACTCTGTTTTGTTTACTTCTGTTTCCCAAGTGCTTAGAACATAGACTGTTACAGAGTAAATGCTAAATAAATATTTAGTTTGTTAATTATGGAAATCATACTGTGGCAAAACCCAAAACCAAATCCATTGCCATTGAGTTGATTCCAACTCATAGCGACCCTATAGGACAGAGTAGAACTGCCCCATAAGGTTTCCAAGGAGCTGCTGGTAGATTCAAACTGCTAACCTTTTGGTTAGCAGCCCAACACTTAACCACTGTGCCACCAGGGCTCCATATTGTGGCAGGAAGGTAGAAAAGACAATATAATGTGGGGAAGTAGAAATTCTATAACAAAGGACTAGGCCCTAGTTAGTGATTGGTTAAATTGCTTTAGAGGTGCATGTTTTCTTTATCTAACAACTGAGGGTGAAGAGTTATTTTTAGGGGATAACTAGTTGCTTTAGAGCGTAGGATAAGGTTGGTAAAAGCTAATAGGTGAAGTCAATGAGGAAAATATAGTAGACATTTTAAGTTACAACATGAATTTTAGTGGCCCAAGCGTCTCAAATATTTAGTTTTTTTTTTTTTTTTAGCAAAATTCTGCAACATTGAGGTAAAAGTAGAGGTTGATATTTCATTACGAATGGAGTTCTATGGGGAGGCTTAGAAGCTATAGCAGAGGAAGGATGAAGAGGGGGTTGAGGCCGTGTAGAGTGGTAAGGAAATGATTTTATAACTACCCAACCATGTAATAAGTGAAGAAAGAGTGATGCTATACCATGGAGTTATTATTTAATACTTAATATTGATATTACCGCTCGCTGTCCAATCGATTCTGACTCATACATAGCAACCCTGTAGGACAGAGTAGAACTGCCCCATGGTGTTTCCAAGGAGAGGCTGATGGATTTGAATTGCTGACCTTTTTGATTAGCAGCTGAACGGTTTAATCACTGTGCCACCAGGGTATTAAAAAAAAAAAAAATTGAGGTCGAGTCGATTCTGACTCATAGTGACCCTATAGAACATAGTAGAACTGCCCTATAGGGTTTCCAAGGAGTAACTTGAACTGCAGACCTTTTGGTTAGCAGCTGAATGCTTAACCACTGTGCCGCCAGGGCTCCGCCAGGATATTAGCATATATAAATCACAAACGTGGACAATGTCAAGTACCTAGATGTCAGTTATATATGAAAGTATAAATAGCCAGGTATTTGCAGCCATATTCACAGAACAATGACGTACTTTTTTAATTACACTATTACCTAAATATTTAGCTGATTCGAAAGTTATATTGAGAAAATAGTCTGATATAATTAATTTATTTTGACTAATTTTCCACTTAACCATCATAGCAGTTGAACAAAACGTTATGTGTAGATAGCCTTAAGGGATGAGAATATTTAATGAAATTCTATGTTAAATGGGCCACAAAGTCTTTTCTTTTTATCAGTTGTTTATATTTTAAAATTTTACTTAAACTTGAAAGTCTACATAAACACGAAAGATCAAATTATTCAATTTAAAACATGTTTAACTTTGTACAACAATATAAAAATCTGCCTAAATAAATGAAACTCTGGTGTACAAATACCTTAAATAGAGATATGAAAGTGGAATTGTTTTTTTCAATGAATATTCTCCTAAAACAGAAAGTAAACTTTCATAATAAGAAAAGTATTTCCACTTAATGAATGATGGCTGGAGTCATCAACCTGCACAAAATGAATATATAAAATGCAAAGATTAGTTGATAAATAAAAGAGTTTAAAAAATATTTAGGCTATCTTGACATGATATCAGATGAAGCACTTAATTTAAATAAAATATTATTAGAGAAAAGTTTATCTAACATGTTACTTGGTATTATAAAGTCAAACAAGAACTTGGTGGACATAGTGAATATTTTACTTTTCTATCAGTTACATTGATATCAACTACTTATAATTTTTGTTTCCAAACACTATTGGTGATATTTAGTGGGAAATGAATTATTCATTTATTCATTCATTCATTCATTGAATATTGTTGAGCTCCTGCTATATGCCAGGCACTGTTCCTGTTTCAAAGGCTATATCAATAAATTAAAAAAAGAATAAAATCCCTGCTCTCACTAGGCTTATATTCCAATGAGATATAGACAGTGCAACAACGTACTCACTTCTCTCCTATAGCCAACATTTATAACGGCAGCATCGAATGCTTTGGTGTGAGCATCTAAAATATTTTCTCCCTTATGTTAAAAAAAATAAAAAATGCTGTCTTAGTTATCTAGTGCTACTACAACAGAAATACCACAAGTGGATGACTTTAACAAAAAGATATTTATTCTCTCACAGTTTAAGAGGCTAGAAGTACAAATTTAGGATGCCAGCTCCAGGGAGAGGCTTTCGTTTTCTGTCGGCTCTCGGGGAAGTTCCTTGTCATCAGTCTTCCCCTGGTCTAAGAGCTTCTCAGTGCAGCAGCCCCAGGTCCAAAGGACACACTCCCTTCCTGGTTCTTCATTCTTGGTAGAGAGAGGTCCCCCAGTCTCTCTGCTCACTTCTCTCTTTTATATCTCAGAAGAGATTGACTCAAGATACAACCTAATCTTGTAGGTTGAGTTCTGCCTCATTAACATCACAGCGGTAGGATTTACAACACATAGGAAAATCACATCAGATGACACAATGGAGAACAATTACACAATACTGGGAATAATGACCTAGCCAAGTTGATACACATTTTAGAGGGTTGCAATTCAATCCATAACATTCCACCCTTTGCCCCCCTCAAATTCATGTCTTTGCTACATGTAAAACAGATTCACCCCATCATATTATAGCAAAAGTCTTAAATCAACTCCAAGTCTAAAATCCAAAAATTCCTCTTCACCTGTGAAATGTAGAATACAAGTTATCTACTTCAAAAGTATGATGGTGGAACAGGCACAAGGTAGACATTTCCGTTACAAATGGGAGAAATTGGAACAAAAAAGGGATTATAGGCACGGAGCAAGTCAGCAGAACACATTACGTTAGCTTTCAAGGCTTGAAAATAATCCTCTGTTCTCTGAGACCATTTAGTCAATGAACGACCCTGCCTTCCAGACTCTGGGTGTTGGCCACACTTTCTGGATTCTAAGTGGAGTTCCCTGGGCCCTGGGCTTCAGCTCCGCTTACCAGACTCACTAGAAGGGTGACTCTGTTCCCTCAGCTTAGCGCTGCCCCACTTTCCTAGTCCATCTGACTGGTGATTGTACCCCCTAGGGCCTGGAAGTCCCTGTTCTTCTGCCCTTTGGGCATGGCAGCCCTGCCCATTCAGCTTTGGGTAGGAGATCTGGCCCCAACCTTCTGGCACTCATGAAAGGCAACCCCACACTTAGGAACAAAGTTGGTGAAGATTTGACACCTTGAAACCTAGCAGAATGTGGCCCCACCTTTAGAAACTCCAGAGGCCGTGTCTCCACACTTTGAGAACTTAGTGGTCATTTCCCTACCCTTTGAGACTGAAGCAGCCCTGTTTCCTATAATACTTGTCTCTTCAGCTTCTGCTTCCTGATTCCTTGGCCTCTCAGCCTCTCAGGTCTGGCTGCCTGTGTCTGTCCTGCTCAGGCAAGTGTTCCAAAGCTCTGTAGCTCCAACGATAAGTGCCTGGAAGCACCCAACTCCACCAGTAAACTTCAGCCAGAAGGCACTCAGCTCTCTTGCTCCTTGGGTCGGCCAGCCTAGCTCCACCGATAAGTGCTCAGAGGCACCCTACTCCACCAGGAAGCCTCCTGCCAAAGGCACTCAGCTTTATCACTCTGTGGGGCAGCTCCAGTGCTGTCTCAAGCTGGTCCTCTGGTTCTACTGCCACTGTTTCTCTGCTGTTGCTTCTCGCCATCTGCATCATCTCCAGTGTAACAGCTCTCCTCACTTCCTTCTGAGTCCTCACCAGAGTTGTCTTTGAAGTCCATAATTCCACCAACAGTCTCTTCAAGGCAATCTAGGCTTTTATTATTAGACACTTTAAAACTCTTACAGCCTCTATCCATTCAGTTTCAAAACTGCTTCCACATTTTAGGTATCTGTTAGAACAGTCCCCAACTCTCCTGGTACCAAATTCTGTCTTAGTTATCTAGTGCTGCTATAACAGAAATACCACAAATAGATGGCTTTAACAAACAGAAATTTATTCTCTCACAGTCTAAGAAGCTAGAATTTTAAATTCAGGGTGCTAGCTCCAGGGGAAGGCTTTCTCTCTCTACTGGCTCTGGGAGAAGGTCCTTGTCATCAATCTTTCCTTGGTCTAGGAGCTTCTCAAGCCAGTGTCCCTGGGTCCAAAGGACGTACTCCCCTCCTAATTTTTCCTTCTTGGTGGTAAGAGTTCCCTCTGTCTCTCTGCTCACTTCTCTCTTTTATGTCTCAAAAGAGATTGACTCAAAATACAACCAATTCTTGTAAATTGAGTCCTGCCTCATTAACACAACTGCCTCTATTCCTGCCTCATTAACATCATAGAGGTAGGATTTACAACACATAAGAAACTCACATCAGAGGACAATTACACAATACTGGAAATCAGGGCTTAGTCCAACTGACACACATTTTGGGGGGACACAATTCAATCAGTAACAAATGCTATTAAAACAGTTCTACTCAGGTCATAATAAATATGTGTATATTGAAAATAACAATACTTGGCAATACATCATAGACAAAGGTTTCCTATTTTCAGTTTTATCAGTTCATCAGTGAACCTGAAGACTTTTAACATATAGACATATAGCTATTTGTAATGTTGCTGAGACATGAATTTGAATAATATTTACTATGAAGCTGGCGTATAGAAGTGAGTCACTCACCAGGGACACAAGGGAAGGTTGTGGATAGAATGGGAGAAAAGTGTAGAACAAAACCCAAATTCCTAAGAAAGACCAGACCTACCAGACTGATAGAGACTACAGGAACCCCCGAGACTATCATCCTAAAATAATCTTTGAACTTGGATTTCAAGTTATTTCTGTAGGTCATCTTTCAGCCAAGTAATAGACTACTTATAAATTAAATGATATCACCTATGATTAACATGCTCCCTTAAACAATTAACTGTATGAGACCAAGCAGTCAACATTTACCCAAAAGCAAAGGTGAAAAAGCAAGGAAGAGAAGGGAAGTTAGATCAATGCAAACAGAACAAACAGAATGGAAATGATGAGAATGCTGACACATTGTAAAAACTGTAAACAACAGCACAGAACAATTTGTGTAAAAATTGTTAAAGGACAACCTAATTTATTGTGTAAACTTTCACTTAAAACACAATAAAATATTATTAAAAAAAAGAAAATATGAGTCACTTAGCCTACCAATATCCACATCTCAACATATATTAATGGAGCAAAGAGATGAAAATTACAAAACATTACTCCTCAAATATTTCTGATGAAAGTCAAGATAATAAAATATATGTTGTTTTTATCCAGGAAATATGATTTATTTATATATTAAAGAGTTCTGTTAAATTTGACAGTGGTTTGTATTTATAAAATGAATACAGTCACCATAGATACCATAAAAGGCAAGATAAAGGTGATTTATTAAGCAGTTTCAAAGTATGACTAGGTTACACAAAACAAATCAAGTGAAATATCAAAATTACTCAACGTTTGAAAGCATATATTTTGTAGTTTGAGGATGTGCACATTTAACATATGATTCACAACAGAAGTTTGATTTCTGAAAATGCCTAACAATGTGGTAGATTAGATATCAGGAGATATGCACTATAGAATATGCAGAAATACTGGAGGTATATATATCTGAGCTGACAAAGAAAGTAAGGAAAATCCACAAGCTAAAAAGTTTAGGAAACACAAATCTAGAGAAGTAACATAGACTTAGTGTTTACCTCTCAGTTACATCTAAGGCATTTTGCCCATTTCTGGCAGTCGGCAGGTTTTGATGTTAATGGGCTACATATGTGGAATACAGACACCAAATTCAGCCTGTACAACATAGGAAGTTGACCAGGACCCATTCATAAGGCTCAGGCCTCAATGAAAGGATGCATTGTCTTACAGAGGGAGAATTTGAGGAAAATTGCCTTTCGCAGCCTCTACTTGCTTGTAGGCAGAAACAAAGTCTCCATTGAGAATTTACAACCAGGTAAATTTACAACCAGCTCTCACACAGGTTTGAGGCTAGAATTCATATTACCTATGTGGCAGAAAAAAAATTTAAATGCGACTTTATTTTAACGTGGTTTGGGTTTTTAGATACCCGGTAAAAACTGAAACAACTTCTGGAAGAATGCACCTTAAATTCAAACCTCAGAGAATATCCATAATGTCCAGACATCGTATAGAACAGAAAAAAATTATGAAAGAAAAACATTACCAGTTATCAGTGGGAACTATGGTTGTTGATTATTTAAATTTTCATCTCTATACTTGATTAAAGATTTTACCACTAATTAACCCAAGGCAGTGTGAGGAAAGAACAAGGAGCTTGGGGTCAGACATATCTGCATTAGAAATAGAGACCCTTTTCTGCCAGATATTGAAGCTGTGATACTTAACCAGAAAAGTGAAGTTCTCTGAATCTCAGCTTCCCCTCAGGGCATGAAGAGCAGTAGGAGAACAATCTCTTTCTCACTGGGTTTAGACAAGGATTTGAAGAATCACAAACGTGGAGAATAAAGAGCTCTTGTGATCGGACATCCTAGGAGTCCAGTAATAATTCTATCACCTCACACCATGTAAACATTGCACATTTTCCCACTTCTGTGAGACTTAATTTTTTCAGCTTTAAAATGGGGATAATAATGGCTCATTTTGCAGCATTGTTACAAGATTAAATTAGATTACATATTTTTTTTCAAAAAATCAAAAGGCTATACGAATTTGGTGACTTTCACTGTCATCAGGATATATTTCTCATGATTTGGAATGATGATGCATTGTGAAAAATGTAAGCAATGATATTTTTAAAAAAATATTTAAAAGTTAGTTGGATTTTAGTATTTGAGCTTTCCTCATTCAAATATATTCATTGGAAATTTTAAACTAGCTAAACAACTCTAGTTCTGTTTATTTTATAATGAGGGACTTAGAATTGTTCTATTTCTGAGAAATAATGATATTAAAACAAATGGGATGTGTGTTGTGTATATGAAATCTTTTTTATTTTCCCCCCAGAAATTCATATACCATTAAATATAATTTTCACTCTATTATAGCTGACTCTTATTGACTTAGAAAACATATGAAATCTAGGGTTTGGAATATAAAGTTTTCAATATGAAAATAAAATATATTTCAAATATTAAACTTGATGGTAGGTTTTATTTTATTTTTAAAATAAACTAAACAATGCATTATACAATAACATCTGTCTTAGTTATCTAGTGCTGCTATAACAGAAATAGCACAAGTGGATGGCTTTAACAAACAAATTTATCTTCTCACAGTTTAGGAGGTTAGACATCCGAATTCAGGGCACTGGCTCTACAGGAAGGCTCTCTCTCTCTGTCACCTCTAGGATAAAGTCCTTGTCTCTTCAGCTTCTGTTTCCTGGTTCCTTGGAGACCTCCATGTGGCTTGGCACCAATCTTCCCCCATCTCTGCTTGCTTGTTTGTCCTCATCTGCTCTTTTTATATTTTGTAAAAGATTGATTCAAGACACATCCTACACTAATCTTGTCCATTAGCATAACAAAGACAACTCATTCCCAAATGGAATTATAGCAACACGCATACCTTTTCCGACTCATAGTGACTCTATAGGGCAGAGTAGAACTGCTCCATAGGGTTTCCAAGGAGCAGCTGGTGGATTTGAACAGCCCACTTTTTGGTTAGCAGCCGAGCTCTTAACCACTGCACCATCAGAGCTCCCAAAACCACATGCATAGAGGTTAGGATTTACTACACACATTTTTGGGAACCAGTTCAATCTATAACAGCATCTAATGTTATCTTGCAAACAGACTGTGAGAATAAATAATTTATGTTTTGATAAGGTAACTCTTACCTTTTTTACTATTCATATTGGGCATCGTTTTTACTGCTGCTATGGATTGAATTGTGTCCCCCTAAAATATACATAATATATATCAACTTGGCTAGGTCATGATTTCCGGTATTGTGTGGTTGTCCAACATTGTGTGATCTGATGTGATTATGCAATGTGTTATAAATCCTAACCTCTATGATGTTAATGAGGCAGGATTAGAGGCAATTATATTAATGAGGCAGAACTGAAACTACGGGATTAGGTTGTATCTTGAGCCAATTTCTTGAGATACAAAAGAGAGAGGCAAGCAGAGAGGAGAGGGACCTCATATCTCCCAGAAAGAAGTGCCAGGACCAGAGCGCATCCTTTGGACCTGGAGTCACTGTGCTGAGAAACTCCTAGATGAGGGGAAGATTGATGACAAGAACTTTTCCCCAGAGCCAACAGAGAGAAAGCTTTCCCCTTGAGCTTGTGCCCAAATTTAGACTTCTAGCCTCCTAAACTGAGAGAGAATAAATTTCTGTTTGTTAAAGCCATCCACTTGTGGTATTTCTGTTATAGCAGTGCTAAGACAACTGCTATTTCCTCTAGATACAGGTGAATGTTAAATGAATTTCAAAATTATTAGCTATAAGCATAGGAGTGGGGTGATCAAAACTTTACTTAATATTAAAATACTTTTGGGCCCTCAAGAGTTCACAGTAAGCAGAAGTGTATACTTTGCAAAGTCTCATTTTATTCTACATGAAATAAGACTTTTTGAAAGGAATCTGATCATCCTAAATTTATCGGCTGGGCCACTGGATAAGTTTAACAACTTTTGATCAAAACTAATTAAAACTAAGACCAGTGATGCACATATTGTGGAACAACTTTCCCTAGATGAGCAGAAAGCTATTTAAAGGCACAGCTCATTAACTTTACTGCTGATCCCTTTGCGTACTGGAAAGAAAAATGTATGATGTGTCCAATACTATCTCCCTTTGTTACAAAGCTCATGAGCTGTCCACCCATTTACTGGAAAAATACAGTTAACAAAGAAGGAAGTGTTTCACTTTTAGATGCAAAAGAAGCATACCATATGTTTGAAAGATAACTTCCTTTAATGTATACATGAAGAAACCTATTTTCTAAAAGAAAACAGGTCATATCAAAAAGAAATAAGGATGCATAAAATTAAGAATTCTATCAAAAAGAAAATATATTATGTACAGTGTATTTAGGTTATTGATAACCTCATTAACTGCATACTTTATGAGCTGATTAAATTATGAATTTAGTGTCTAATAATACGAACTATTTCTGTGTCTTTTAGAAACTAGATGATTTATAGTGCATGTTTGTGGCCCATTCAAACTCCACGGGTCCTATCAATAGGAAAAAAAGACAAGATTGGTCCAGTAGTTGGTATTTATATCAGATAACAAAAAATTTAATAGGATGGTAATATAAAGATGTAAAGAGAAAGTTTTTTATATTTAAATATTTAAACTGGAAAAACAAAAATCCAAGAGCCCAAATCTCGAGAGATAATGGATGAACCTCACAGAACTTTAGAATGCACTAAAATATATGTGTGTGTGTGCTTGTGTGTATGTGTGTGTGTAAATCTTTCTGCAACTGAAACATAAGTAGGTTAAATGAATTATGTTTGACGATGGCCTCTAGTAGGAACAAATAGATGGTAGTTTTTAGTTGTGATTTGCTTAGTTTTGTGCACTTATATGTGAAAATCTGCTCTACAAGGCACCATGTGTCAGTTACCAAGGAGATAAAAAGAAAATTCTGTCACACACACAAAAAAATTCTAGTGAGAATAGTAATAATATTTAGATTGAAATTGTTTTTCCATCTAATGTACAGAAACTTAAATAATGATTAAGCTATATTCTGACTAGATACATTTTTACAATTATTCAGACTACAGCATTCTAATCATCAAATCAAATCATTCATATATCAATTACAATGAATGAATAATATTCTCAGTTGTAAAAACTTATAAATATGTAACTCTAATTTCAGATTAGAGAATGGTTTGAGAAAAATTCATATCAGCATGAATAACCAGCAGGAAAAACATTAGGAAAATGTTTTGAGCCATAACAGAGAGCCAAAGATCATTTTGTCAATATATTGATTTACAGATTGACTCACACTGTGCTCATTAACAGTATAAGCAATTGTGCAAATGTATTCTGTAGGGAATGCTTCAGTTTGATCAAAGCTGTACACAACTTTTACTGACGTAGCTCATATTGTCCTCTCCATGAGGAAATTCCATTCTAGTGGAACCATGTAACAATTCTCATTATTAAATAAAATTCCATACTGCTAAATGTTATTATTAAAATTACTTATCAGGATTTTGGCTTTTAGCATGGGTTGCAGAGAGCTGGAAGGAGCATGGCTTCCCTCCATACAGTAAAAAATGATTAAAAAAAAACTTCAAATTCAAGATTGTTTTTACCCATTGGCCATCAGGGGTTAAGAGCAAACCACTGGTCCAATATCTAAGGAAACAGAGTGCCTAATAGAAAAGAGGAGAAATGAACATATGTTTACCTTTTGTAGATGCAATAGGACACCCATAAGAACAGTTCAGCTAGAGTAGCTGGCAAATTGGTGAAGAGCTAGTGCAGGCTCTTGGGACAGTGTGAAGATTCTATGGGTGTCAAAAAAATTGGGAGTATGCATCATTTTGCAGGCTCCTTCTCCACTAACCCCATTGGACACTCACAGAAAAGGTCAGAAATATCCCTAAGAAATGTCCATTGTGGTAGAGACCTGATGGAGAAGAACAGATTGGAAAGCAAGAAACTTTGCTAGGATTCGTCCCCTTTCCTCCCGCTATAGGGGGAAAATGTGCCTTAATCTATGGGAGAAGGGCAAAACTGCTAGTCTTAAGACACTTAAAACCACTCATTGCATCTGTGGGAAAGACTGGAGAGGACACTACTCTTGGAGAAAGGGGAGGAATAAACTTTAAGACCACAAATGTGGCTAAGGGAGAGATAGGAGAACCAGTGAGTTTACTGCATTAATTTTCAATGGCTGCTGTAACAAATTACCACAAATTTAGTGGTTTAAAACAACACAAATTTATTCTCCCATAGTTCTGGAGTCAAAAATTTTTAAATCAATTTCACTGGGCTGAAATCAAAGTGTTGGCAGGGCTGTGTTCCCACCAGAGGCTCTATGGGAGAATCTGTCCCTTGTTTTTTTCAGCCTCTGGTGGCTGTGGCATTCCTTGGCTTGCATCTGCGTAACTCTAACCTCTGCCTTTGTGGTCACATCACATTCTTCTCTTCTTTGTGTCAAATCTACCTCTGTCTAACTCTTATAAGGTGACTTGTAATAGCATTTAGGGCCTACTCAGTTAATCTAGAATAATCTCTATCTCAACTTTAACTTAATCACACCTGCAAAGACCCTTTTTTGCTTATAACATTTACAGATTCCAAGGATTAGGACCTGATATCTTTGGAGGTCATTATCTGCCTACCTCGGTCACACTCTTGAAACTCAGGGACATGATCATGGCTAAGATGAAGCATTAATAATAAACAAATAAGTAAATAATGAATAAATAAATAAATAAATAAAAGAGACACACTTATGACCTCTATATGCCTAGCAGAAAGAAAGACATGCCCATTTCTGGTATTAAAAAATAGCTAATTCTCTACTGCTCTATATAACATGTCTGAGTTTCAACAAAAATAATGAGGCGTATGGAAAGGCAATAATAAATCAATACACTACCAAAAGTCAGAGAAATCACTACAACTAGACTCAGATATGAGATAAATGTTAAAATTGTTTGGCAGGGGATTTAAAAAAACTATGATTAATTTGTTAAAGTCTATAATGGAAAAGGTGGATAACACACAAGATAAGGTAGGTAATATCAGCAGAGGTATGGAAAATACCAGAAAGAATAAAAAAATGCTACAAATGAAAAACATTAATAGAGACAAAGAATGTCATTGAAATGCTCAATGGTAGAATCAATACAGCTGAGAAAATAATCACTGACCTTAAATACAGTCCAACAGAAATTACCTAAACTGAAACACAAAGATAAAGAGTGTGAAAAAAGCCAAACAGAACATTCAAACGCTGCAGAACAATATCAAATTTTGTAACATATGCATATTGGAATCTCAGAATGCAAATGAGGGAATAAGGTAGAAGAAATATTTGAAGAAATATTGGCCAAGAATTTTCTAAAATTAATGATGAAATAAATAAATTATACGTTATATAATACAAATTTTATACAGCCTCTTATAGAAGTTAGAAGAGGGTGGAACACTTCTAAACTTGTTTTATAAGATTAACCTTAAACTAATATGAAAAGCAAAAATATTATAAGAAAATAAAACTAGAGACCAACGTTCCTCATCAATAAAGATGCAAAAACCTTCAACAAAATATTATCAGTATTAGTCCAGCAATACATAAAAAGGATAATACATTATGGGACAAATTGGCTTCATCCCAATAATGCAAGCATGGCTCAACAACTGAAAAAAAAAAAAAAAAACACTACTCACTATATTTGTAGACTGAATAAGGAAAAAAAATATATGTGATCATTTCAAAGTATGCAAAATACTCTTTTAACCAGATTAAACATCTATTAATGATTAAAAAAAAAAAAAAAACTCAGCAAATTAGGAATAGAAGGGAAATTCCTTAACGGAATAAAGGGCATTCACAAAATACCTAGTTAACATTACACTTAATGGTGGTAGATGGAAAGCTTTCCTATCAAATCCAGGGTAAGTCAAAATGTTCTCTCTCACCACTCCTATTCATCATTGTACTGGATGTTCTAGATATTTCAATAAAGTAAGAAAAAATAATAAAACATGCATATTAGATAAAAAGATGCAACTGGCTATATTCATGGACAACACGATTGTATAACTTGAAATTCTGAAACAATCTACAAAAAATCTCCTAGAACTAACTAAAGAGTTTAGCAAAGTCAAAGGATAAATGTCTATATACAAAAGCATTGCCACCTTTTGTTTTGTTGTTGCACTTTAATTTTTGTTGACCAATTCCCTCTCTCAATAATCCATTTCTGTAAAATGTCATGTGAGTTTATCACTGGGAAACAAGAAAGAAAGATAACTATATCCTTTGCTGTGAATAAACTAGAAAATGGATGCACAATGACCCTCAGGCTTTGAATGATATGATGTGATTGGTCACTGTTTATGAAGCATGTGGTAGGCAGAATAGTAGCCCTCCAAGACATCTTCATCCTAATCCTTAGAACCTGTGAATATGTTACCTTACATGGAAAAAGGAACTTTGCAGATGTGATTAAGGTTAAGGTCTGTGAGATGGGAAGATTATCCTGGATTCTTCAAATGAGCTCAATCTAATCAAATGAACCATTAAAAGCAAAAAACTTTCCTTGGATGAAAGCAGTAGAGCCATGAGGAGGAAGTGGAGGTCAGAGAGACACAAAGCATGAGAGAGACACAGAGCATGATAGAGACACTGACTGTCATTTCTGGATTTGAAGACAGAGGAAGGAGGCCATAAATGAAGGAAAGTGGGTGGTCTCTGCATATTGAGAACAATCCCTGGGCAACAGTCAGCAAGGAAACCTTACTCCTACAACTGCAAGCAACAGAACTCATCTCAGAATCTGAATGAATTTGGAAGGGGATTCATGCCCTCAGCTTCCAGAAAGGAACACATGCCTGCTGACATCTTCATTTTAGCCTGGTAAGAATCATGTTGGAATTCTAACGTGCAGAAATGTGAGATAATAAATGGATATTGTTTTCAGCGGCTAAATTTATGGTAATTTGTTGTATAGGCAATAGGAAACTAATAGCACACGCATCTGATTTGTAGACTGAAGAGCTAGCAGCAACGTTTGTACTTTAGGCAATTACTCATGATTAATATACTGTGGTAACTGATATTTGAACCATGTTCTAAGAGGATTAATGTTATTTAACTAAACCATGCTGACTGAAATTTGTGCATATCAGGGTCATACAAATGACAGTCGTCTGTACTTAATCTCTTCGTACCTCCATTTCTGTATCTTCAAAATGGGAATAATAAGTGTATTGACACTTAAAGCACTTAAAGGAGTTTCTGAAATATAGTAAGCGCTGGATGAGTGTTATTACTGTTGCTGTCATAAGTAGTGGTCACTAATATTAGCTCTCTGACAGCTCCCAGCAAACTTCATTTTTTCTTAAACATGTATCTAAAGAAAAAGCCAGTTTGTACTTACACTCAAGTAACGGATGCCCATCTAGATAAAATAAGTCATTTATTTTCCCTAATACTCAATTTAGTACCAAAACTGGCTACATAGAATTATGTTTCCCATGTTACCACAGGAATTCATTTTACTTGGATCCACAATCAACACCCATGGAAGCAGTGGTTGAGAAATCAAACAACATATTGCATTGGGCAAATCTGCTGCAAATGACCTCTTTAAAGTATCAAAAAGAAAGGTGTCATGCTGAGGACTAAAGTGTGCCTGACCCAAGTAATGGAATTTTCAATTGCCTTATATGCATGCTAAAGCTTGACAATGAATAAGGAAGACTGAAGAAGAATTGATGCCTTTGAATTATGGTGTTGGGGAAGAATATTGAGTATATCACGGACTGCCAGAAGAAAGAACAAGTCTGTCTTGGAAGAAGTACAGCCAGAATGTTCCCTAGAAGCGAGGATGTCAAGACTTCATCTCACGTACTTTGGACTTATTATCAGAAGAAATCAGTCCTTAGAGAAAGACACCATGCTTGATAAAGTAAAGGGTCAACAAAAAAAAGGAAGACTCTCAATGAAATGGATTGACACAGTGGCTGAAGCAATGGACTCAAACATAGCAACAATTGTGAGAATGGTGCAGGACTGGACAGTGTTTCATTCTGTTGTACACAGGGTTGCTAATAGTTGGAACAAAATTGATGGAACCTCACAACAAAAATGTTAGACCAGAGTTTATTCATCATTAGAACATTATCTATGGGATATGCTGGAAATCCATAACTATAATAAATCTCTTATAAACTAACACTCAAGTATATCAAATTATCTTTAACCTTGAGGATATGAAAGATACTTCACATAAGTATTAGGCTGAATTTACGCGTGGGTTTCCAGATTCAAAAGTGGAGTTTTACATATAGCAGAAGTCAGTTTCATTAGTTCTCTTCTCAGGGGAAAAAGCATAATAATATACCCAAGTAAAATTTGGAAAAGTCAATCATCCAGAAATTTCCAAATATCAATATATTTCATCATGTTTTGATGCCTTATACTGTAAGTGAGAAACAGTTATATGACTTTGTAAAAACTCACATTACTTAAAATGAGCACTGATTTTAATTTGTAAATAAACATGAATCATTCTGATTTTGCACACTGCCATTTTAACTCTTTTTTTTAATCTCATATGCCTGAATGTTTCCTTTATGTTCTTGGCAATATATTTTCCCTGATTCATCGTTTCTAAGTATCTCTCCATAGCTCAGAATTCAGTCCTAATGAATCATGAGACAGATGTATACCAATTAAATGTGATAAAACAGATTCAACCTAGAAATTTGAAGTTGATTCAAACTCAAGGTGTGGTACAAATCCTAGGATTAGAAAGAAAGATCACTCTTCAAGCCCTGTAAACTTCATACATCACTGCTCTGACTTTTTCTACTGGGATCCAAGGCACCAAGAATGGGTATTAACTTCCTGAGTAATTTTATTGCATTTTGTAGAGTAGAAAAACAAGAACAAAGAGGTAGCAGCATTCACTTTTTGACATAATAAATGGTTGAGCATTTCTGGAGTTCCTGAGTGATGCAAATGGTTAAGTGTTCGGCTGCTAACCAAAACAGTTGGTGGTTCAAACTTACCCAGAATCACCTTGGAAGAAAGTCCTGGGGATCTGCTTCTAAAAGGTCATAGCCACAAAAACATTATGGAGCACAATTTTACTCTTCAACATGGGGTCGTGATGAGTTGGAATTGAAACAATGACAACTGGTTTACTGACTTTTATTGTGCAGAGAAAGGAAGAAAATAGACTCATCCATGATACTCTGGAACATGAGTAGGAAGGCAGCATTTTAAGTTGAGTTGTTATAAAATGAAACAAAACAAAACCACCAAGGGGTTGTCCCACAGAAACCCACATCTCATTCTCTGTGATGATGACAGTATAGAGAAATAACAGCAAGAATAATAAAAACAATATAAGGAGTTAATAGGAGAAAGTGTGGACATTTGAAATGGCCTCAAGGTAAATAGGGCTCTTGTATCTCTCTCCTCTTTCTCTTCTTTCTCATACCCACTTATCTCTGCACATCATAACCTCCCTGCTCCCTCCGGCCTATCTACACCATGCGCCGAACATTGCACCCCCGAGCAGCACAGACACGGTCTACAGGAACCTGCCCTGCACTGATCCTCAACCTCACCCTGTTGGCCCCAGTGCATGCCACAAACAACCCATCCCAGCCCCTCCCCTTCCACTGTACCTGCCCTGCTATACCATAGCTGAGAAACTGGCCCAGCCCATTGGACAAGGTAGTGAGAAATATCGTACCCACAGACAAGCAAACAACAGAGAACGCCCAGCCTGTCTGCTCAGACATAACCAAATAAAGCAAGAAAACAGGATGAAACAAACAAATCTATGATAAAAAAAAAAAAATGAAGAAAACAACCACTGAATGTCCTGAAGGCAGCAGAAAATATCAAAATATATTAAAATAAACAAGACAGGATAGTTCCAGTAAGTTTCCAAAATAAAACACCAGATGACCTTTCAGTAGAAGGAAAGGCACTGGAACTACCTGAAAGGGAATTCAAATCTCTAATATTCAGAGCTATCCAAGAGTTGAAGGAAAAAAACAGACAAAAATGAGGAAAAAAATAGAAAAAATCTTGGAGACAAATAAAACCATTGAATAGACAGACAAAACAAAGGAAGAATTCAGGAAAATAATAGAGGAATAAAATGTCAAAATAAAGTAGCAACTAGAAATCATACAAAAGTAGCAATTAGAAATCCAAAGATAAATGGCAAGATTTCAGAAATAGACAGTGTCATAGAAGGTTTGAGGAGCAGGTTTGAAACAATAGAAGACAGGATCAGTGAAATTGAAGACACACACTTGGATAACACTCTGAGGAAAAATCAGAGAAAAGAAGGAAGAAAAACAAAGAAACACTGAGAATGTTGTGAGATACAATCAAAAGCAAAAATTTGTGAATGATTGGAGTTCCAGAACAGGGCGGAAAAACAGAAAACACAGAGAAGATCTTTGAAGAATTACTGACAGAAAACTTTAACATCATGGAAGATGAAAAGCTGATCATCTGAGAAGCTCAACGAACCCCATATAGGATAGACTCCGAAAGAAAATCAGCAAAGCATATCATAATCACACTTGCTAAAACCACAGAAAAAGAAATAATCCTGAGAGCAGCTCAAGAAAATCGAAAAGTCACATACAGAGGGGAAACAATAAGACTAAGCTCTGATTACTCAGCAGAAAGCATGCAGGCAAGAAGGCAAAAGGATGACATATATAAATCCTTGAAAGAAAAAAAAATTGCTATCAAGAATAATATATCTCACAAAACTCTCATTCAAATATGATGGTGAAATTAGGAAATTTTCAGATAAATAGAAATTAAGGGAATATATAAAAACAGACTAAACTTACAAGAATTATTAAAAGGAGTCCTTCGATCTGAGAACAAACAACATCAGACGACAGCCTGAATTCTAGGACACAGTACTGCATCAAATAGATAACCACCTAGGTAATGAACTCTCAAGGATTAATCGAAACTAAAAGATTTACAACAGGGAACCAGAGAGGTTAATCTGTAAATGACAACAATGTCAGAACAATAAAAAGGGGAACACATGGTGCAGGTATAGAAATTTCAAATGGAGAGGAAGTCAAGGAGATAACAAGTAATAAAAGACTGGTTAAACTTTGGAAGATAAGGGTAAATTTCAAGGTAACCACAAAGAAAGGTAAAAAACCTACTCATCAAAATAAAGAAGAAAAACATAAAGTCTCAGTAAACGCAAAATCTACAAAAACAAAAGAAAGGAAAAAAAAAATCCTCAAACAAAAGGAATTCAGCACAGGAGAGTAAGAAGAACAAAGAAAATGTCAGCACCACACACACACAAAAAAAAAAAGAACTACAAAATGACAGCAATAAACTCACACTTATCAATAATTACATTGAATGTAAATGGCCTAAATGTACCCATAAAGAGACAGAGAGAGGCAGAATGGATTAAAAAAAAAAAAAAAACAGGATATGTCAATATGCTGTCTAAAAGAGACACACCTTAGAAACAAAGACATAAATTTATTGAAAATCAAAGGATGGGAAGAAATACATCAAGCCAACAGTAACTAAGAAAGAGCAGGAGTGACAATATTAAACTCAGATAAAATAGACTTTAAAACAAAATCCACCATAAAAGACAAGGAAGGGCATTATATAATGATTAAAGGGACAATCCATCATGAAGATATAACCATAATAAATCTCTATGCACCCAAAGACAGAGCTCCAAAACACATAAAACAAACTCTAACAGCACTGAAAAGAGAAACTGACAGTTCCACAATAACAGTAGGAGACTTCATCATACTGCTGTCAGTAAAGGACAGAACATCTAGAAAGAAACTCAACAAAGATACAGAAGATTTAAAGGCTACAATCAGCCAACATGACCTCATAGACATATATAGAACACTCCACCCAAGAGCTACAAAGTACACATTCTTTTCCAATGCACATGGAACATTCTCCAGAATAGACCACATCTTAGGTCACAAAGCAACCCTCAACAAAATCCAAAACATGAGATAATACAAAGTATCTTCTCTGACAACAATGTCATTAAAGTAGAAATTTACAACAGGAAAAGCAAGAAAATAAATTAAATACTTGGAAACTGAATAACACCCTGGTTAAAAACTACTGGGTAATAGAAGAAATCAAAGAGGGAATAAAAAAATTCCTATAATCAAATGAGAATGAAAATACATCATACCAAAACCATTTGGTCACAGCAAAGGCAGTGCTCAGAGGTCAATCTGTAGCACATGAGAAAAGAAGAAAGGGAGAAAATAAAAATATTAGCCACACAACTTGAACAAATAAAGAACAGCAAAGGAAGCCCACAGCCACCAGAAGAAAGGAAATAATAAAGATCAGAACAGAAATAAATGAAATAGGGAATAGAAAACAATAGAAAGAATCAACAAAACCCAAAGTTGGTTCTTGGAAAGGATCAACGAAATTGACAAACCACCGGCCAAAGTGACAAAAGAAAAACAGAAGAAGATGCAAATAACCCAAATAAGAAATAAAATAGGGGACATTGCAACAGAGCCAATGGAAATAAAAAGGATCATAACAGAGTACTATGAATTACAATGTTCCAACAAATTTGAAAACATAGAGGAAATGAGCAAACTTCTAGAAACACACTACCTACCCAAAATAACACAAATTGATGTTTAAAATCTGAACAGACCCATAACAAGAGAAGAGATTAAAAAGATAATTAAAAAGCTCCCAACAACGACAAAAAAAAGCCCGTCCCAGATGGCTTCACTATAGAGTTCTACCAAACATTCAGAGAACAGCTTACACCAGTACTACTAAAACTATTTTAGAATCTAGAAAAGGAAGGGATACTTCTGAATTCATTCTATGAAGCTAGCATAGCCCTGGTACCAAAACCAGGCAAAGACATCACAAAAAAAAAAAAAAAAAGAAAATGACAGACCAATATCTCTCATGAATATAGATGTACAAATTCTCAACAAAATTCTAAACAATTGAATTCAGCATCATATGAAAAAAAAATTCACCACAACCGTGTGGGATTCATATCATCTATGTGAGGATCGTTCAATATTGGAAAATCGATCAGCGTAATCCACCACATAAATAAAAGAATCACATGATCATCGCAATCAATGCAGAAAAGACATTCAACAATGTCCAACACTCATTACTGATAAAAATTCTCAATAAAATATGTATAGAAGGGAAATTCCCCATAATAAATGACATCTACACAAAACCAACAGTCAACATCATTCTTAATGGGCAAAGGCTGAAAACAGTCCCCTTGAGAACAGGAACAAGACAAGGATTCCCTTTATCACCACTGCTGTTTAACGTTGTGCTGGAAGTCCTAGCTAGATGAATAAGGAAAGGAAAAGAAATAAAGGGCATCCAAACTGGTAGCAAAGAAGTAAACTGTCCTTATTTGTGGATGATATGATACTATACATAGAAAACTCAAAAGACTCCATGAGAAAACTACTGGAAGTAATAGAAAGATTCAGCAGAGCAATAGGATAGACTATAAACATACAAAAATCAGTTGGATTCCTATACACCAATAAAGAGTATGACAAAAAGGAAATGAGGAAAAGAATACCGTTTATAATAGCCCCTAAAAAAATAAAAATGCTGAAGAATAAACCTAACCAGGGATGTAAAAGACCTATACAAAGAAAACTACAAAACACTACTCAAGAAACCAAAAGAGACCTACATAAATGGAAAAACATACCATGCTCACGGATAGGTAGACTCAACATTGTGAAAATGTCCATTCTACCCAAAGCAATCTACAAATACAATGCAATCCCAATCCAAATACCCACAACATTCTTCAAAGAGATGGAAAAACTAATCAGTAACTTTATATGGAAAGGGAAGAGGCCCCTGATAAGTAAAGCACTATTGAAGAAGAATAAAGTAGGAGGACTTGCACTACTTGACCTCAAAACTTTACACCTACTATACTATACTATACTGTACTATACTATACTATACTATATACTATACTATACAGCTAGTCTGTACAGCTGTACTATACAAGACAGCCTGGTACTGGTACAATGACAGACACAATGACCAATGGAACAGAATTGAGAAACCAGATGTAAATCCATTCATCTATGGTCACCTGATCTTCGAAAGGGCCCCAAGTCCATCAAACGGGGAACAGTCTTTTGAACAAATGCTGCTGGCAAAACTGGGTGTCCATCTGCAAAAAAAATAAATAAATAATGAAACAGGATCCACATCTCACACCATACACAGAAACTAATTCAAAATGGATCAAAGACCTAAATATAAAACCAAAAACCATAAAGATCATAGAAGAAAAAATACTATCAATGGTAGAAGCCTTAATAGTTGGCATTAACAGGATACAAACTGTAACTAATGACACACAAGCTACAGGAGATAAGCTAGATAACTGGGATCTTCTAAAACTTAAACACTTATGCTCATCGAAAGACTTCACCGAAAGTGTAAAAAGAGAACCCATAGACTAGGAAAAAATTTTTGGCTATGACAAATCTGACAACGGTCTAATCACTAAAAGCAACAGGAAAATCCAACACCTCTACAGCAAAAAGACAAACAATCCAATTAAAAAATGGGCAAAGGAAATGAACAGACACTTCACCAAAGAAGACATTCAAGGGACTAACAGACACATGAGGAAATGCTTGCAATCACTAGCCATTAGAGAAATGCAAATCAAAACCACATTGAGAGACCATCTCACCCTGGCATTACTGGCACAAATCAAAACACGGAAAATAACAAATTTTGGAGAGGCTGCAGGGAGATTTGAACTTTATGCACTGCTGGTGGGAATGCAAACATTCCCAAAATGTGGTACAACCATTTTGGAAAATGATATTGGAGCTTCCTTAGAAAGCTAGAAATAGAAATACCATATGATCCAGCAATCCCACTCCTAGGAATATATCCTAGAGAAATAACAGCCATCACACAAATAGACATATGCACATCCATGTTCATTGCAGAATTGTTCACAATAGCAAAATGATCGAAACAATCTAGATGCCCATCAACAGATAAATGGATAAAGAAACTACAGTACATACACACAATGGAGTACTACGCAACAATAAAGAACAATGATGAATCTGCTAAGCATCTCACAACATGGATGAATCTGGAAGGCATTATGCTGAGTGAAATAAGTCAATCACAAAAGGACAAATGCTGTATGAGTTTACTATTATAAAAACTCATGAAAATGTTTACACACAAAAAGAAATAATCTTTGATGGTTACGAGGGAGGGGAGGGTTGGAGATAGAAAAACAGTAAATATACAATATGTAAGTGGTAACTTTGGTGAAGGGTACAACAGTACACAATACTGAGGAAGCCGTCACGACTAGTCCAAGGCAAGGTCATGGAAGCTCCATAGACACATCCAAACTCCCTGAGGCACAAAATTGTTGGGCTGAGGGCTGTGAGGATCGTGATCTCAGGGAACATCTAGCTCAATTGGCTTAACATAGTTTATAAAGAAAATGTTCTACATTCTACTTTGGTGAGTAACGTCTGAAGTGTTAAAAGCTTGTGAGTGGCCATCTAAGATACTCTGGTGTTCTCACCCTGTCAAGAGCAAGGGAGAATTAAGAAAGCCAAAGACACAAGGGAAAGATTAGTCCAAAGAACTAATGGACCACAACTAGCACAGCCTCCACTAGACTGAGTTCAGCACAACTAGATGGTGCCCGGCTACCACTACCTACTGCTCTGACAGGGATCACAGTAGTGGGTCCTGAACAGAGCTGGAGAAAAATGTAGAACAATATTCTAACTCACACACACACAAAAAGACCAAACTTAGTGGTCAAACAGAGGCTGGAGAAAACCCGAGAATATGGCCCCCAGGCACACTTTTAGCTCAGTAATGAAGTCACTCCTGAGGTTCACCCTTCAGCTAAAGATTAGACAGGCCCATAAAATAAAACAAGACTAAAGGGACACATCAGCCCAGGGGCAAGGACTAAAAGGCAGGAGGAGACAGGAAAGCTGGTAATACGGGACTCAAGTTCGAGAAGGGAAGAGTGTTGACATGTTGACACATCGTGGAGTTGGTAACCAGTGTCACAAAACAATATTTGTACTGATTGTTTAATGAGTAGCTAGTTTGTTCTGTAAACCTTCATCTAAAGTACAATAATAAAAAAAATGCAAAAAAAATAATGCTGTTAAAAAAATGAAATCAAATATACAAATAGCTTAACGTGTTAGGTAGTACAAAGTAAGAGTTAAATACATATGGACTACTATTAGAGTCTATGTTCCGCATATAACCCCACTGATTTCCCACTTTGTGAATTTTTAAGTGTGAAAGGAGCCCTGGTGCTACAGTTAAATTCTCAGCTGTTAACTAAAAAGTTAGCTATTTTATCCCACCTGGCAGCTCCTAGATCTGATGATCTGCTTCTGTAAGGATTACAGCCTAGAAAACTTGATTGGGATATCCTACTCTGTCTCATGGGGCCACTATGAGTTAGAATTGACTCTACAGTGGTGACAACAACACCTTTTTGGGAAACAGAAACATTAACTTATTCTTACAGTGTCTGCACACAAAAATCAAAACTGTTATCAGTTACCATAAGGAAAACTGATTTGTCCCTAAGACAAATTATAATTTGTATAATTAACCTATACTATACCTACTACTATTTTAGTAAAAGTCCTTGGGAGATGCAAATGGTTAACATGCTTGACTGGTAACCAAAAGGTTGGAGATTTGAGTCCACCCAGCAGTGCTTGAAAGAAAGGGTTGGGGGGATCTACTTCCAAAAAATTGGCCATTGAAAACTCTGTGGAGCACAATTATACTCTGACATAAATGGAGACACCATGAGTCAAAATTGTCTTAATGGCAACTGGCTACTGGTACTATTTTAGTACAATTTTCACTGTATTTGAGAAACACTTGTATTTAGTTCAAGATAATATAAAAAGGCCACTTCATTTAATGAAAGACAGTAAGCAATTTAAATCTGGTCATAAGTGTGATCACTTAGGGAAAGAAGTTTAAGGGGAATGTATAATAATGTCTGAAATTCTTTGTTCCTTTACATCAGGCCTATAACATTCCTGAAGCACTTATTTGGGAATTTGACCTCATTGTTGAATACTCTCATGACTTGTTGGAAAAATTATGTTGTTCTGCTTTGCAACTAAAATTTCTTTCTGGTTTCTGACAGGTAGTTTCATTCTTCTCTGCGGATTGAGGGTGTATGTCAAGGAGGGAGGCAAGTTTGGGACATTTTACTATAGAAAAAGAAACACACTGAAATATGCACACAATCTTTGCTACTGCTTCTTGCCTCAGTCACTTAACTAATTTGTCTTCTCACATGCAAACAATTTGGTTTGGTTTGAAAGTGAATGAGCTAAAACCTGCTTCTACTAGATATCTGAAGACCTAGTGATCAGAATCAAGTGTTTGTTTTCTCACGTTATGAATGTGTGGATGACAGATTCAATGAGAAAAAATTCACAAGTCTAAGAGTATACTGAGGGGCAATGTATGCTGGCATTTGTCCTCAAGTCTCAAACCTTTTATTGCCATCCAGTACTAGTAACTGGGCTGTAAAATGACCAGTGTAAGGATAGGTTAGTTTCACCAGTATATATTCAAATGGACCAGATGCTTATATGCTTACCATTAATCTACTTTGTTCCTCACTGCAAAAACATGATAGCCTTTCAACACACACTGTGAGCTTCATTTTACTCTTCAGGAATTCCATTCAACCAAATATCACCTGCATATAAATGTTGAGAAGGGGTGAAGGACCCAGTGTGTTTTTGTTCTAGGTCCCACAAATGTTGAAATTATGAAGTTTAGATGTATTTGCTTCCTGTGAAAACCATCACTAATTTTCTGAACACTACAGTCTAGGTCGTATGCTATGTGTTTGTTGACGCAGTTAAATATTTAAATATCATGTGATTTCTAACTTGAAAGAATACGTAGTCTGAAAGAAAAATGTATTTACATTTATCTATTTAGATCATTAAAACACAATGTTATAAATGCTGCAATAGAGGCATATGCATAGTGCCCTGGGCGTGAGAAAATCAGTCAGAATATAGAAAAGGTATCAGATATGACTCTTCAGGAGAAGTTATATCTAAGCTGAGTCAGGAATGATAACTAGGAGCTAGGTAGGAGCAATTAAGTAGTATTTAGGCAGAAGGTGAAGCGTGTGTAATGGGAGTGAAGAGACAGGCAATATGGCTTTTTCCAGGAATTATAAACTGTTTAAGTTTGTTGAAAGATGTGCAACTTGAGAAATAGCTAAAGCTAGAGAAGACACTATTCAGACTGTGAAAGGCCTTACATGTAAAATGAAGTTTGGACTTTATTCCAAATGCTACAGTTGAATATTGAAGTATTTTAAAGTGGAAGAGTGATGTGAATAAGTTTTGTTTTTAGAAAGATAACACTGAGGAAAATTCATTAAAAATAGGGTGGGTGGAAAGTAGAGAGGGAAACTAGGAAACTATTACACTGTCATAGGCAAAAGATGATGAGAGTAAAAAATGAGGCAGTGATAGCAGATTAGGAGAGGATGTTTGGGGAGACATCCTAAGAACGGAGCACCTACAGATCTGATTACCTTGTGGATATACAGTCAAGAGAAGGAAGAAGACATAAAATGACTGTAAATTGATTTTTTAAAGCACAGATTCACAAGAACAAAAAGAATAGAGGAGCAGTTATGTTCAAAACTAGAAAGCAAATGGGTGTATAGCAGCTGTCTTACCAGTCCTGAGAAAGCTAAATCCTAATATGACAATTAGAAAAACCAAGAAGTGATATTTACATTGGGGAACTATTTGGCTTGCAGGACACCAAATTTTTCTAGTTTTCCTCTTCTCATTGCTCCTCCATCACAGTCCCCTCTGATGGTTTGTCCTCATTCTCCTGACCTGCTAGCACTGGTGTACCTGAGGGTTTATTCTTGAACCTCTCTTTGTTCTACCTACACTCATGCCTTGGTGATCTCATCCATTCAAATGACTTTAAATACCATCCTATTGTAGTGAATGGTGATTACAACCTACTGCTGTTTAAGTCAAAACCTTTGGAATTATCTTACTCTCTTATTCTTCATCCAGTCTGTCTGCAAATCCTGTTAGCTATTATTTCAAAATATTTTTAAACTCCAAACAATTTACAGAACCTCCACAACTGCCATTCTGAAATAAAACCAATGTTTTATCTTACCTATATTAATGCAATAGTCCCTTAACTAGTTTCATATAAACTGTTAACTCCCAAAAATTTGACCACAAAATGCTGTTTATAAAGCAAAGTTTATTAGATTTATTACAATAAGAGAGAACACCACACTGACTTGACAGTCTTAATAATGCCTCAAAAGGGGGAAGTCTTGAATGATATTAGTTAAGTTTAAGGGCCACGGATTGGTAATATTAAGGCAGACCTTTAAAGGTGGGAAACTGTCTGGGATCCTGCAGAGTTTATGACTTCTAAGCTTTGTATTGGTGGACACAGCATGGCAAGGAACTTGAAGTGAGTATTGACAAGTTAACTGTTAAGTAAGCTGTTTAGTTAGGTCACAGTATTACACACAAATAATAGGCACTTCCGGAAACAAGGAGCAAAGATATTTTGCATATACATATTGTTTATCATAAAAACAGGAAAGGATGCTTCTCAAAATTGTTAAGCACAGAGAAAAGAAAGTAGGTTAGTTTTACTTCTCATTCCTTCTATCCTTGACTCACTTCAGTCAATTCTCAATAGGACAACTGAAGTAATTCTTTAAAAATATAACTTAGGGGGGACTTCAGGCAAAATGGTGCTCTAGGCAGAAGCATCACGCCGTCTCTCCACAGCAAAGATCCGAAAAACTAAGCCAAACAGAGAATACAACAATCCTGAAACCCTAAAACATCAAATGAAGAGATAAAGAACTCAGCCAAGCACCAAATGGAGTGAGAAAACTGACAGAGAACAGAAAGCGAGGAGAGATTCATGCAGAGGTCCCCTATCAGCTAACGCAGAGCGGATCTGCCATCTTGGACTCCTATCGGAGACCAGCAAACAGGTGGTATGAGAAAGCACCTTCACGGAGCTTCCAGCAGGAGACAAAACAACCGGTAATTTGTGATATACGCTTTCCCACTCCCCACCCTTCTTCACCCCCACTCAGCCTCCTCTGCTTCCTGCGGCCACAATCTCTTCTCTGAAAAACACCGGCTGCTTGGATTCCACACACCCGAACAGGCCGGCTCTGTTAGTGCAATTTGTTGGCTGCTGGTGTTGCTTCTTTCCGTTTCTTTTGATTTCTTCCTTACCTCTAACCACCTCCCCCTCCTATCGCTCAAATACCTGGCTCAGTGTGCCATCTTTGCTTCTTCCTGAGGGGCTGCAGAGCTCCGGTAATTTGTGATATACCTTTCCCACTCCCTACCCTTCTTCACCCACACTTGGCCCCCTCTGCTTCCCGCGGACACAGTCTCTTCTTCCAGAAACACCGGCCCACACTAGCTGGCTCTCTTAGTGCCATTTGTTGGCTGCTAGTGTTGTTTCTTCTGCTTCTTTTGATTTCTTCCATACCTCTCACCAACTCCCCCTCCTTTTGCTCAAATACCTGCTTCCGTGTGCTATCTTTGCTTCTTCCTGAGGGGCTGTGGAGCTCAGTTTGAGTGTGGAGCGGCTTCCCGGTCTGGGCTGCGGCGCTGGTGGGATCCCGGGGCTTTTGTTTGTTTGTTTGTTTTGAATTGTTTGTTTGTTTTCTTTTCCTTTTCTTGAGTTGGGAGCCCTTTCTGGCCAGACAGCGCTGCGTGGCAAGGAGACTACCCCCTCGGCTTACACAGACATGCAGAGTGATCCCTGAGGGCATTTCTTTTTTTGTTGGATATTTTTTCTGTTTTTTGGGGGGCTTTTCTTGTTCATTTTTTTTTAAATTTGTAATGTTTTGTTTTCACTCTTCTTCCCTTTTGTATTTCTTCGTTGCTCAGTTTCTCATCTCTCTATATCTTCCTTCTCTTTCTGTTCCCTGAATGCCTGGCATTGTATACCTCTATGCCTTCTAGCCAGGATGTACTGCAACACCTGAGAGTGACTTCCCAGACCTCATAGCTGCACCGGTGGGATCCCAGGGAACTTTGCGATTCTTTAACCTTTCCGATTTTTATTTATTCATTCTTTTCTTCCTCTTCCCCTTTCTGTTTCTATCCATTTCATAGTCTCTCATCTCTCCACTCCAACGGCAAGCTCCCCTAGTATTATTTTTTGTTTGTATGTTTTAGGCTCCTGTTCCTTTCTCTTCTCTCCCATATCCATCTTAGCTCCACACATAAAAATCTCCCCGCTGCATCCTGCATACCTGCACCATGCGCTTAACATCAGACCACCAGGCAGCACAGGCATGGCCTACTGGAACCTTTCCTGCACTAATTATCGACCCGCCCTGGTGGCTGTAGTAAGTGTCACAAACAAAATGTCCCAGTAACTCCTCTTCAGCTAGACCTGCCCTGCCGTACCATATCTGAGTGACTGACCCTGCCAATTCAAGAAGGAGGCGAAAAGTATTGTGCCCACAGATGAGCAAACAACAAAGAACACACAGTCTGCCTGCTCAGACATAGTCAAATTTTTTTAAAAAGGGAAGAAACAAACAAATCTACATTCAATAAACAAGAAAAATAACCACTGAATGCCCCGAAGACAGCAGACAATATCAAAACATTTACAAAAACTGGACAGGATGGTTCTGGTAGGCATCCAAAATAAAACACCAGATGACTCTCCTGTGGAAGAAAATGCACTAGAACTACCTGAGACGGAATTCAAATCTCTAATAATCAGAATTCTCCAAGAGTGAGGCAAAAAGCTGACAAACAGGAGGAAAAAATAGACAAATTCATGGAAAATACAGACAAAAAATTGGAAGAATTCAGGAAAATAATGCATGAACAAAATGCCAAAATTCACAACTATAAATTATACAAAGACAACAATTAGAAATCTGAAAGATAATCAACAAGATTTCATAAATGGATGGTGTCATAGAAGTGCTGAGAAGCAGATTTGATATGGTGGAAGACAGGATCAGTGGAATTGAAGACAACCACGTGGATACAAGTCTTTCTGAGGAAAACTCAGAAAAAAGAACAAAGAAAAATGAAGAGACCCTGAGAGTTATGTGGGATAGAATCAAAAATAGAAATTTTCGAGTGATTGGAATTCCAGAACAGGGGGAGAAAACAGAAAACACAGAGAGGATCATTGAAGAACTGCTGACAGAAAACTTCCCCAATA
>NW_004444160.1:1773365-1774528 GCF_000243295.1 Trichechus manatus latirostris
CCCACCCTTCTTCACCCCAACTTGGCCTCCTCTGCTTCCCACGGCCACAATCTCTAGACTGGGAAACACCAGCTGCTTGGATTCCTCACACCCGTACTGGCGGCTCTCTGAGTGCCATTTGTTGGCTTCTGGTGGTGCTTTTTTTCCGCTTCTTTTGATTTCTTCCTTGCTTCTTGCCACCTCCCCTCCTTTCACTCAAGTACCTGGCTCTGTGCGCCATCTTTGCTTCTTCCTGAGGGGCTGCAGAGCTCCGGTAATTCGTGATATACGCTTTCCCAATTCCTACCCTTCTTCACCCTCACTCGGTCCCCTCTGCTTCCCGCGGACACAGTATCTTGTCCAGAAACACCAACCCGCACAGCTGGCTCTCTGAGTGCCATTTGTTGCCTGCTAGTGTTCCTTTTCTTTCTGCTTCTTTTCATTTCTTCCTTGCCTCTCGCCACCTCCCCCTCCTTTCGCTCGAGTACCTGGCTCCGTGCACCATCTTTGCTTCTTCCTGAGGGACTGCGGAGCTTCGTTCAAGTGTGGAGCTACTTACCAGTCTGGGCTGCCATGCAGGTGGGATCCTGGGGCTTTTGTTCGTTTGTTTGTTTTGAATTGTTTGTTTGTTTTCTTTTCCTTTTCTTGAGTTGGGAGCCCTTTCTGGCCAGGCAGAGCTGGGTGGCAAGGAGACTCCACCTCGGATTGCACACACGTACAGAGGGATCCCTGAGGGCATTTCTTTTTTTGTTGTTTTTTTTTTTCTGTTTTTTGGGAGCCTTTCTTGGTCTTTTCTTTTTAATTTGTTTTGTTTTCTTTTCCCTCTTTTTACCTTTTTGTCTTTCTTCATTGCTCAGTTTCTCGTCTCTCTATATCTAACTTCTGCTTCTGTTCCTTGAATACCTGGTGTCGTATACCTCTGTGACTTCTAGCCAGACTGTACTGTAACACATGAGAGGGCTTACTCATACCTCATAGCCGCAATGGTGGGATCCCTGGGAACTTTGCCGTTCTTTAACCTTTCCGATTTTTATTTATTCATTCTTTTATTTTCTTCCTCTTCCCCTTTCTGTTTTTTTCCACTTCATAGTCTCTCATCTCTCCACTCCAACGGCAAGCTCCCCTAGCATTCTTTTTTGTTTCTTTGTATGTTTTTGGCTCCTGTTCCTCTCTCCTCTCTCCCA
>NW_004444160.1:1776695-1777948 GCF_000243295.1 Trichechus manatus latirostris
AAATTGACAGTTCCACAATAATAGTAGGAGACTTCAACACACCACTCTCAGTAAAGGACAGAACAACTAAGAGGAAACTCAGCAAAGATACAGAATACCTAAAGGGCACAATCAGCGAACTTCACCTCATAGACATATATAGAACACTCCATAGACATATATAGAACACTCCATCCAACCGCTGCAAAGTACACATTCTTTTCCAATGCACATGGAACGTCTCCAGAATAGAGCACATCTTAGGCCACAGAGTAATCCTCAACAAGATCCAAAATGTTGAGATAATTCAAAGTATCTTCTCTGACCACAATGCCATCAGGGTATAAATTAACAATAGAAAGAGCAAGGAAAAAAAATCAACAACATGGAAAGTGAAAAATACCCTGCTTACACATCACAGCGTAATAGAAGAAATAAGAGATGGAATCAAAAAAGTCCTATAATCACATGAGAATGAAAACACTTCATACCAAAATCTTTGGGACACAGCAAAGGCAGTCCTCAGAGAACAATTTATAGCAATAGATGTACATATCAATAAAGAAGAAAGGGACAAAATCAAAACATTAACTACAGAGCTCAAACAGAAAGAGAACAGCAAAAGCAACCCACAGCCAGTGGAAAAAAGGAAATACTAAAGATCAGAACAGACATAAATGAAATAGAGAACAGAAAAACAATAGAAAGAACCACCAAAACCAAAAGTTGGTTCTTTGAAAGAATCAACAAAATCGACAACCACTGGCCGACTGACAAAAGAAAAACTGGAGAGGACTCAAATAACACAAATAAGAAACAAAATGGGGGACATTACAACAGACCCAACTGAAATAAAAATGATTATAACGGATATTATGAAAAACTATAGTCCAACAAATATGAAAACCTAGAGGAAATGGATAAATTTCTAGAAACACACAGCCTACCCAAATTACAACAAAGTGATGTTGAAAATCTGAACACACCCATAACAAGAGAAGAGATTGAAAAGTTAATAAAAAAAACTCCTAAACAAAAAAAGCCCTGGCCAAGATGGCTTCACTGCACAACTCTACAAAACATTTACAGAAAAATTTGTACCAGTACTACTCAAGCTATTTCAGAGCACAGAAGAGGAAGCAACACTTCTAACTTCATTCTATGATGCCAGCATAACACTGATATGAAAACCAGGCAAAGATGTCACAAAAAAAGAAAATTACAGACCAATATCTCTCATGAATATAGATGCAAAAATTCTGAACAAAATTCTA
>NW_004444160.1:1793089-1794192 GCF_000243295.1 Trichechus manatus latirostris
TTTTCTTTTGTTTTCTTCCTCTTCCCCTTTCTGTTTTTCTCCATTTCATATTCTCTCATCTCTCCACACCAATGGCAAGCTCCCCTAGCATTCTTTTTTGTTTGTTTGTATGTTTTAGGCTCCTGTTCCTCTCTCCTCTCTCCCATATCCATCTTAGCTCCACACAGAACAATCTACCTGCTGCATCCTGCCTAGCTGCACTGTCCGCTTCACATCACACTACCAAGCAGCAAAGGCACAGCCAACTGGAACCTGCCTTGCACTGATTACTGACCCACTCTGGTGGTTGTAGTAAGTGCCACAAACAACCGATCCCATTAACTCCTCTTCAGCTAGACCTGCCCTGCCGTACCATATCTGAGTGACTGACCCTGCCAATTGGAGAAGGAGACAAAAAGTATTGTGCCTGCAGACAAGCAAACAACAAAGAACACATAGTCCGCCTGCTCAGAAATAGTCAAATTAAAAAAAAAAAGGGGACGAAAGAAACAAATCTACAATCAATTAACGAGAAAAATAACTACCAAATGCCCGAAGACAGCAGACAATAACAAAACATTTATAAAAAAGGGACGGGACGGTTCCAGTAGGCATCCAAAATAAAACATCAGATCACTCTCCTGTGGAAGAAAATGCACTAGAACTACCTCATAGGGAATTCAAATCCCTAATACTCAGAATTCTCCAAGAGCTGAGGCAAAAAGCTGACAAACATGAGGAAAAAATAAACAAATTCCTGGAAAATACAGACAAAAAATTAGAAGAATTCAGGAAAATAATGCATGAACAAAATGCCAAAATAAATTCACAACTAGAAATTACACAAAGACAACAATTAGAAATCTGAAAGATAATCAACAAGATTTCATAAATGGACGGTGTCATAGAAGGGCTGAGAAGCAGATTTGATATGGTGGAAGACAGGATCAGTGGAATTGAAGACAAACACTTGGATACAAGTCTGTCTGAGGAAAACTCAGAAAAAAGAACAAAAAAAAATGAAGAGACCCTGAGAGTTATGTGGGATAGAATCAAAAACAGAAATTTTTGAGTGATTGTAATTCCAGAACAGGGGGAGAAAACAGAAAACACAGAGAGGATCA
>NW_004444160.1:1795688-1811009 GCF_000243295.1 Trichechus manatus latirostris
AAAAGACCAGATTTACTGGCCTAAAGGAGACTGGAAAAGCCCCGAGAGTATGCCCCCAGACATCCTTTTAGCTCAGTGGTGAAGTTATCTCTGAGGTTCACCATTCAGCCGAGGATTGGACAGCCCCATATATCAAAATGGGACTAATGAGGCACAGCAGTCCAGGGACAAGGACTAGAAGGTAAAAGGGGTCAGGAAAGCTGGTGAAAGGGAACCCAAGGTTGAGTAAGGACAGTGTTGACATGTATTGGTGTTGTTAACCATTGTCAGAAGGCATCATGTGTACTGTTTAATGAGAAACTATTTTGTTCTGTAAACCTTTACCTAAAGTGTGAATAGCAGTACAACTGGAAGAATGTAACTGATGTCACTGAACTGTGCATGTAGAAATTTTTGAAATGGATGGGGTATCTTTGGCTGTGTATATTTTCACCAAAAAATAAGAAAAGGTCAATAAGGGAGAGTGTCGACATGCCGTGGGGTTTTTAACGAACGTAATAAAACAATATGTGTACTGACTGTTTAATGAGAAACGATTTGTTCTATAAACCTTCACCTGAAGTACCATTAAAAAAAGAATTATATATAAAAAAAGAAAGTTGTTGACATAACCTGTATGACCTCCCTACTTGTAAACGCCTTAAAAGTAACTTGCCTGTCCGCCCTTGGGGAGCAGTCTTGGCCGCAGCAGCTCTGACTGACTCCTTTTCCTTCTACAATGAAATTAAGGTGCGTTTCATGTTCTCCTACCTTGGTCTCTTGTTTATTGAACAATACGGTAACATATTTGTTGAAGAAAATAGTGAAAAGGCTCAGAAGTTGGTGGAATCAGATTCCCCTAAGAGTAAGAGTGTCACTATCTCTCCTAGACTTGGAAAAAGATAAATCGTCCTCTCTAAGTATACACACTCCTCTTGTGTTTTTCTTTTAAACTTCAGAGACACCTTATTCCTATACTAAACTTCTCATTAATTCATTCATTTAACAATCACTTCCGAATGTATTTTAGGTTATAGGCAGTAAGGTAGGTTGTGGGAATATATGCTGGAAGGGATGAAGAATGGACAAAAGGATCTAATATGTATTGAGCACATTCTGTATAGCAGGCACCCTGTTGCATTCTCATGTTTGACAACTTGTTTAATTCTCACAGCAACATATGTGATAATATTATTATCCAACGTTTAGAAATGAATAAACTAAGGGCAAAAGAGGGTCCATGATTACCCAGCTTGTAGACATCAGAAGTGAGTTGAATGAAGCTCTGTTAAATTCAAAAACTCACGGTATTTTCCTTATTCTACTTTGATGAGAAGACCTAACCCCTTCTTTCAATTGTACTGGCACAATTCAATTACATATTCCTCTGGTTGGAAGGCCATATTTAGCATTTACTAAATTTATATGGAGCCCTGGTGGCGCAGTGGTTAAAATTCTAGGCTGCTAACTGAAAAGTGGGTGATTCGAACCCACCAGCTTCTCCATGGGAGAAAGATGTAGCAGTCTACTTCCATAAAAATTTACAACATTGGAAACCCTGTGGCCAGTTCTACTCTGTCCTACAGAGTTGCTGAGTCAGAATGGACTCAATGACAATGGGTTTGTTTGTTTGTTTGTTTGGTAAATTTATATGTAGTTGTTTTCTTAGAGCAATCACATCTCAAATTTTGGGATATACCAATGTAATTGAAAACTAATTAAAATATTGTTAGCAAAGAAGAAGGAAATGAAAGTTGGATAGGAAACTAAAGTTTCTGCCATTTTCTACCCACTTAACACCCAATATCTAAACTTTTTGTTTTTCCTATACATGTACTTCTATAATTGCTAGCATATCTGTATGTGCTCACCCCCTTGCCTAACCCCAACATTGGAGTGGATTACCACATTCAGCTTGAGATTCAGGATGTCTGAGTGATATAAATCTCCTTCCAACAGGTCCAGATAGAGATCTTTTTGATCTCCAGGACAATAGCCAAAATATAAGTTATCTTCCTCTAATATACCTAACATGTATAATGATGGAGATGTTACAGTATAACTACTACAAAAACTCCCATTCTGGAAAATTGAGAAACAGGTACACAAAGTAATCACTGATCCATGGCACATATTTTACTAGACAGTAATAATTGACAGATTCATAAAAGGATGTGGAACAAGGGATATCACTGCTGATGTCAGATGGATCTTGGTCAAAAGCAGATAATGTCAGAAAGATGTTTTATCAACTATGTGAAGACATTCAACTGTGTATTATAAAAAATTATGGATAGCATTATGAAGAATTGGAATTCCAGAACACTTAACTGAGCTCACGTGCAACTTGCACATGGATAAAGAGGCAGTTGTTCCAACAAAACAATGGGATACTGCTTGATTTGAAATAGGAAAAGTTGTGCGGCAAGGTTGTATCTTTTCATGCTACTTATTCAAACGATGAACAAATAATCCAAGAAGCCTGACTGTATGAAGAAGAATGTGGCATCAGGACTGGAGGAAGACTCATAAACAACCTGCAATATGAAGATGACACAACTTTGCTTGCTGAAAATGAAGAGAACTTGAATTACTGAGGAAGGTCAAAGACTACAACCTTCAGTATAGATTATGTCTGAACGTAAAGAAAATGAAAATACTCACAACTGGACCAATAAACAATGTCAAGATAAAAGGAGAAAAATTGAAGTTGTCAACGATGTTATTCTACTTAGATTAACACTCAATGTCCATGGAAGCAGCAGTCAAGAAATCATATGACGTATTGCATTGGGCAAATACACTGTGAAAGATCTCTTTAAAGATCTCTTTGAAAAACATAGGTGTCACATTAATGACTGAGGTGTGCCTGACACAAGCCATAGTCTTTTCAATTGCCTCATAGGCATACCAATGCTGCACAATTAAAAAGAAATACAGAAGAAGAATTGATACAATTTTATACATTGGTGAAGAATACTGAATATACTGTGGACTGCCATAGAACAAACAAATCATTCTTAGAAGAAATACAACTAAAATTCTCCTTAGAAGGTAGGATAGTGAAACTTTGTCTTGTTTATTTTGGACAAGTTATCAGGAAAGAACAATCACTAGAAAAGGATATCATGTTTGGTAAAGTAGAGGGTCAGTGAAAATGAAAGAAACCCTCAGTGAGACAGATTGACACAACTGCAACAATGAGCTCAAACATATCAAAGACCATGAAGATGGTGTAGGACTTGGCAACATTTTGTTCTGTTATGCATAAGGTCTCCATGAATTGGAGACAATTCAATGGCAACTAACAACAACAATAATGAGGACTACCCTCCCTTAGAGTGGAGCCTTTTCCTTGGTTTTCTGAAAAAATCTTCCTTACCACTGCCTTCCACGGTCACTGGTTATGCCCTCTTGGGGTGTTTTCCTTGCCCATTTTCTTCCATGGCTATATTTGAATTTGATATTAAGAAAGGTAATAAGATTTCAGAGATGTCAGTGTAAAATCAAATTATAGCGAACCATAAGAAAGAGTAACCAGAAAGGCAAAGTGTATTAGAAAAATTAATTTCTGGGTTAAAATATTTTAACCTCTTCATTTGATGTGTTTACACAAAGTTACATGGAATATTATCTTCCATCATTATCTGACTTTGTTGGAAACTTTAAGAACCTATCCTGCTATATTTAGTATTATGTCTCTATCAAATTAAGTCTGAGTATGCATTGTATGATATTTCAAGTTTTTCCACCATATGTGTATCATATGAATGGGTTTGTTCATCAGAAAGTTATCAAAAAAGTGAAAATAAAATCTACAGATAAGGAAAAAAAAATTTTGTAGAAGTCTAATATCCAAAATATATATAAAAATTCCACAACTTAACAATGAAAAGACAAGTAACCAAATCCAAAATGGGCAAAGGACTTGGGTAGACATTTCACCAAGGAATATATCTAAATTACCAACAACATATGAAAATACACTCAATGTCTTTAGCCATTAGAGAGATGCAAATCAAAATGACAATGAGATACCAACTCACTCCCACTAGGATGGCTAAGTTAAAAACAATCAGAAAATAGCAAATGTTGGTGAGGATGTGGGGAAATGAGAATCCTTATCCACTGCTGGTGAGAATGCAAAATGATACAGCTATTGTGGAAAACAGTGGTGGTTTTTCAAAAAATTAAAAATAAAACTACCATATGACCCAACAATTCCACTCCCTGGTGTATACCCAAGGACTTAAAAGCAGTGATACAAACACACATAAGTACACCAATGTTCATTATAGCACTATTTATAATAGCCAAAACATGTAAACAACCTGAATGTCCATCAACAGATGAATGGATAAACAAAATGTGGTACATACATACAAGGAAATTCTACTCACTCATAAAAAGAAACGAAGTCCTGATACATGCTACAACATGAATGAACCACAAAGACATTATGCTGAGTGAAATAAGTCAATCACAAAAGGACAGATATTATATGATCTCATTTATATGAAATGACAACAATAGGCAAATATAGAGAGACCAAAGTTTATTAGCGGTTACCAGGGGCAGGATGGAGAGGGAGACTTTGCTTGGGAAATGGTGAGTTTCTGTTTGTAGTGAGGGGAAGACTTGCTTTGATTGAGGGTAGTGGTTGCACAACATGATTGAGATAAACTATTGACCAAATGAGATTCATATCAGATATGCAGAGATGGTCCAACATTAGAAAAATAATCAATGTATTCCATCACATAAATAAAACAAAAGAATCATATGATCTTATCAATTGATGCAAAAAAGTCATTTGACAAAGCCCAACATCGTTCATGATAAAAACTCTCAACAAAATAGGAATAGAAGGGAAATTCCTTGACATAATAAAGGGCATTTATACAAAGCCTACAGCCATCATCATCCTAAATGGAGAGAGTCTGAAAGCATTCCCCGTGAGAACGGGAACCAGACAAGGATGACTTTTATCACTACTCTTATTCAGCATTGTGCTAGAGGTACTAGCTGGAGCAATAAAGCAAGAAAAAGAAATATAGGGCATCCAAATTGGTAAGGAAGAAGTAAAAGTATCCCTATTTGCAGATAATATGATCTTATACACAGAAAACCCCAAAGAATCCACAAGAAAACTATGACAACTAATAGAAGATTTCCACAAAGTATCAGGATACAAGATAAACATACAAAAATCAGTTGGATTCCTCTACACCAACAAAGAGAATTTTGAAAAGGAAATTGCTAAACCAATACCATTTACAATAGCACCCAAGAAGATAAAATACTTTGGAATAAATCTAACCAGAGATGTAAAAGACCTATACAAAGAAAATTACAAGACACTGTTGTAAGAAACCAGAAGAGACCTACATAAGTGGAAAAACATACCTTGCTCATGAATAGGAAGACTCAACATTGTGAAAATGTTAATTCTACCCAAAGTGATCTACGAATACAATGCAATCCCAATCACAATAATAAGATGGAGAAACAAATCACCAACTTCATATGGAAAGGGAAGAGGCCCTGGATAAGTAAAACATTACTGAAGAAGAAGAAAGTGGGAGGCCTCACACTACCTGATTTTAGAACCTATTATACTGCCACAGTAGTCAAAACAGCCTGGTAAGTGTACAACAACAGATACGTATATCAATGAACAGAATTGAGAAACCAGACATAAACTCATTCACCAACGAGCAGCTGATATTTGACAAAGGCCCAAAGTCAGTTGTATGGGGAAAAGACAGTCTCTTTAACTAATAGTGCTGGCATAACTGGATGTCCATCTGCAAAAAAAAGAAAAGAAAAGAAACAAAATCCTTACCTCACACCATGTACAAAAACTAACTCAAAATGGATCAAAGACCTAAATATAAAACCTAAAATAATATAGATCATGGAAGAAAAAATAGGGACTACTCTAGGATTCCTAATAGATGGCATAAATAGAATACAAACCACAACTAACAGTACACAAACACCAGAAGAGAAACCAGATAACTGGGAGCTCCTAAAAATCAAACACTTATGCTCATCAAAAGATTTCACCAAAAGAGTAAAAAGACAACCTACAGACTGGGAAAAAAATTTGGGCTATGACAAATCTGATCAGTGTCTAATCTCCAAAATCTACAAGATACTGCAACATCTCAACTACAAAAAACACAAACAACCCAGTTAAAAAACAGTCAAAGGATTTGAACAGACATTTCACCAAAGAAGACATTTAGGCAGCTACCAGATACACAAGGAAATGCTCACGATCATTAGCCATTAGAAAAATGCAAATCAAAGCTACAATGAGATACCATCTCACCCCAATAAGGCTAGCACAGATCCAAAAAAACACAAAACAATAAATGTTGGAGAGGTTGTGGAGAGACTGGAATGTTTATGCCCTGCTGGTGAGAATGTAAAACGGTACAATCACTTTGGAAATTGATTTGGTGCTTCCTTAAAAAGCTAGAAATAGAAGTACCATACGATCCAGCAATCCCACTCCTTGAAATATATCCTAGAGAAATAAGAGCTGTCACACAAACAGGTATATGCACACCCAAGTTCATTGCAGCATTGTTCACAATAACAAAAAGATAGAAACAACATAGGTGCCCATCAGCAGACGAATGGATAAATGAATTATGGTACATACACACAATGGAATACCGTGCAATGATAAAGAACAATGATGAATCCTCAAAACATCTCATAACATGGATGAATCTGGAAGGCATTATGCTGAGTAAAATTAGTCAGTCACAAAAGGACAAATATTGTATGACAACACTATTATAAGAACTCAAGAAAAGGTTTAAACACAGAAGAAAACATTGATGGTTATGAGGGTGAGGAGGGAGGGAGAGGGAAATTCACTAACTACATAGTAGACAAGAGTCATCTTGGGTGAAGGGAAAGACAACCCACAATACAGGGGAAGTCAGCACAACTGGACTAAACCAAAAGCTAAGAAGTTTCCTGAGCACAACCAAACACTTTGAGGGATAGAGTAACAGGAGCTGGTGTCTGGGAACCATGGTTTTAGGGGACATCTAGGTCAACTGGCATAACAAACTTTATTAAGATGCTGGTGAGTGGCGTCTGGGGTCTTAAAAGTTAGAGAGTGGCCATCTAAGATGCATCAATTGGTTCCAACCCACTTGGAACAAAGGAGAATGAAGAACACCAAAGACACAAGGAAAATATTAGCCCAGGAGACAAAAGGCCCACATAAACCAAAGACTCCGTCAACTTGAGACCAGAAGTACTAGATAGTGCCCGGCTACCACCAATGACTGCTCTGACAGGGAACACAACAGAGAGTCCCTGACAGAGCAGGAGAAAAGTGTGAAGCAGAACTCAAATTCACGTAAAAAGACCTGACTTAATGGTCTGACAGATTGTAGGTACCCTCGAAGCCATGACCTCCAGATGCTCTGTTATCCCAGAACTAAAACCATTCCTGAAGCCCATTCTTCAGACAAAGATCAGACTAAACTATAAAACATAAAATAGTACTCGTGAAGAGTGTACTTCTTAGTTCAAACATATACACAAGACCAAATGAGAGGCTTCTGTCCGGAGACAGGATGAGAAGGCAGGAAGGGACAGGAGCTGGTTGGATGGACACGGGAAATCTGGGATGGAAAGGGGGACTGTGCTGTCACATTACAGGGGTTGAAACTAGTGTCACTTAACAATATATGTATAAATTTTTGTATGAGAAATTAACTTGAGCTGTAAACTTTCACCTAAAGAACAATAAAAAAAAAATAAGAAGTCAAATGACACATTGCGTTTGGCAAATCTGCTGCAAGAGACCTCCTTAAAGTGTTAATAAGCAAAGATGTCACTTTATGGACTAAGGTGCGCCTGACCCAAGCCATAGTGTTTTCAATCGTCTCATATGTATGCAAAAGCAGGGCAATAAATAAGGAAAACTGAAGAAGAAAGGAAAACTGAAGAAGAATTGACGCCTTTGAATTAAGGTGTTGGTGAAGAATATTGAATATATCATGGACTGCCAGAAGAACGAACAAATCTGTCTTGGAAGAAGTACAGCCAGAGTTCTGCTTGGAAGCAAGGATGGTAAGAGTTTGTCTCAAGTACTTTGGACATGTTATCAGGAGGGGCCAATCCCTGGAGAAGGACATCATGCTTGCTAAAGTAGAGGGTCAGCAAAAAAGAGGAAGACCCTCAATGAGATGGATTGACACGGTGGCTGCAACAATTTGCTCAAACATAGCAATGATTGTGAGAATGCTGCACATCCGGGCAGTGTTTTGTTCTATTGTATACAGGGTAGCTATCAGTTGGAATCGACTCGACGGCACCTAACAACCTAACTACAACAACCTTCAGTGTTTATTTATATATATATATATATATATACTTTTTTCTTAGCGATTACCATAACAATTCCATTTAACTTCTTATACTTACAACACCTAATTTGACCAAAAAATAATGTACAAACAAGTAACTTATAACATTAGCATACAAAAACAGTATTCTTATTTGCTCCTCCCTTCCTCCTTCCTGTCTCTGTTGTTCTTGTCACCTTTTACATCATCATACAGCCTATGTCCATTAGGTTCATTGAGGTTTTGATTCCCATTTCCCTAATGCCTACTGACATTGAGCATCTTTTCATGTGCATGTTTAAATACCTCCTTTGTAGAAATATTTACTCAAGTCCTTTGCTCATTTTATAATTTCATTGTTTGTTGCTTTGTTGTTGACTTGTATGAGTTCTTTATATGTTATATGTTCTGAATATTAAACCTTTAGTCGGTATATGGTAACCAAAATATTTTCTCTCATTCTGTAGGTTGTCTCTTCACTTTCTTGATAAAGTCCATTGATGGACAAATATGATTAATTTTTATACAGTCCAATTTATCTATTTTTTCTTTTGTTTCTCATGCTTTTGGGGTCATATCTTAGAATTCATTGTCAAAAACGAGTTCCTGGAGGTTTACTCCTGTGTTCTCTTCTAAGAATTTTATGGTTTTAGTTCTTATATTTAGTTTATTGTTTCATATTGTATTAATTTCATATATGATATGAAGTATGGGCCCAACTTCATTCTACTGCATGTAGAGATCCAGTTATGCCACCAACATCTATTTAAAAAAAAAACTATTTTTTTCATATTGAGTGAACTAGGCACACTTGATGAAAATAAATTGGCCATAGATGTACGGGTTTATTTCTGGATTCTCAATTCTATTCCCTTGGTCTGTATGTCTGTCCTTACACAAGTACTACACTGTTTTTATTACAGTAATTTTAGAGTATGTTTTGAGACTGGGAAGTATGTGTTCTCCTACTCATCTTTTTCTAGATTGTTTTTGCTGTTTGGGGTTTCTTGCAATTCTCTATGAATTTGAGGGCCAAGTTTTCCATTTATGCAAATTGCCTGTTGGAATTTTGATAAGGATTGCTTTGAATGTCTGTAAATCACTTTGGATAGATGACATCTTAACAATATTAAGTCTTTGAATCCACAAACATGAGATGTCTTTCCTTTTATTTAAGTCTTCTCTAATATTTTTCAGCAATATTTTATACTCTTGTTTCAGTTTTTCACCTCCTTCATTAAATTATTCCTAAATTTTTCATTCTTCTCAGTGCAATTATAAATTAAATGTTTTTCTCAGTTTCCTTTTCAGATTGTTCATTGATGATGTTTAAATATACAACTAATTTTAATGTGTTGATCATTTACCCTGCAAGTTTGATGAATTTGTTAGCTCTAGTGGCTTTCTTGTGGATTCTTTGGGGGTTTTCTATATATAGGATCATGTCATCTTCAAATAAAGATATTTTTACTTCTTCTTTTCTGGTATGTATACATTTTTTTTCCTCATAATTTCTCTGGCTAGAACTTCCAGTACAATGTTAAATAGCTGTTGTGATAACAAGCATCCTCATCTTGTTCCTGACCTTAGAGGGAAAGCTTTTAGTCTTTCAACCTTTCGTGTGATATTATTTATGGGTTTTTCATAAGTGTCTTATATAATGTTGATTTCTTTTCTTCTAAGTTTGATCGTGTTTTGTTTGTTTCTTTTCTTTTGTTTTATTTTTATCATGAAAGAGTGATGGATTTTGCCATATACCTTTTCTGCATTGATTGGGATGATCATGTGGTCTATTCCTTTGTTTTATTAATGTGGTGTATTGCAGTGCCTGATTTTCTTATGTTGAACCACTCTTGCATTCCTGGAATAAATCCCCTTTGGTCATGTTGTATAATCCATTTAAAATGCTGTTGGATTCAGTTTGCTAATATTTTGTTGAATATTTTTGCATCTATATTCATAAGGGATAATGGTCTCTAGTTTTCTTGTGGTGTCTTTGTTTTGCTTTGGTATCACTGTAATGCTGACCTTATAAAATGAGTTAGGATGTGATCCTTCCTCTTCTATTTTGTGGAAGAGTTTGAGAAGGATTAATGTTAATTCTTCTCTAAATGTTTGGTAGATTTGCCTGGTGAAAACGTCTGGCCCTAGAGTTTTCTTTGTTGGGAGTTATTTGATTACACATTCAATATCTTAACTAATTATAGGTCTGTTGAGATTTTATATTTCTTCTTTAGTCTATTTAGGTTGTATGTTTCTAGGAACTTGACTATTTCAACCAGATTATCTAATTTTTTGCCATACAATTGCTCATGGTATTCTGTCATAATTCTTCTTTTTGTTGTAGGGTCAGTATTAATGTACCTTCTTTCATTTCTAATTTTAGTCATTTGTATCTTCTGTAATTTTCCTCTTTTTAGTCTAGTTACAGGTTTATCAATTTTATTGATCTTTTCCAAGAACCAACTTCTGCTTTCTTTTATTCTCTCTATTGTTTTTCCATTCTCTATTTCATTTATCTCTCATTGAATAATTATTATTTTCTTCCTTCTAGTAGCTTTGGGCACAGTTTGCTCTCTTTTTCTAGCTGCTCAGGAGGTATAGTTAATGGCATTTCATATATAAATTTCCCTCTGAGCACTGCCTTTGTTGCATACCATAAGTTTTGGTATGTTGTGCTTTCCTTTTCATTCATCTCTATGTTTTTTCAAGTTGACACACAAGCTTAATGATCATACTACTTTTCCTTGTGATTTCTTGTTTCACCCAATGTTTGTTTAATAATGTGTTGTTTAATTTTCACATTTTTGTGAAATTTGCAGTTTTCCTTCTGTTATTGATTTTAAATTTTATTCCATTGTAGTCAGACAAGATACTTTGTATAATTTCAATATTATGGAATATATTGACACTTGTTTTATGATCTAACATATGATCTATCTTGGAGAATGATCCATGTGCAGTGGAGAAGAACATGTAGTCTGCTGGTGTTGAGTGGAGTGTTCTATATATGTCTGTTTGGTGTACTTGGTTTATAGAGTTGTTCAAAATCTCTATTTTGTATTGATCTTCTGCCTAAATGTTCTATCCACTATTTAAAATAGCAGATTGAAGTCTCCAGCTTTTATTGCAGAAATGTCTATTTCTCCCTTCAGTTCTCTCAATGCTTAATTCATATGTTTGGGATTAAATTGGTGCATATATTATTATAATTTTTATGTCTTCTTGATAGAGTGACACTTTTATTATCTTTTCTTGCCTCTTGTAACACTTTTTGTCTTAAAATCTATTTTTGTGTAATAATATAGCCACCTCAGCTCTCTTTTGGTTACAATTTGCATGAAATATTTTTTTCCATCCTTTCTCTTTCAATGTATTTGTGTATTTGGATCTTAAATGCCTCTCTTGTAGACAGTATATGGATGGGCCATTTTTTTAATCTATTCTGCCTATGTCTGACTTTGGATTGCATAGTTTAATCCATTTACATTTAGAATAGTTACTGATGAGGAAGGACTTACTTCTACCACACTTATATTTGTTTTCTTGTTGTCTTATATACCTTTTTTTCTTACTCATTTCCTCCAGTACTGCCTTCTTTCACGTTTAGTCAATTTTTGAGGTGAACCATTTTGATTAGCTTCTTGTTTTATTTTCTGTATATTTTTCAGATATGGTTGTTGTGGTTATCATAGGAATTATATTTAGCATCCTTAATTTATAACAACCTAGTTTAAATTGACAACTTAACTTTAATAACAGACAAAGCCTCTGTTTCTGTACCAGTCCTCAGCCCTTCCATGTTGTTGTTGTCACAAATTACACCTTTATATACATTGTGTGTCTAATCACATAAATTTATAATCATTTTATGCATTGTTTTTTAAACAATGTAAGAAAAATCTAGTAGAGTAATAAGACAAAAATATCATGAAACTGGTCTTCATATTTGTCCATGAAATCACCAGTATTGGTTACCTTTTCTTCACTTCTATGACTTAAAGTTCATGTCCACTGGCGTTTCTTCTCACCCGTAATGATTCCCTGTCACAGTTCTTGTAGGGAAGGTCTCATGGTGACATTCTTTCTTCATTTTTGTTTAACTTGAAATATCTTAATTTCACCCTCATTTAAAATTTTTTTTATTGTACTTTAGCTGAAGGTTTACAGAACAAATATTTTCTCATTAAACAGTCAGTAAACATCTTATTTGATGACATTGGTTAACAACCCCACGACATGTCAGCAGACTCCCTTCTCGGCCTTGGAAGACTTTTTTTTTTTGGTGAAAATATACATAGTCAAAGATACGCCATTTCAAAAATTTCTACATATACGATTCAGGGACGTCAATTACGTTCTTCCAGTTGTGCTGCTATTCTCACTTTATATGAAGGTATACAGTACAAAATAGTTTCTCACTGAACAGTTAGTACACATATTGCCCTATGACAATGGTTAACAACCCCACTACATGTCAACACTGTCCTTACTCAACCTTGGGTTCCCTATCACCAGCTTTCCTCTCCCTTTCTGCCTTCTAATCCTTGTCCCTGGAATGCTGTGCCTCATTAGTCCCGTTTTGTCTTATGGGGCTGTCCAATTCGCAGCTGAACGGTGAACCCCAGCAGTGACTTAACCACTGAGCTAAAAGAGTGCCTGGGGGCCATACTCTCGGGGTTTTTCCAGTCTCAGTCAGGACAGTAAATCTGGTCTTTTTTTCTGTGTTAGAATTTTGTTCTACATCCTTCTCCAGCTCTGTCCAGAATCCTCTGTTGTGACCCCAGTCAGAGCAGTCAGTGGTGGTAGCCAGGCACCATCTAGCTGTTCTGGACTCAGTCTGGTGGAGGCATTGGCAGCTGTGGTCCATTAGTCCTTTGGACTAATCTTTTGTTTATATCTTGTTCTCTTCGTTCTCCCTTGCTCCCAAAGGGGTGAGACCAGTGGTGTATCTTAGATCGCTGCTCACAAGCTTTTAAGACTCCAAACGCTACTCACCAAGGTAGAATGTAGAACATTGTCTTTGTAAACTGTGTTATGCCAATTGAGCTAGATGTTCCCCAAGACCATGGTCCCTACAGCCCTCTGCCCAGCAATTCAGTCCCTCAGGGAGTTTGGATGTGTCTATGGAGCGTCCATGACCTTTCCTTTTTCAACTTGTGATGGCTTCCCCAGTATTGTGTACTGTCTTACCCTTCACCAAAGATACCACTTATCTATTGTCTATATAGTATTTTCCCCCGATCCCTTCCATCCCTCGTAACCAACAAAGATTGTTACTTTTTGTGTGTAAACTGTTTCATGAATTTTTACAATAGAGGTCTCCTACAATATTTGTCCTTTTGTGATTGACATATTTCACTCAGCATAATGTCCTCCAGTTTCATCCATGTTATGAGATGTGTCACATATTCATCATTGTTCTTTATTGTTGCATAATACTCCATTGTGTGTATGTACCATAGTTTGTTTATCCATTCATCTGTTGATGGGCTTCTAGGTTGTTTCTATTTTTTGCTATTGTGAACAGTGCTGCCATGAACATGGGTGTACATTTGTTTATTTGTGTGATGTCTCTTTTTTCTCTAGGATATATTCCTAGGAGTAGGATTGATGGGTGATATGGTATTTCTACTTCTAGCTTTCTAAGGAAGCGCCATATCATTTTCCAAATTGGTTGTATCATTATGCGTTCCCACCAGCAGGGCATAAGTGTTCCGATCTCCCTGTAGCATCTTTAACATTTGTTATTTCCAGTGTTTTTGATTCATGCCAGTAATGCCGGGGTGAGATGCTATCTCATTGTGGTTTTAATTTGCATTTCTCGAATGGCTAGTGAACATGAGCATTTCCTCATGTGTCTCTTGGCTGCTTGAATGTCTTCTTTGCTGAAGTGTCTCTTCATTTCTTTGCCCATTTTTTAATACGATTATTTGTCTTCTTGTTGTAGAGGTGTTGAATTTTCTTGTAGATTATGGAGATTACACCTTTGTCTGGCATGTAACGTCCAAAATTTTTTTCCCAGTCTGTACATTCTCTTTTTACTTTTTTGGTGACGTCTTTTGAGGAGCCTAGGTGTTTGATTTTTAGAAGATCCCCGTTATCTAGCTTATCTTCTGGAGATTGTGTATTGATGGTTATGGTATGTATCCTGTTAATTCCGTGTATTAGGACCTGTAGCGTTGGTCCTATTTTTTCTTCTATGAACTTTATAGTTTTTGGACTTATATTTAAGTCTTTGATACATTTTGAATTTGTTTCCGTATATGCTGTGAGGTATGGGTCATTTTTATTTTTTTTGCAGATGGACATCCAGTTTTGCCAGCACCATTTGTTAAAAAGACTATCTTTTCAACATTTTATAGACTTTGGCGCCTTGTCGAAGATCAGGTGACCGTAGATGGATGGATTTACTTCTGGGTCCTCAATTCTGTTCCATTGGTCAGTGTATCTATCATTATACCAGTACCAGGCTGTTTTGACTACTACAGCTGTATAGTAGGTTCGGAAGATAGGTAGTGTGAGTCCTCCTACCTTATTCTTCTTTTTCAATAGAGCTTTACTTATTCAGGGCTTCTTCCCTTTCCATATAAAGTTAATGATTAGTTTTTTCATCTCTTTGAAGATTGTTGTTGGTATTTGGATCGGGATTGCATTGTATTTGTAAATTGCTTTGGGTACAATTATAATTTACACAATGTTGAGTCTACCTATCCATCAGCATGGGATGTTTTTCCATTTATGTAGATCCCTTTGGGTTTCTTGCAGTAGTGTTTTGTAGGTTTCTTAGTATAGTTCTTTTACATCCCTGGTTAGATTTATTCCTAAGTATTTTATTTTTTTAGGGGCTATTATAAATGGTATTGTTTTTCTGATTTCCTTTTCATCATTCTCCTTATTGGCGTATAGGAATCCAACTGATTTGTGTATGTTTATCATGTATCCTGTTACTCTGCTGAAT
>NW_004444160.1:1814495-1834898 GCF_000243295.1 Trichechus manatus latirostris
TTTTTTTTTTTGATTATTTCTGAGCAGGCAGGTTCTGTGTTCTTTGTTGTTTGCTCGTCTGTGGGCACGATGCTTTTTGCCTCCTTCTCCAATTGGCAGGGTCAGTCACTCAGGATGGTAGAGCAGGGCAGGTCTAGCTGAAGAGGAGTTGCTGGAATGGGTTGTTTGTGGCACTTATTAGAGCCAGCATGGTGGGTCAGTAATCAGTGCAGAGCAGGTTATAGTAGGCTGTACCTGTGCAGCTTGGTTGTGTGATGCTAAGTGCTCAGTGCAGGTAAGCAGGATGGAGGGGGTAGATTGTGATGTTCGGAGCTAATACGGGTATGGGAGAGAGATGAGAGGAACAAACGCCAAAAACATACAAACAAAAATGGTGCTAGGGGACCTTGCCATTGGAGTGAAGGGAGAGAGACTATGAAATGAAGAAATACAAATAAGAGATGAAGAAGAAAATAAAGAAAAGAAAAGAAAAAATGAATAAATGAAAATTAGAAAGAAAAGAAAAGCTCCCATGGATCCCACTGGTGCGGCTATGAGGTCTGGGGAAGTTGCTTCCAGGCGTTGAAGTACAGCCTGGCTAGAATGCATAGAGATATCACTCAGTGCCAGGTATTCAAGGGACAGGAAGAGAAGTAAGTTATAGGTAGATGAGAAACTGAGTAATGAAGAATGACAAAAAGGGAAAAGAAAACAAAACAAATTTAAAAAAAAAGAACAAGAAAAACTTCCAAAAAAAAAAAAAACCGAAAAAGAAAACCCACAAAAAAGGAAATGCCCTCAGGAATCCCTCTGCACATCTGGACACACTGAGGGGGCATGTCCTGATCTGAGCAGTACAGCCCTGCTAGAACAGGCTCCCAATTAGAGAAAAGAGAAAGAAAACAAACAATTCAAAACAAACAAAAAAGCCCTGGGATGCCACCAGCGTGGTAGCACAGACCATGAAGCAGTTTCATATTCAAGCAGAGTTTCACAGCCTTTCAGGAAGAAGCAAAGATGGCGCAAGAGCCGCCATTTGAGAGAAAGGAGGGTGAGGTGGTGAGAAGGAAGAAATCAATAGAAGCTGAAAAAAGCACCACCAGCAGCCAACAAATGGTACTAAGGGAGTTGGCCAGTACGGGCGGGTGGATTCCAAGCAGCCGGTGCTTTCTGGTCAAGAGACTGTGGCCACGGGAAGCAGAGGAGGCCGAGTGGGGTTCAAGAAGGGTAGGGGTTGGGAAAGCATATATCGCTGGTTGTCATTTGTTCTATCTCCTGCTGGAGGCTCCATGAAGCTGCTTTCTTGTACTCCCTTTCTGCTGGTCTCTGATAGGAGTCCAAGATGGCAGATCTGTGCTGCATTAGCTGATAGGGGACCTCTGCATGTATGTCTCCTGGCTCTCTGTTCTCTGTCAGTTTCTTATTCCATTTGGTGCTTGGCTGAGTTCTTTCTCTATTCATTTGATTGTTACAGTTTCAGGATCGCTGTTTTCTCTGTTTGGCTTAGTTTTTTGGATCTTTGCTGTGAAGGGACAGTGTGGTGCTTCTGCCTAGAGTGCCATGCTGCCCGCAAGTCTGCCCTCATTTTTGACTAACAGTTTTGCTGGCTCTAGAACTCTAGATTGGCATTTCTTTTCTTTTAACATTTTAATAATGTCATCCCAGTGCCTTCTGACATGCATGGTTTCTGAGGGAAAATCAGTGCTTTATCTTATTAAGGATTCCTTGTATGTGCAGTTCACTTCTTTCTTGTTGCTTTCAAGATTCTCTCTTTATCTTTAGTTTTGAGAGTTTGATTATAATGTGTCTTAATATGTATCTTTTTGAGTTTATCCTACCTGGAATTTGTTGAGCTTATTGAATGCAACTTTCATTAGAATTTGGGGCATTTTTGGCCATTATTTCTTCAAATATTCTTTTGCCCCTTTCTGTCTTCTTCTGGGACTTCCATAATGCTTATGTTGATCTGTTTGATAGTGCCACACATATTCCTTAGGTTCTGTTCACTTTCATTCATTTTTTTTTTCTTGCTTCCCAGACTTGATAATTTCAATTGTACTGCCTCCATGTTCACTGATTCATTCTTTTGCCAGCTGAAGTCTGCTCTTGAACCCCTCAATTTTTTTTCTTTTTTTCTTTCATTTAGTATAGTTTTTTAAATTTTGATGTCTTTGTCGACATTCCCATTTTGTTCGTGTATCCTTTTCCTGATTATTTCTAGTTCGTTGTTCAAGTTTTCCTTTAATTTTTAAGCATCGTTTATACTATTGTTTTAAAGTCGTTGTCTAGTAAGTCGATTATCTGAGCTTCCACAGGTATGCTTTCTATCATATTATATTTCTCTTTTGAATGGGTAATCCTTTCCTGTTTCTTTATTTTGTTGTTGTTGAAATTGGGGTATTTGAATATGATAGTGTTATGTCTTTGCAAATCAGGTTTTTTTTTCTCCCTTGGGATTTATTTTTTATTTTTTAATTGCTGAAGGCTGTAACCATCCTAAATATTTTGCAAAGACTGTCTTTCTTCATGTATGTGGACACTGAAGTATCTGTTCCTTAGCTAGTATTCAGCTGATATTTTGAAAGAGATGTCCTTGAACACCAGGGGAAAAAGGAAAAAACAAGCAACAACAACTACAAAAAACTTCTTCCAGTCTTTCATACTGTCTCTGCTAGCCCTACTTCAACACTTAAATAGGCTTGCACAGAGGTTAACAATTAGCCCAAGATAAATCTGTAGGTTTGCCCAGGTAATTTCTGAGTATGTGTCTTGCATTGAGCATGAGTATGACTTTCTCAATTTCCTTGTATGCATGGGGCTTTTGAAAGCTTTAATTAAAAAATCATAATAAAAGCAACAAAAACTCTCTTCCTGATTTCTCCTTCCAATCTTTAGGTACCTATTGTATGCCTTAATCAAAATCTTTATTCCCAGATGACCTCAAGTTTTTGCAGCTTTTGGGAATTACCTGCTTCCCCTCAGCGTTAGCTCTGAGACCTGCTAAACCCAGACGAATGCTTCGTTTCAGTCCTTCAGGCAAAACCAAGAAAGGTTTGAACAGATGCACACAATAGTTCATGAATGAAGTCTGTTCTGCTCCCTCTAGGCTCAGATGCCAGGCTTCCTCTCAAATATTTCTGGCTGCAGCTTTTAGACAGCTATGCCAAGCCAGAGAGTGGATGGGGAGTAGGTGACCAAAGCTATCCTACCATTTAGATGTCATATTTTTCTTAATTCAGAATTCACTTAATTGCTGTAACCCTTTGACTGGTTTCCAGAGTTCTCACAAATTTGGTTCTGCTAGAGCTTCCATCTTACTTAGACGATTTAAACTTATACAAATTATCTTATATTGTTATTTAATTTTATCTGGTTACATTCTTCCCACGTTTTATTCAGTATAGGCTTATTGAATGACTTCACTAATGGTGAAATACTAGAAAAAGTGTTAAAAAAGACAAGTTTAAAAACAATAAATCACCATAGTTTCAAGATGGTGATTTGAATGCACATGTTTACTTTTAATTCATTTTATTCTAACCAGACTTATATAAATTAAAATATTTTAAAAACACAAATATGTTTGCAGGAGATCTGGAAATTATGCAAGTGTAATATCAAGGGGAAAGAAATATAAAGAGATTTATATACCATATAAAGACTTCTAAGTAATCATTTATTTGAAACCCAGGAAACTTTCACATTTCCATCTCCTATAATGCCAAGAAAGGTAGTAAATTATATTTTACATAAATGAATTATATTTAAATTAGTTTAAAAGATTTAATTTGAGATTTCCAAGAAGAAGAAACTCAAAATCTCAGCATAGTACAGGTAATTACATTTTAAGTTAGAAAGTAATTTAGTATGCAGAATGAGGAGACAGAGCTTGAAAAATGTTGGAATTTTTGATATACTAAATAAAGCTTAACCATATAATATATGTATTATCTCTTTTCCCTGTTAGCCAAAGGCAAAGTTATCACCAGGTACCCATACCAAATACTACTGTAGCTTTGTCAGCCAGAATCATAATTATTACAAGGCAATTTTGGCACAATATAAATAAGAACCTTGGAATTTAATCGAAGACAAATTAGACAAATCTCACTATATTTTGAATAGTGTCACTGTGCTGATGAAATGGAAGACTGTATCTCAAATGTTACTCTCTTTTTGAGTTATCTCTGATTATCAATGGCTTCTTAGTGACTACATTGTTCCTTTTCTTATGTCATCTTTCTATGGCATTTGATATTGTTGATACTCCTTATTGATATTTTATCCTGTCTTGCTTTCAGCATCATCATTCTATCCTGATTCTCTCCTACATCTGTGAGTATTCCTTATGTTTCTTTATGGAATCCTCGCTCTATATCTTCACATAAACTTTGGTGTTCCTTTAATGTCCTTTATGACATATAGCATGTTCTTCTCATTTCATACATGCTCTGTGGATAGTCCTACGGGCCACCATAGCTTTAACTGTCGTGAAAATTCTGGTTACTCCAAAGTCTATTTCTCTAATTGTGATCCTTCTCTTAACCCATAAATGCACCTGCTTTTTAGATATCTTTATCTGGATTCTCCATAGAGACTTGAGATTTAGTAAATACTCTGATGAATTATGAGGCATTGATGGTTCAGTGGTTGAATTCTCACCTTCCATGTGGGAGACCTGGGTTCAATTCCTGGCCAATTCACCTCATTCACAGCCATCACCCATCTGTGATTGAGGCTTGTGTAATGATATATTGCTGAACAAATTTCAGTGGAGCTTCCAGACTACAATGAACTAGGAAGGAACGCTTGGTGATCTACTTCAGCTGATGAAAATTCAGTCAATTAAAACCATACAGATCACAATTGTCTGATCCACAACTAATCATGAAGATGGCACAGGAACAGGAAACATTTTGTTCTGTTGTGCAAAGGGTTGCTATGAGTTTGGAGTTGACTTGACAGCAGCTAATAACAACAACAATATTCTGAATTAGTCATTTTTCCATCAAACTTGTTCTTCCTCCTGTATTCCCTATCTTGGTAAATGTTACAATTATCCATCTAGTCACCCATTTTCCATACATCCAAAATTCAATTGAGCCACAGATATTCTACAATATAGCTCTGTAACATCTCATAAATATGTCACTGCTGTATTTTCTTTCATTTTGTAACCTTGGTCCATCATTATTTCTTGCTTAAAATATTGCAAAGATTTTCTAACTGATGGCTCAGCCTCCATTTTTGCTCTCCTCCAGTGTATTCTCCACATTGATTCCTGAGTGATTTTTTTTTCAACACTAAAATATAATCATTTTAATAGCTTGCTTAACACTATGTGGATTGCTATTGCTTACAATTGGTCTCAAATTTACTGTACGTAAAGATTCTTTGAGGAGTTTTTTTTTTTTTTTAAATGTATATTGTTCAGTCTTAAATCCCAGAAAGCCGGAGTCATTAGAAATGTAGTGGGGCCCAAGGGCCTGCATATTTGACAAGTATTCTTGATAATTCCTACATAGATGGATCTCAGATAACACACTGAAAAATATTAAACTACAATGTAAAATATAAATGCATTGAGGTTACTTAAAGTAAGGTATGTGTTCTGATTGTTTGGTGTCCATGCATTACCAGTGCTTAATATTAAAAGGTTTATTTTTATTTTAATAGGTTGTCATTCAATATGTGACTTTTGTCCCCTCTCTCACCAGGTAATTAGTCATCCCCTTCTTTTTGTGCTTTCTTATTTAATAGCACTTTTATACTTTATCCCTTGTATCCCTTTAAAATTGGGAACTTCTTTACAGCGGGGACCATGTCTTATTCATCTTTGTATCTTAAGTTCCTAGACTGTGACCTGACACATTGTTACCTCATAATAAATCTTTCACTAAAAACTAAATTATAGTTCAGATAATCTCTTCACCTATATATGGATGAATTTGTACTATCTGGAATCTTAACACTCTCATAATCAGATCCTACCTGCCCCAACTCTGTTTAGCTATACATACTGGATTACTTCAACCTGCTTGCCCAACCCCATCAAAAGAAAACCTTGACCAAATACAGTACTATATTAAGTGGCCTACCTCTAGTAGTAACTGTGGTGATTTGTTATTAACTGTGCTACCCTAAGTCTGGTTTCTAATGTGCTCTGTGTTCATGCATGGCCATCAAACTGCATTTTTGCTTGATGTGTCCATTTCTGTTTTGCTTTTCTGCACGATTTTTAGTTCTCTCTGCTGGGGCTGGAGCCCTGCTCTAAAACTAAAATCCATTTAGATGGAGCCTTTGTCTCCTGACCAGCTCCTCACTAAAACCTTCTCTTTGGGTGCTGCAGCCTCAAATCACTGTACTACAGCTATTGGAAAGGGGCATGCTTTAAACTAGATGTATCCCCTAAGACCATAAGGACACCATCCACTTCACAAGTTTATTATCAGATTACCATGGTTCCTGGATGCTGTGATTTGTGTTATTAGCCATCCAGGTGAAGGTCTTAGCCTCCTCATAACCTGGTTATCTCATATTACCATCCCCTCTCCTTTCTCTACTTATTCTTGGTTTATTTATATTTCCTTTCAGCTGCATGTTTGTAGCTTCAGCATGACTTAAGGCCATATATCAGTATAATATTCTAAATCCCCTTGCTGGGATTAAATGATGGTATTTACATGAAAATTATATATAAGCCTTGATTCCATTCTTGCCAGCTAAGGTGATGACATTCTTCATTATGATCTTCTAGTAATAACTGTGGAAACCCTGATGGAGTAGTGGTTAAGAGCTACGGCTGCTAACCAAAAGGTCAGCAGTTCGAATCCACCAGGTGCTCCTTGGAAACTCTATGGGGCAGTTCTACTCTGTCCTATAGTGTCGCCATGAGTTGGAATCGATTCGACGGCAACAGGTTTAGCAACAACTGTATGTTCTTATGTTTATCTTTACTAATGTAAAGGTACAATAATTTTCAACAGCTCCCCAAATCATATTTACTTACAAAATTATAAAATCTTGAGATGAAAAGTTTAAAAACTTAAGAAAATTTTCTCATTCAACCTTTCTTTCACATATCTGATTATGGAATATCTCCTCACCAATTAAGTAAAAACAAAGTACTCTCTATAACTCATTTTTACTTCCTGGCTTAATTATTCTAGAATTAATTATTTTAATTAATTAAACAAAATTGAGGCTCTTAAATCATCCACATTTCTAAAGTAGGTGTTACAAATAGCATATGGTAATGGAGTATGGAAAAAAGGTGCGCTAAAGACATGAGGACGGATATTCAGCTGGTAATTCACTGCTGTGTTATACCACCAATCATCTCTTCTTACTGTTTTCAATCCTTTTAGATTGGTCAGTGTCCCCACATTACTAGTCGTCAAATATTTGAATATCATAATGCTCTTTTGTTTTTCAACTTTTTTAAAAATGTAATCAGCTAAGTCTCCACAGTTTTTACACATTTTATGAGGCATAAATTTCAAGAGAAAACTGATGCTCAAATCTTAGTATATTTGCATTATTTTTTTGTTATTTATTTATTGGTAGTAAACTTCTACTTGTTTAGGGATTTACAGTAAACCTTATTCAATAATATATAGCAACATCAACAACATAAAAGCTTTCTGCATGTGTCAATTAAATATATAAGATGGGCCAACATTTCCTTAATATAGACTGTTTACCTTTTTTTTTTTTTTTTTTTTATTTTAGAAGTTGGAGCTTTGTTTTATGCAAACCTTGGAGTAAGATTGCTTAATTTTTTTATTCTTTCTGTAATTTGCCTCTTGCTTCTAAAAGAGGTCTGTACCAAATATGCTTCACTGAAATTCTGGCTTGTTAAATTCTGGTTAATCAAAGTTCTTGTATGGATACAAGATAAACGTATTATGCCCTGTTGCTTTTCCAATATGTCTTACTATGGGATGTGTCCAAAAGGACATTATTATTGGCCCCTGGAACAACATTCCCCAAAGCCCAGCAATGGTGATTCAGAGCCACCCACCCTTTTAGATGATGTTCACAATTGCTGTTGGTTTTTTTTTAGCCATTTTGGGCCTGATGTTGCCTTTCCGGCTAAAACCCAGGGGCTCCCCTTTCTTCGGTGGTCTGCAGAGTTCTCTTGAGGACTCAGCTTGTTCATGGATGGACTTGGCAGGCTGCATGCTGGCTCTGTCATCCTTGGCTTTTTTCAGGTAGTTTCTTCCCTTTGGGTGGAAATGGATCTTGAGATCAGAGTGGTTACACACAGAATGTGCGTGCCCTCGGCTTAGGCATTTGGGTTTCCTATTTGAGGAGATATCCGTAAGCACATGCTCACTGATGTCACGGCAGAGGCCGGCGGCCTGCTGGCTCTGATAATACTCCAACTGCTTTTCCGCCAGCTCTACCCGCTGCAACAGATTCTCAATGAAGTCCTGGAGTCGAGCTTTCCCTTGAACCTCCTTCTCAGCTGCTGCTTCCAGGAAATGGTTGAATGTAACAACTTCTCGGCTGTTTTGTCTCCCTCTGGATGCTCCGTGAGGCTGCTCTCTCGTACCCCCGTTTGCTGGTCTCCGATAGGAGTCCAAGATGGTGGATCCGCGCTGCGTTAGTTGGAAGGGGACCTCTGCATGAATCTCTCCTCGCTCTCTGTTCTCTTTCAGTATTCTTACTCCGTTTGGTGTTCGGCTGAGTTCTTTATCTCTTCATTTGATGTTCTAGGGTTTCAGGATTGTTGATTCTCTGTTTGGCTTAGTTTTTCGGATCTTTGTTGTGGAGGGACGGCGTGGTGCTTCTGCCTAGACCGCCATCTTGCCGGAGTCCCCCCTGTTTACCTTTTTTAAGATTAGAAATATCAACTCAGCCTAGTTTTTTTTGTTTTCAAATTGAGTATTTATATTGGCAGATTCAATCTCTCCCAACTCTTTGAAAAAACAGACACATATTTACACACACCCATCTATGCTCACTGTGACATTTGTTTATTTACTGACTGACACTCAATGCAATTGATCTTCTTGTGTTGATTACAATTTTTTCTTGAGATAGTACCACATTCACTAAGAATTTTCTGTAAAATAGCATACAATGGATTATAGCTAACTATTGACTTTTGAAATATTTGATAGTTTTAAAAACTATAAATGAATAATTAGATAACATAATAAATCCATATTGAAAATTTTAAGGGGTAAGTTGTACTATTGTTAGTAAAATATTCACTCTCCTTCTTCTCCCTCACTGTGGGAGGAACATTTTTCCCTGCCCTATTGATGTTGGGATTGACAACTGATATGGTCAATGATATGTGAACATATGTAATGTACACCATTTCCAATAAAAGCTAATTACTTCCAGTCCTCATGAGCTTCTGACATCTGTCTCCAGAACAAAATGTCCTATATAGTGGATGCTAATTCATTCTAGGACCCAGAATAGTAAAACACATCGTGCATACCTTAGTCATACCTTTAGCCTGGAGCCAAGCCAACTGAAGATGAGCAGAGTTGAAAAGAATCATTGTCGCAGCGGCGACGGTTGTCGGGACAGCAGAGACAGTGACCAAACACAACTCTTACAGAGAAGTGGGGCCAGGAGGGTCACTCTGAGAAGTCGACCCCGGCTTCAGTCCTAGGAGTTTATTTATAGTCAATACAGCAAGCAGTGAAGCAAATAACAGAACAATGGGCTTTGGGTGCGGGCAAGGGAGAAGGAATTCAAGTAAACAAGCCAATCAGTAAAGGGACAATAGGTTTGGGAAAACAAGTCGTGACAAGTCTCAACATGCTGTGCAGCATAGAGGCCTGTGGGGGTTGCAGTTGTCAATAGTGCAGCCATGTTTAAATGGAATATATCCCCACAAATCATAGCCAACCTGAAGACTCAAAAGTGAGAAATAAGTACTTGTTGTAAGCCAAGAGATTCATAGGTTGTCTATTACTGCAGCAAAATCTGGCTGATATGTTTCCAAAAAACCAAGCCCTTTGCCATCGAGTTGATTCCAACTCATAGCGACCCTATAGGGCACAGTAGTACTGCCCCATAGGGTTTCCAAGGAGTGGCTGGTGGATTCAACCTGCTGACCTTTGGTTAGAAGCCAAGCTCTTAACCACTGTGCCTCCAGGGTGCTGAATTATGTTTAGGAAATATATATTTGATATGTCATTTAGGTGGAGCCCTGGTGGCACAGTGGTTAAGAGCTTAGCTGCTAACGAAAAGATTGGCAGCTCAAATCCACCTGTAGGTCCTTAGAAACCCTATGTGGTAGTTCTGGTAGTTCTATTCTGTCCTATAGGGTCACTATGAGTCGAAATCAACTCCAAGGCAATTTTTTTTTTTTTGGTTATGTCATCTAGGAATGCTTTTTGTCGTAAAAATAGTAATAAAAATTTCCATTGCTTAAACAATCAATATGGGTTTATTTTTGTCACAGACAAGGAATTCAAGATGGTAAGTAGTTGATGGCTTTCATTAAGTGGTTCAACAATGTCACCTGGTATCTTTATTGCTCTCTCTCTTTTTTTTTTTCTTGTCTTTCCCACGTTGGTCTCAAGAATGCTATTGTAGTTAACAGACATCAGGTAAACATTCAGTGCAGAAGAATTGGGGAAGAGGAGTGGATAACATCTTATTTTTCTTTTTAACTGGGAAAGAAAAAGCTTTTCCAAAAGTAACCCTAACAGACTTCCCCTTATGCCTTATAGTCTAGAACAGGGTCACATGGTCACTCATATCTACAAGGTAGGCTGAGAAATTGGGTAACGTATAATCCTGAATAGGTTAGATAAATCATGATCCATTGCTCAGTACTGGTACAATGTTAATCCATACAAAATCTAGCTTCTGATAGCAAAGAAGAAGGGAGGAAATGATGATGAATATTAAGAAGACAACTAGCAGTGATTTCTATTGTTAGCATTGTTTGTTATACTCTCTAATTCTTGTTTCTCCTTCATCCACTTCTAATGCCAGAGATGGTAACATACCAACTTAACATTATGTATTTCAAAAATATATGCATTGCTGCCTTAGAAAAATGACCTGCATTAATAATAGGACTTTACTAACAGATGTTACAAAGTTAGTTGAAACAGGGCAAGCACTAAAGTTGATTGAAGCAAAGAAACCACAGTATCAAGGTGAAGTCATCTTCAGTTAAGGTTCATATTTAGTGGACAGCTATCCTAACAACACGGGTAAAGAGAATAAAATTTGGTATGTCAGATTTAATGATATAGAAATTAGAGAGATCATATTAAAGTGCAGTACATGTACATAGTCTGAGAGAGTTTATGAGCCCTAGGTTTTATTACTCACATTCTCCTATATGATTGGATGCTGTGTATTATAATGCAATCTTCAGATGTTCAAGGGAAGGTTGCGACACTGCTATAAATACCTTGTAATACAAAAGGATTTAGTTTTCACCAGGTAAATATGTACAGCTTTTTCATGATTTTAAAGAATATGTGAAATATAACATTCTTATACCAAGTGAAACAAAAATACAATCACTTACCTAGGTTTTGTATACTGGTTTACTTTTTTCTTTTGTATGCATTATTTTTCACTGAAAATATAAATGTAACACATTCTCTCAATGATATGATCTTTTCTTGCTTTAGTTAATATCAATCCATGAAATTATTCAGTTACATTTTTTTCTTTCTAGAACACCTGAATTCATCTTTATTTGGCATATAATTAAATGATTAGACAAAAGATATTAATTTTAAAATGTAAATCATTCTACTAGTTTTAAAAGCATTACACTACTTTAATCTACTTAAAATAGAAGACATAGCTGCCATTAATTTAGGTTATCCCTAACCTGTGGTCTTTATTGGGCATATTAAAAACTCCTTGTCCAGTTTGACTTTAATTTCTTCAATTCTATTATTAAAAGGTAAGAATAATGTGATGTATATTTTTATATAAAGAATGCTCTAAGTAATAGCAATTTAATATATTTTCTATTAGGAATTTGGAAATGTGGACTGCAGTAAACATGAGAAAGGACAGAATCAGCTCTCAATGTACCTAGTGACTAAATAAATAAATCACAACAAATAAAGCTGCATTTCAGCCCTAGATCAATATGTAACATATCTATAAGGAATCACAGGAAGGAAATAGATAAAATAAAGTTTTGGACTTATTGTAATTTTGATAAAATGAAAAATAACTTTGGATTTTTGAGAAATAAGCATTAATTTATCATGTTTTATTATAAAATATAGAAATATATATACATAGAACAGACATTAAAGTATGATGACATAATACTGACATTGGTCTTCTAAATATTTTAATGCACTACTTTGAAGCAAAAGAAACATAATTTTTGTTTTTTTTTCAATTGAAGTTTTTTTTTGCTTTATTTTACTTTTACAAGTAAGCTAGTTAACTGAAATAGATGTATCAGGGCTTCAGAAAGTAAAAGATTCAGCAGTTTCTGATAAGTTAAATGATAGCATAGGAAATCTCAAAGACCAGTAGTCATAAATTTATCGTGCTGCTCCATTTTTCCATTCAGTAGAAAAAACTCTATCCAGGAAACCCCAGTCACATCTTCCACCAAACAATACAGAGGAAAAATGCATTGTTTGTTACTTTTTTTCTTTCTTGATTATACTTTATGCCTTCTTAAGGAAATATTTTTAAAAGGAGAACAGTAACATTGCCCTGAATAGCATTTAAAATTTAAAGAAAATAATACAACTTTCTCTACTATTAATATACAGTCATGTGTGAAAGAGGGAAGGCTATTTATATATTGAATACAATTATAACAATCATGTCAAGAAGGGAAGAGAGATAAAGGCAAAATTAATAATTATTATATTTATTCTCCTACAATTTATAGCTATTGTGGACAGCTACCAATAATCTAATTTATAAAATATGCCAGTATTGTAATCTACGGGAAAACTTAGTAAGATATAATTTGAATACGCAAATCCTTAAGACCTAATTACTTGCTTCCTAGGGTGCTGAAAACGAGTGAGGTCATTGTAGGGTAAGTACTTACTGGTTCTAAGAACTTGTAGATAAGTGAGAGAGATTCATGAATATTAGAAGAGGGACATTGGAAAAGGTCAAAGTCTAGAAATTACACCTTTCTAAATTTAACCCTGATAACTTGGAATACACTTGAAAATCATAATCATTAATTTTTCAAACCCTTAGAAAACCATGAGTTTTCTAGTAAATCTTCATATATCTACAAATTATGATTGAGTAATTTAAACCCTTTATAAACTGTAATAATAAACTTGAATATTAATTAGAAGTTATAGAAATCTGTTTTTACCTGGAAAGGTTTAATTCACAGACAAGATCTCAGAATTAAAATGGAAAGTGTAGTCTGAAGCATAAACTTGATTTTAAAGTTTTTTTGGGGGGGCGTAATTAGTAAGTTTTGAGGTGAGTGAAAGACCTTAACATAAACACACATTTTTAAAAACAGCTTACAAATAAAGTCAATCTGTAAGAACTGTATGGAGAGGGAAGACAATCAGACTTGGAGTCAAGACACTGGACTTTTTGTCTGAAGAGAGAGATCCCACATAAGTCACTTCATCTATCTAGATTTGTTTCCTCATCTGTAAAATTTTTGTGTTAGACTAGATAATTTCCAAATTGTTACCTTATAGCTACAAGGTTTTATAAATCTGTTAGGAAGAGACAACCAGCATTTTAGGCATAGAACCTCAGTAGAGAAGTATTTAACTGAATAGGACAAAACCATTCAATAAAAGTCATCCCTTCTCACTGTCCAAATTATCTCCCCCAAAATACCATCTCAAATAAAAATTATCTTATCAGGGAAAGATATGTATCATACTAGAAACCAATTTATGTATACTAACATTTGTTTTGAAGTACAGTTGTGGCAGTAGAACTGCAGTGGAAGAGATTTCAAAAAATATTTTGAAGGAAAAATCAGTAGAACTTGGTGACTGATGACATACGTGTAGAAGATGTGGAAAAGGAAGAAAAAGTCAAATACATTGAGGCAGAGCCAACATGATGTTATAGACAGAAGCATTATGCTGTCCCTCTGCAGCATTGACTGGAAAAACTAAGAAATAAAGAGACAATTGTCAATCCTGGAATCCTAAGCGTCAAATGAAGGAATGAAGAACTCAGTCAAGCACCAAACAGAATAAGAAACTGACAGAGAACAGTGAACGAGGAGAGCTACAGAGTGGAGGTCCCCTACCAGCTAACATGGCACGGATTAATCATTTTGGACTACAGCCACCAAGGAATTCAGACATGGAGTACAGGAAGGCAACTTCTTGGAGCTCCCAACAGGAGACAGAGCACCCAGTAGCCAGGGATACATACTTTCTTGTCCCTCACCATTCTTCCCTGTATGAGGCCTCTGCCGCTTTCCAATGGGCCGTGGTTGCTCAGCCAGAGAGACACCAGCTTACTGATGCCTGGATTTGCTATCTTGGACCTCAGCCACCAAGGACCGAGGACAGGGAGTACAGGAAAGCAACTTCAAGGAGCTCCCAACAGAAGACAGAGCACCAGGAAACCAGGGATACACCCTTTCCCATCCCCCACCCTTTTTCCCTGTATATGACAGCCACTGCTTTCCAATGAGCCACGGTCGCTCACAGACCAGTTCACCGCTGCCAGGGTCTGCCCAGCCCTGGCCCCACCCCCACCCCCACTGTCCAGCTCCTTGAGCACCATTTTTGTTTTTTTTTTGTTATTGCTTTTTTTCTTTTTTTTTGGCTTTTTTGTTGCTTTCTCTCTATTTCCCTTCCTTCCTTTCCTTTCTTCCACCAGGCTAGCCCCATGTGCCATCCCCTCTCCTTCTTGATGGGCTGTGCCACACCACTCAACTAGAGAGCCAGCAGCACATTGCCACCCTGGGTCTGCACTGCCCGTGCCAGCAGGCTCCCTCAGCACCATTTTTTATTTTATTATTATATTTATTTTCTGGCTACTTCTCTCTCTCTTCCTTCCTTCCTTTCCTTTCTCCAGCCCATTTAGCCCTGTGAGCGTCCCCTGCCCCTTCTCAACCGGCAGTGTTGCACTGCTTGGCTAGAGAGCCACAGGTGCATGGCTCCCTGGCTCCAGGCCAACCTCAACAGCTGGTTCCTTCTGCACCATGTTTTTTTTTTGTTGTTGTTGCTGCTTTGATTTCTCTTTGTTTCTTCTCTTTCTATCCCTTCCTTTACTTTCTCTCGTCCACCTGGCGCCATGTGCCATCCCCATTCCTTCTCAATAGGCCTTGCTACATCACTTACCTGGCAGACCATGGGCACACGGCCTCCTAGGGTCTGCTCTACCCTTCCCCACCAACCAGTTCGTTCAGTGACATATTTTTGGGGTTGTTTGCTTTGTTCTTATTTTTTTTCTTTTCTTCTATTTCTTCTTTCTCCCTCCTTTCCTTTCTCCTGCCCACCTAGCCCTATGCACCACCCCTGCCCTTTCTCAAGGGATTGTGCTGCACTGCTTGGCTGGAGAGTTACTGGAGCATGGCCTCCCTGGGTCTGTTCCACCATCACCAATCGGCTCCCTCAGTGCCATATTTTTCATTTTTCTTTATTTTTCCCTTTCTCCTCTTTCCTTCTCCCTCCCACCTAGGCCCTGCACTGTCTCTGCCCCTTCATGACATGCTGTGCTGTGCCCCCCAGGGAGACAGACATCAGTTCATTGCCACCCCAATTCTGCCCTGCCCCCAATGGCTGGCGCCACCACCATCATATATATTTATTTACTCTTTTGTTGTTGTTTTTATTTTTTTTTTTTTGGTTATTCTCTCTTTCCCTTCTTTCCTTTCCTTTCTCATACCCATCTAGCCTTGTGCACTGCCAACTTCCCTTCTCAACAGACCAAGCTGCACTGCTCAGCTGGAGAACCACTGGCACACAGTCTCGATGGGTCTTCCATGCCCCACCCAACAAATCCTACTGTGTCACCAATTTATTTACTTTTTTCTTTTTTGTGTTTTTGTTTCTCTCTTCTTTCTCTTCTTTCACTCACCCGCTTAGCTCTGAACATCACATCCTCTCCCTTCCCTTCTGTGTATCTTCACCATGTGCTGACTGCCACATTTCCAAGTGGCACTGGTATGGCTCCAGAATTTGACCAAAATAAAACACCAGATGACCTTCCGGTAGAAAAAAAGGCACTAGAACAACATGATAGGGAATTCAAAACTCTAATATTCAGAACTCTCCAAGAGACAAAGAAAAATGCACTCAAAAATAAGGAAAAAATATACAAAATCATGGAAAATACAAAATCAAGGAAACACTACAAAGCAATAGAAGAATTCAGGAAAATAATACAGGAACAAAACGTCAAAATAAACAAACAACTAGAAATCATACAGAAACAGCAATCACAAATTTTAAAGATCAATAAGATTTCAGAAATGTACAGTGCAATAGTAGGCTTTAGGAGAAAATTTGAAACAATGGAAGACAGGATCAGTAAAATTAAAGAAAAATCCTTGGATACCACTTTGTTTGAGGAAAAATGAGAGAAAAGAATGAAGAAACTCTGAGAATGATGTGAGATTCAATCAGAAGCGAAAATTTGTATGTGATTAGAGTTTCAGAATGGGGGAGAAAACACGGAGAGTATCACTGAAGATTTACTGACAGAAAGCTTTCCTAATATCATGAAAGATGAAAACGTGACCATTCAAGAGGCTCAAAGAACCCCATATAGGATAGACCTCAAAAGAAAATCACCAAGACAGATCATAATCACACTCGCTAAAATCAAAGACAAAGAAAGAATCCCGAGAGCAGCTTGAGAAAAGGAAAAAGTCACATACAAAGTGGGAAAAATAAGAATAAACTCTGATTACTAGGTAGAAACCATGCAGGCAAGAAGGCAATAGGATTATATATATAAAACCTTGAAAGAAAAAACAGAAGCTGCCAACCAAGAATAATATATCCAGCAAAACCCTTGCTAAAATATGATGGTGAAATTAGGACATTTCCAGATAAACAGAAATTAAGGGAATATATTAAAAAAAAAAAATCTATAAGAAGTATTAAAGGGAGTCCTTTGGTTAGAAAACCAACAACGTCAGATAATCAGACAACAACCTGAATCTAGGATTCAAGACAGCAATAGCCAGATAACAACCTAGGTAATGAACAATCAAGGATAAAACAAAACTTAATATGTACAAAAACAAGCAGACACGACAATCTGTAAACGACAACAACGTCAGAATAAAAGCGGGACTAAATGGTGTAGGTATAGAACTGTAAAATGGAGAGGATGTCAAGGTGGATCAAGTAATAAAAGACTGGTTTTAAATGTAGAAAGATAGGGGTAAATTTCAAGATAACCACAAAGAAAGTTAACAAACCTATTCATTAAAATAAAAAAAGAAAAACAAAGTCTCAGTAAACACAAAATCTACAAATTAAAAGAAATGAAAAAAAATCACAAACAAAAGGAAATCAGCACAAAAGAGTAAGAGCAACAAAGAAAACATCAGCATCACAAAAAAAAGCTTCAAAATGTCAATGAACTCAAACCTATTAATAATCACACTGAATATAAATGGCTTAAATTCACCCATAAAAAGACAGAGAGTTAGGGAATGGATAAAAAAACAGGACCCATCAATATGCTGTCTACAAGAGATACACTTTAGAAACAAAGACACAAATATATTAAAAATCAAAGAATAGGACTTCCGGGCAACATGCCGTCCCTCCACAGCAAAGATCAGACAAACTAAGTCAAACAGAGTCACACATCAATCCTGAAACCCTAAGCATTAAATGAAGAGATAAAGAACTCAGCCAACCACCGAATGGAATAAGAAACTTTCCGAGAACAGAGCATGAGGAGAGATACATGCAGAGGTCCCTTATCAGCTACTGCAGCACAGATCCACAATCTTGGACTCCTATCTGAGATCAGTGAACAGGAGATACGAGAAAGCAGCTTCACAGAGCTAACAGCAGGAGACAGCAAAACCGGTAACCCATGATATAGACTTTCCTGTTCCCCCCCAACTTCTTCACCACCACTTAGCCTTCTCTCCTTTATGTAGCCACAGTCTATTGGCTGGGAAGCACGAGCTTCTCCCCAGTGCTACTTGGATTCCACCCACCCTCACTGGCCAGCTCCCTGAGTGCCATTTTTTGGCTACAGGTGTTGCTTTTTTCCACTTCTTTAGATTTCTTAGTTACCTCTCACCACCTCCCCCTCCTTTCTCTCAAATACCTGGCTCTGTGTGCCACATTTGCTTCTTCCTGAAAGGCTGCAAAACACTGCCTGACTGTGAAACTTCTTCCTGGCCTGTGCCACCACACTGGTGGGACTTCCGGGGCTTTTTTGTTTGTTTGCTCTGATTTTTTCTGTTTTGATTTGTTTGTTTTCTTTTTCTTTTCTTGGCTTGGGAGCCCCTTCTAGGCAGCATTACCACGCAGCTTGGAAGCAGGTCCCTTACTCTGCACAGATGCAGAGGGACATCCTTGGGGGCATTTCTTTTTTCTTCTTTTGTAATTTATTTCTTTGCTTAGTTTTCTTCTCTGTCTAATTCCCTTTTTGTTTTTCTTCATTTACAGTTTCTCGATTTAGTTATTGTTTTCTTTTAACTTTTTTTCCCCCCATTTCTCAGTCTCTCAACTCTCCACTCCAAAAGGAATCTCGCTTAGCACTCTTTTTTGTTTGTGTGTATGTTTTTGGCTCCTGTTCCTCTCTACTCTCTCTCATCTTTCCCATACCCATCTTAGCTCCACACATCACAATCTACTCCCTCCTTCCTGCCTATAAGCACTGTGCGCTGAACATCACACCACCAAGCAGCACAGAAAGGACCTACTGGAACCTGCCCTGCACTGATTCCCAGTCCGCACTGTCAGCCCTGGTACCTGCCACAAAAAACCTATCCCAGCAACTCCCCTTCAGCTGGACCTGCCCTGCTGTACCATACCTGAGTGACTGACCCTGCCCATTAGAGAAGGAGGTGAAAACTATCACACCCACGGACAAGCAAACAACAAAGAATGCACAGCCTGCCTACCTATACATAACCAAATAAAACAAAAAATCAGGAGGAAACAAACAAATCTACAATCAATAAATGAGGAAAATAACCACCGAATGCCCTGAAGACAGCAGACAATACAAAAACATTTACAAAAACAGGACAGGATAGTTCCAGTAGGCATCCAAAATAAAACACCAAATGACATTCCAGTAGAAGAAAACCACTAGACCTAACTGATAGGGAATGCAAATGTCTAATATTCAGAATTATCCAAGTTGAAGCAAAAAACAGACAAAAATGAGGAAAAAATAGACAACTTCATGAAAAAGGCAGACAAATTCATGGAAAATACAGACAAAAAATGGGAGAATTCAAGAAAATAACACAGGAACAAAATGTTAAAATAAATTCACAACTGGAAATCATACAAAAACAACAATTAGAAATCCAAAAGATAACAAGATTTCAGAAATGGACAGTGTCATAGAAAGGCTGAGAAGCAGGTTTGAAATGATGGAAGATAGGATCAGAGAAACTGAAGAAAAACACTTGGATAAAACTCTGAGGAAAAATCAGAAAAAAGAACAAAGAAAAATGAAGAAGCCCTGAGAATTATGTGGGATACAATCAAAGGCAAAAATCTGCAAGTGATTGGAGTTCCAGAACAGGGGGAGAAAACAGAAAACACAGAGAGGATCATTGAAGAACTGCTGACAGAAAACTTCCCCAATATCATCAAAGATGAAAAGCTGACCATCCGAGAAGCTCAACGAATCCCATACAAGAAAGACCCCAAAAGAAAATCACCAAGGCATACTGTAATCACACTCACTAAAACCAAAGACAAACAAAGACTCCTGAGAGCAGCTCAAGAAAAACAAAAAGTCCCATACAGAGGAGAAACAATAAGACTCAGGTCGGATTATTCGGCAGAAACCATACAGGCAAGAAGTCAATGGGATGACATATATAAAACCTTGAAAGAAAAAAATTGCCAGCCAAGAATAATATACCTTACAAAACTCTCATTCAAATATGATGGTGAAATTCGGTCATTTCCAGAGAAACAGAAATTAAAGGACTATGTAAAAACCAAACCAAACTTACAAGACTTATTAAAGGAAGTCCTTCGATCTGAGAACAAACAATATCAGACAAGAGGCTGAATATAGGACCCAGGGTTGTACTAGCCAAATGCCAACCTAGGAAATGCACTCATAAGGACTATAAAAAACCAAAAGAATTACAAAAGGGAACCAGAGAGGTTAATCTGTAAATGACAACAGCATCAGAACAATAAAAGAGGGAATAAACGGTGTAGGTATAGAAATTTCTAATGGAGAGGAAGTCAAGCAATACCAAGTAATAATAGACTGGTTCAAATCTAGGAAGATAAGGGTAAATTTCAAGGTAACCACAATGGAAGT
>NW_004444160.1:1835967-1848953 GCF_000243295.1 Trichechus manatus latirostris
AAAAAAGACCAGATTTAGTGGCCTGAAAGAAACTGGAGAAACCACAACAGTATGGCCCCCTCACACCTTTTTACCTCAGTGGTGAAGCCCCTCCCGAAATTCACCATTCAGCCAGGGATTGGACAGCCCCATAAAACAAAACAGGACTAATGAGGCACAGCAGTCCAGGGACAAGGACTAGAAGGTAGGAGGGGACAGGAAAGCTGGTGATAGGTAACCCAAGGTTGAGAAGGGACAGTGTTGACATTTCGTGGGGTTGTTAACCATTGTCATAGGGAAAAATGTGTACTAACTGTTTAATGAGAAACTATTTGTTCTGCAAGCCTTCATCTAAGGTACAAAAATAAATAAATACTTATCTATGTGAGATCAAATTGACAACAGCAACTCAAAAGGTTTGATGGGAAGCCTAGGGACAGTGAGTGGAAGATAATGGTGAGGGAATAATTTGCAAAAGGACAGTGAGAATAGCAGCACAACTCGAAGAATGTAATCGATATCACTGAACTGTACATTTAGAAACTTTTGAAATAGTGTAACTTTGGCTATGTATATCTTCACGAAGAAAAAGGTCCTCAAGGTCAAGAATAGACAGTGTTGACATGTCGTGGGGTTGTTAACTAATGTCATAAAACAGTACGCATACTGACTGTTTAATGAGAAACTATTTGTTCTGTAAACCTTCATCTAAAGTACAATAAAAAAATTTAAAAAATAAAGTGAGAATAGCAGCACAACTGGAAGAGCGTAGTCGATGTCACTGAACTGTGCATGTAGAAATTTTTGAAATGGTGTATCTTTGGCTATGTATATTTTCACCAAAAATAAACAAAAACGTTGAGAAGAGAGCGGGTTGACATGTTGTGGGGTTGTTAACCTATGTCATAAAACAATATGTGTACTACTGTTTAATGAGAAACTATTTGTTCTGTAAACCTTCACCTGAAGTACAATAAAAAAATAAAATAAAATAATTAAAAAAAGGGTTTTACAAGGCTGAGAAGGGAGTGTGTTGACATGTCTTGGGGTTGTTAACCAAGGTCATAAAACAATATGTGTACTGTTTAATGAGAAAATATTTGTTCTTTAAACCTTCACCTAAAGTAGAATAAAAAAAAGTAAAAGAAGAGGAAAATATATATCAAACAAACAGCAAGCAAAAAAGAGCAGGTGTTGCAATACTAATCTCAGATAAAAGAGTTTAAAACAAAATCCAACATAAAAACAAGGACATTACATAATGATTAAAGGGACAATCCATTGTGAGGACATAACCATAATAAATATCTACGACCCAATAACAGGGCCCCAAAATACATAAAAACTCTAACAGCTCTGAAAAGAGAAATTGACAGTTCCACAATAATAGTAGAAGACTTCAACACACCTCTCTCAGTAAAGGACAGAACATCTAGAAAGCAAATCAGCAAAGATACAGAAGATCTAAAGGCCACAAGCAACCATCTTGACCTCATAGACATATATAGAACTCTCCACCCAACAGCTGAAAAGTACACATTCTTTTCCAAAGCACTGGAAACATTCTCCAGAATAGACCACATCTTAGGCTACAAAGCAACCCTCAACAAAATCCAAAACATTGAGATAATACAAAGCATCTTCTCTGATCATAATGCCATAAAAGTAGAAATTAATAACAGGAAGAGCAAGGAAAAAAATCAAACACAAGGAAACTGAATAACACCCTGCTTAAAAACCACTCAGTAGTAGAAAAAAATCAAAGATGGAATCAAAAAATTCCTAGGATCAAATGAGAATGAAAACACATCATACCAAAACCTTTGGGAAAGAGCAAAGGCAGTGCTCAGAGGTAAATTTACAGCAATAGATGCACACATCAAAAAAGAAGAAAGGGAGAAAATTGAAACATTAACTACACAATTCAAACAAATAGAAAATAACAGCAAAAGAAGCCCATAGCTACCAGAAGAAAGAAAATAATAAAGATCAGAGAATACTCAATAGAGTAGAGAAAAACAACAGAAAGAATCAACAAAACCAAAAGTTGATTCTTTGGAAGGATCAATTTACAAAGTTGATCTTTACAAAATAGACAAATTATTGGCCAGATTGACGAAAGAAAAACAGGAGAGTGTGCAAATAACTCAAATAAGAAATGAAATGGGGACATTACAACAGACCCAACTGAAATAAAAAGGATCATAATGGAGTACTATAAAAAACTATATTCCAACAAATTTGAAAACCTAGAGGAAATGGAAAAATTTATTGAAAACCACTAACTACCTAAACTTACACAAACTGAGTATGAAAATCTGAAAAGACCCATACCAAGAGAAGAGACTGAAGAGGTAATAAAATAACTGTGAACAACAACAAAAAGCCCTAGCCCAGAGGGCTTCACTGCAGAATTGTACCAAACATTCAGAGAAGAGCGTATACCGGTACTACTCAAACTATTTCAGAACATAGAAAAGGAAGGGATACTTCCAAATTCATTCTTGAATCCAGCATAACCCTCATACCAAAACCAGGCAAAGACACCAAAAAAAAAGAAAATTACAGGTGAATATCTCTCATGAATATAGATGTAAAAATTCTCAACAAAATTTTAGTCAATAGAATTCCACATATTTAAAAAAAAACTGTACACCACGACCAAGTAGGAATCATACCAGGTATGCAAGGATGGTTCAACATTAGAAAATCAATCTACGCAATCTACCACATAAATAAAAGAAAAAAAATCACATGATCATCTCAATCGACATAGAAAAGGCATTCGATAAAGTCCGACACCCATTCCTGATAAAAAATTCTCAATAAAACAGGTATAGAAGGGAAATTCCTCAACATAATAAAGGGAAGCTATACAAAACCAACAACCAACATCATTCTCAACAGAGAGAGGCTGAAAACATTTCCCCTAAGAACAGGAACAAGACAAAGATGCCCTTTATCACCACTCCTATTTAACATTGTGCTGGAAGGCCTAGCTAGATCAACAAGGCAAGAAAAAGAAACAAAGTGCATCCAAATTGGGAAGGAAGAAGTAAAACTATCCCTATTTGCAGATAATATGATACTTTACATAGAGAACCCAAAGAACTCAACAAGAAAATTACTGGAACCAATAGAAAGACTCAGCAGAGTAGTAGGATAGAAGATAAACATGCAAGAATCAGGTGGATTCCTATACGCCAATAAAGAGAACTACAGAAAGGAAATCAGGAAAGAAATACCATTTATAATAGCCCCTAAAAGAATAAAATACATAGGAATAAATCTCACTAGGGTTGTAAAAGACCTGTACAAAGAAATCTACAAAACACTATTGCAAGAAAACAAACTATTGTTGTTAATTGCCTTCAAGTTAGTTCCGATCCATAGCAACCCTACAGGACAGAGTAGAACTGCCCCATAGGTTTCTAAGGAGCGGCTGGTGGGTTTGAACTGTTGACCTTTTGGATAGCAGCTGAACGCCACCAGGGCTCTGAAACCAAACTAGACCTACAAAAATGGAAAAGCATACCATGCTCATGGATACGTAGACTCAACATTGTGAAAATCTCAATTGTACCCAAAATAATCTACAAATACAATGCAGTCCCTATCCAAATACCAACAGCATTCTTTAAAGAGATGGAAAAACTAATCATTAATTTTATATGGAAAGGAAAGAGTCCCCAGATAAGTACAGCACTGTCTTAGTCATCTAGTACTGCTCTAACAGAAACACCACAAGTGGGTGACTTTAAAGTAGAGAAGTTTATTCTCTCGCAGTTCAGTAGGCTAGAAGTGTGAATTCAGGGCACCGGCTCCAGGGGAAAGCTTTCTCTCTCTGTTGGCTCTGTAGGAAGGTCCTTGTCATCAGTCTTCCATGGGCTGGGAGCATCTCAGCACAGGAACCTCAGGTCCAAAGGATGCCCTCTGCTCCCGGCACTGCTTTCTTGGTGGTATGAGATCCCCCTGTCTCTCTGCTCACTTCACTCTTTTACATCTCAAGAGATTGCCTCAAGCTACAATCCGATCTTGTAGATTGAGTCCTGCCTCACTAACACAATTGCCACCCATCCCCCCCATTAACATTATAGAGGCAGAATTTACAACACATAGGCAAATCACACAATACCGGGAATCATGGCCCAGCCAAACTGATACACACATTTTTGGGGGGACATAATTCAATCCATGACAAGCACTATTGAAGAAAAAAGAATAAAATAGGAGGACTCGCACTACCTGACCTCAGAACCTACTATACAGCTACGATAGTCAGAACAGCCTGGTCCTGGTACAAAAACAGATATATAGACCAATGGAACAGAATTGAGAACTCAGATGTAAATCCATTCACCTATGGTCACCTGATCTTCGACAAAGGCCCAAAGTCTGTTAAATGGAGAAAAGACAGTTTCATTAACAAATAGTGCTGGCAAAACTGGATGTCCATCTGTAACAAATGAAACAGGACCCATGCCTCAGACCATACACAAAAAGTAATTCAAAATGGATCAAAGACCTAAATATAAAACCAAAAACTATAACAATCATAGAAGAAAAAAATATGGTCAATGCTAGAGCCTCTAATACACGGCATAAATAGGATACAAACCATAATTAACAACACACCATCTCCAGAAGATAAGCTAAATTACTAGTATCTTATAAAATTAAACACTTATGTCCACCAAAACACGTTACCAAAAGAGTAAAAAGAGAACTTACAGACTGGGAAAACATTTTTGGCTATGACAAATCCGATAGATCTAATCTCTAAAATCTATAGGATGATTCAACACCTCTACAACACAAAGACAAATAATCCAACTGAAAAATGGGCAAAGGATATGAACAGGCACTTAACCAAAGAAGACATTCAGGCAGCTAACAGATAAATGAGGAAATGCTAGCCATCATTAGCCATTAGAGAAATGCAAATCAAAACTATAATGAGATACCATCTCACCCCAACAAGGTTAGCATTAATCCAAAAAACACAAAATAATAAACTTTGGAGAGGTTGTGGGGAGCTTGGAACTCTTATGTACTGATGGTGGGAATATAAAATGGTACAACCATTTTGGAAATTGATTTGGCACTTTCTTAAAAAGCTACAAACAGAAGTACCATACAATCCAGCAATCTCACTCCTTGGAATATATCCTAGAGAAATAAGAGCTGTCACACGAATAGATACATGCACACTCAGGTTCGTTGCAGCATTACTCACAATAGGAAAAAGATAGAAACAACCTAAGTGCCTATCAATGCATGAATAAATAAACAAATTATGGTATAGTCACACAATGGTATACTACACAACAATAAAGAACAATGAGGAATCTGTGGAACATCTCATAATATGGATGAATCTGGAAGGCATTATGCTGAGTGAAATCAGTCAATCGCAAAAGGACAAATATTGTATGAGACCACTATTATAAGAACTCAAGCAAAGGTTTAAACAGAAGAAAACATTTTTAATGGTTATGAGGGTGGGGAGGGAGGGAGAGAGGAATTCACTAACTAGATAGTAGAAAAGAGTTATCTTTGGTGAAGGAAAGACAACAGACACCATAGGAGAAGTCAGCACCACTGGAATAAACCGAAAGCTAAGCAGTTTCCTGAACACAATCAAATACTTCGAGGAACAGTGTAGCAGGGGCGGTATTCTGGGTACCTTAGTTTCAGGGGACATCTAGGTCAATTGGCACAGTAAAGTTATTGAGAAAATGTTCTGCATTCCACTTTGGTGAATGGTGTCTGGGGTCTTAAAAGCTAGTGAGCAGTCATCTAAGATGCATCAATTGGTCCCAACCATACTGGAGCAAAGAAGAATGAAGAATACCAAAGATACAAGGAAAATAGTAGCCCAAGATACAAAAGGGGCCACATAAACCAGAGACTCCATCAGCCTGAGACCAGAAGAACTAGATGGTGCCTGGCTACCACCAATGACTGCCGTGAGAGAGAACACAACAGACAGTCCCTGACGGAGCAGGAGAAGAGTGGGGTGCAGAACTCAAATTCTAGTAAAAAATACCAGACTTAATGGTCTGACTGAGACTGGAGGAACCCCAGAAGACTTGGCTCCTGGAGTCTCTGTTAACCCAGAACTAAAACCATTCCTGAAGCCAACTCTTCAGACAAAGAATAGACTGGACGATGAGACATAAAATGATACTCGTGAAGAATGTGCTTCATAATTCAAGTAGATATATGAGACTAAATGGACAGCTCCTATCCAGAGGCAAGATGAAAAGGCAGAAAGGGATAGGAGCTGGTTGAATGGACACGGGAAATCCGGGGTGGAAAGGAAGAATGTGTGGTCTTGTTGTAGGGATAGCAACTAGGGTCACATAACAATGTGTGTATAAATGTTTATATGAGAAACTAACTTGAGCTGTAAACTTTCACCTAAAGCACAACAAAATAAAAAAAAGAAAGAAATTATTCATTTGGTAATCTATAAATATCTTTCTGTCTTCTACATCTTCAATAATATCTTTGTACTTGGATATTATCTTTAACTTAATGTGGTTTATTGTTTGCAAAAACAGCTACCATTTTCCACCAGTTCCTATTTCCATACCCTATGCAATGTGACTCTTCAGCTCTTCCAATGAAGAGGTAAAGTCTATTCACTCTTTGAATCTAAGTGACTTGTTTGAAAAAAGTATGCAGTAAAAGTGCCTGTGTTTCTGTTTTGAGCCTATACCTCCAAGTGCCTTGTGAATTCCACTTGCTATCTGCTACCCTACCCAGCAACCATGAGGACAACCCTGGAGCTAGACTGCTGGATGATAAGAAATGCATAGCCTTACCCTTGCTGCCCCAGCCAACAGCCAGACAACTGACAGACATGAGAATGAGGCCATCCTAGGCCAGTCAGCTCCTGATGACTTGCCAACTCATTCACTTTTCACCTGTTCATAAAAATTGATACTGTTTAAAAAGTACAAATCAGGGTAATATCCACAAGGTGGTAGAAGTGAGGAGAACAAGAATTCTTGTGTACTTCTGCCAGAGGCTAAATCGTTTAAATAAATTACTTTATTACTTAAATAAATTACTTTTGATCCTTACAACCATATTCTGATTTAAGCATACTTTGCTTCATTTAATAGATGAGGAAACTGAATTTTGAAGAGTTCGAGTACTTTTCTCAAGGTCATATAGCTAAGATAACCCTAACTCTACTAATTTATCAGAAGGCCTCATACTAAGAATAAAGATAAACAGTCACTGATAAATGGTTTCTCTATAATATACTACAAAAATAAGTAATACAGAATTATGCAAAAAAGATTGCTCTGATTAAACACTAAGGGGAAGTACAATATTACTCTAATAGCAGATAGTTAAAATTAAGTTTCAAGTAATAGAGGTAAAATTTGCACTTTAAGATCTTGTGTGGGTAAATTTTCTTTATCTCCTGCTAACATTTATGTATCTAATAGTTTTTGTGTCTTCATTTTTATTCTGCAAGCATTAACTAACATAGTATAGCCATTACTCTTGATTTTTGTCAATCATAAGGCTAGGTATCTCTTTACTCATCAAAACCAGATTGACTAATTCATGAAAATGCAATGGGAATGTTGACTATTGTCTCTTTTGGGATCACTCAGCCATCTACAAGTGGAATACTTACTAAGGACCATGTGGCAGGGCTATTATCTATACTGCCATTTCTCAATATACTGCATGAGAACAGCTCATAGTCACTACAATATTTTCCTTGTTATAAAATGTTAAAAATCATTCTTCATGCCAACGTGTGGCTTATCCACTTATACTTTAATTACAGAACAAACTGCTTCCTAATGTTTGAAGAAGCACAGTAAAAACTATGTAAAAATTAATGCTTCTAAAATGTTAGCAAATATCACTATAAGTGACTAATGTAAAGGTGTAGTTTCAGTTTACTGTAGTGAAAGAGGACTGGTTATGGACTCATCAAGAATGTCAAAAGTCAGGAATTGAAGAGTCTTGCTTTTCATTTTACAGATGAGGTACCTGAAGTAAGGGGAAGAAACTTAATAGAAGTACATAGTCTTTCGTTACAGTCTTAGATTTCTAGTTCATACTCTTTCCAGTAAGTCATACCAGAAAAATGGTGGCAATAGAACTGGGATGAGAATAAGGACATAATGTGATGGATTAAAAAGAGCATTAACCTAGAACCCAGAAGACCTATGCAAGCTTTGCAACATACTTACTCTGTGCTCTTGAGCAAGTCACTTTGCTCCTTTCTTGTTTTTCACTTCTAGCTGCAAAAAATGGGGAGCTTGTCCTAGATAATCTTTCAGATCCTTACAATTCTAGCATACCATGTACTCTGAGTAGCCCTTCCTTACAGTTCTCAGCTGAACATCTCAAGGGATGTTTTATTCTACAATCTTACAGGACTTTCTGTTTTACCATTCATTAAATCTAGTATTTGTTATTTACTGCTTTTTATTGTTGCTATCATTCAACTACATCACTTTTAAAAGGAAGAGCATTTTGATTCAGCCTTAGATTATGAATTACTGGAGGGGAGGGCCTGTACTTAATTCAAGTTTCTATCCCCAGTGATTAGTACATAGTAGGTGCTCAATAAACATTTGATGACTCCGTTGGCATCCCCTGCACATAACACAGTTGCCTACTCTCATTATGGAATGAATAAATGGCTTATAATCATGATATAATTGATTAACAATGATAATACATTGAGTTATTCCAGTGGGTGAGACACTTTGCTAAATGTTTTACATATATTATCTCATATAATCCACACAAAACTCCTATATGGTAGGTAATATTATTATATCCTTATTACACAAGAAGAAAATAAGGTTAAAAGATCTTAAGACTATACAGTTAATGCGTGGTAGAAACATAATTTGAATCCAATACTGTAAATCCATATCATACTGATGATAAAAAACATCCTGAGTTAAATCTATATAATACTCTATAAGTATGCTAAATTATCCCAAATACTGATATTAATGGTTCTATTTCTTAGTAATACAGAAATAGTATCTTATGCTAATATTTCCCATATTCACATGTATACATTCAGTTATGCATTCAGCAAACATTTATTACCTACTCCATGGCCAGAATAGAAATTGACTTTATCTGACTCTATAAAGATATGGTATTGTTATTCAAAATAATTATTATTTATGTTAAAGGATTAAAGATATCTCTAGTAAATTCAGAAAGATCACCCCAATGTCAAATTTCCTCTCTGCCTAGAATATTTTTAGGTAAGTATGCAACATGATTTCTGAATCTTGAGAAACACTAAAAATAGTTCTTAAATTATTACTATAGAAGACATAGAGCTTCTCAATTTATTCTTGTGTGCTTCAATGCACATAGAAAAATGAACAAAGAATTTCAATTGTACGACTAAAATATTTATATGAAGTACTGGAATAAAATCTACATTATTCAATAGACAAACTCCAAAGTATTACACTTAACCTATTAATATCTAGAGCCCTGCACTTGGCATTAAAAGAAAGTTAAGAAAATATTTTGTGTTTTGAGTATACTTTTAGTTTATTTCCTGGGACACCATAGTCTCTCTTTCTATATTAGATCATTTCTTATTTTTGTCAGCTGTGGTGACCTGGGCTTTGTTGAGTGGGCATTCCTAAGAATTTCATGACCTCCCATGGTTTTCATGTTCTTTCTCAGGGCTCTCTGAAAACAAAACAAAAATTCTTTCTTTCATTATTTTCTTTTAATAATATAGTGTAGAATATCCCCAACTATAAAGTGAACAAAACCTTTGCAATTTATTTTTGGTAGAGAGAAGTGAATTATATTTTCTGATACATTCTTGGTTTGCAATAAGTATAAAATAAATAATAAAATAAATTAGATCAACAGGGGGAAACAGAAAGCTACAAGCATGAATTTAATCAATGTAAAGGGCAAACATATAACTAAACCAAAAGTACATTTTTAGTTTTACACCAAAGGAAGTTTGGGAGGGTTATTTTATATGGTGTTTGTAAAGCATATGGTGTTAACTATTTTGAAGTTTGATGGAGTTTTCATAATGTTTAAAATCTTAACCTCTTTATTAAACTTTTTCATGAGTGCTTTGTTCAGATGGCAACTCCATCAGAGTTTCTAAAAACTACTATTTTTAGAAAAAATATTAAATTATTTCTGTCTTTAAGTCAATAATTATAAGAATTACATTTGCTTTATAGGAATATATTAGAGGAGGTACAGCAAAGATTTTAAAAGAGGTCCTGTGAGATACTGCTTATGAAAATATACAATAATCCTTTGGTAAATAATTTTTGGAAATGTGGAAAATTATATTTAACTCACAATGTACATTGGCATATTAGGGATTCTGAGAAGTTCTTCAGTAATGAAACTTCTTTTACTGGGTAATGCAGAATTTCCAGTCTTATTTGATCACAGAGCCATTTTTATTAAGTTCTATCCCAAAGAGATAGTGGTTCAGTTTGGGAAGCACCGTAAATGATTATGTTGATAAACAGTTTTCTTCTTAGAGATTAGAAAAAGTGGACGGAATGAAGCAAGCAATGAAATGAATGTTCTGAGGTAAAAGTCTTGAGAAATCTTGGTTTAGATTAGAAGAAACAAGAATACAAGTTGAATATATAATCTTTCCTTCACTGGAGAATTTGTGGTTGTGAAGAAGGACATACTGAATCAACAAATAATGAACATCTACAAACATGATCTAGCTCAAATTAATGAGTTGTGAGTGCTAAGAAAATTTACAGTTTCCTAACTGATCTCAAAGAAGACTTACAAAGATGAAAATGCTGCACTGTATCTCTTTCATCAAAAACTACACACAGTTCCATTTGTTAACTTCCTAGTTCCACATGCTCTAAGAGTCTAAAGCAAGAGAAGAGAGATGAAGAGTATTTCAAAACAGGGATTGAGGTTCCCGCAAAATGGTGCTCTAGGCAGAAGCACCATGCCGTCCCTCCACAGCAAAGATCCGAAAAACTAAGCTGAACAGAGAATACAACAATCCTGAAACCCTAAAACATCAAATGAAGAGATAAAGAACTCAGCCAAGCACCAAACAGATTGTGAAAACTGACAGAGAATGGAGAGCGAGGAGAGATTCATGCAGAGGTCCCCTACCAGCTAATGCAGCGCGGATCCGCCATCTTGGACTCCTATTGGAGACCAGCAAACAGGGTGTACAAGAAAGAAGCCTCACTAAGTGTCCAGCAGGAGACAAAACAACTAGTAATTTGCGATATACGCTTTCCCACCCCCCACACTTCTTCACCCCGACTCGGCCTCCTCTGCTTCCTGCGGCCACAATCTCTTGTCCAGGAAACACTAGCTGCTTGGATTCCACACACCTGAAAGGGCCGGATCTCTGAGTGCCATTTGTTGGCTGCTGGTGTTGCTTTTTCCCACTTCTTTTTATTTCTTCCTTACCTCACACCACCTCCCCCTCCTTTCACTCAAATACCTGGCTCCGTATGCCATCTTTGCTTCTTCCTGAGGGACTGCAGAGCTCCAGTAATTTGTGATATATGCTTTCCCACTCCCTACCCTTCTTCACCCACACTCGGCCCCCTCTGCTTCCCACAGACACAGTCTTTTGTCCGAGAAACACCAGCCTGCACTAGCTGGCTCTCTGAGTGCCATTTGTTGGCTGCTAGTGTTGCTTTTCTTCCTGGTTCTTTTGATTTCTTCCTTACTTCTCGCCACCTCCTTCTCCTTTTGCTCAAATACCTGATTCCGTGGGCCATCTTTGCTTCTTCCTGAGGGGCTGTGGAGCTCCATTCGAGAGTGGAGCTGCTGCCCGGTCTGGTCTGCCGCGCTGGTGGGATCCCAGGGCTTTTGTTCGTTTGTTTCTTTTGAACTGTTTGTTTGTTTTCTTTACCTTTTCTTGAGTTGGGAGCCCTTTTTGGCCAGGCGGTGATGCGTGGCAAGGAGACTACCCCCTCGGCTCGCACAGCCGTGCAGAGGGATCCCTGAGTGCATTTCTTTCTTCGTTGTTTTTTTTTTTTTCTGTTTTTTTGGGGGCATTTCTTGTTTTTTTTTTTTTTTTAATTTGTATTGTTTTCTTTTCCCTCTTTTTCCCTTTTTGTCTTTCTTCATTGCTCATTTTCTTGTCTCTCTATATCTTCCTTCTCTTTCTGTTCTCTTAATGCCTGGCTTTGTATACCTCTACATCTTCTAGACAGGCTGTACTGCAACACCTGAGCACGACTTCCCCAGACCCCATAGCTGCACTGGTGGGATCCCTGGGAACTTTGTGGTTCTTTAACCTTTCTGATATTTATTAATTCATTCTTTTCTTTTCTTAGTTTTCCCCTTTCTGTTTTTCTCCATTTCATAGTCTCTCATCTCTCCACTCTAACGGAAAACTCCCCTAGCATTCTTTTTTGTTTGTTTGTATGTTTTTGGCTCTTGTTCCTCTCTCCTCTCTCCCATATCCATCTTAGTGCCACACATAACAGTCTCCCTGCTGCATCCTGCCTGCCTGCACTGTGCGCTTGACATCACACCACCAAGCAGCACAGGCATGCCCTACTGGAACTTCCTCTGCACTGATTACCAACCCACTCTGGTGGCTGTAGTCAGTGCCATAAACAACCCTTCCCAGTAACTCCTCTTCAGTTAGACTTGCCCTGTCGTATCATATCTGAGTGACTGACCCTGCAATTGGAGAAGGAGGTGAAAAGTATTGTGCCCACAGAGAGCAAACAAAGAACACACAGTCCGCCTGCTCAGACATAGACAAATTTAAAAAAATAAGGGACGAAACAAACGGATCCACAATCAGTAAATGAGAAAAATAACTACTGAATGCCCGAAGACAGCAGACAATATCAAAACATTTACAAAAACAGGAAAGGATGGTTCCAGTAGGCATCCAAAATAAAACACCTGATGATTTTCCAGTGGAAGAAAATGCACTAGAACTACCTGATACGGAATTCGAATCTCTAATACTCAGAATTCTCCAAGAGCTGAGG
>NW_004444160.1:1849053-1850367 GCF_000243295.1 Trichechus manatus latirostris
AACCTACAGACTGGGAAAAAAATTTTGTACAGTACAAGTCAGACAAAGGTCTAATCTCCATAATCTACAAGAAAATCCAACACCTCTACAACAAAAAGTCAAATAATCCTATTAAAAAATGGGCAAAGGAAATGAACAGACAGTTCACCAAAGAAGACTTTCAAATGGCCAACAGACACATGAGGAAATGCTCGCTATCACTAACCATTAGAGAAATGCAAATTAAAACCACAATGAGATACCATCTCATCCCCCCATTATTGGTACGAATCAATCAAAAACACTGGAAATAACAAATGTTGGAGAGGCTGCAGGGAGATTGGAACTCTTATGCACTGCTAGTGGGAATGCAAAATGATATAACCACTTTGGAAAATGATATGGCGCTTCCTCAGAAAGCTAGAAATAGAAATACCATTCGATCCAGCAATTCCACTCTTAGGAATATATCCTAGAGAAATAAGAGTCATCACTCGAATAGACATATGCACACCGATGTTCATGGCAGCATTGTTCACAATATCAAAACGATGGAAACAACCTAGATGCCTATCAACAGCTGAATGGATAAACAAACTATGGTACGTACACACAATGGAGTACTAAGCACCGAGATAGAGCAACGGTGAATCTGTGAAGCATCTCATAACATGGACGAAACTGGAGGACATTATGCTGAGTGAAAAAAGTCAATCACAAAAGGACAAATATTGTTTGAGACCTCTATTGTAAAAACCCATGAAAAAGTCCACACACAAAATGTAACAATCTTTGATGGTTACCAGGGATGGGAGGGGTGGGGGAGAAATACTAAATACACAATAGATAAGTGGTATCTTGGGTGAAGGGTGAGACAGTACACAGTACTGGGGAAACCAGCAGAGCTTGTACAAGAAAAGGTCGTGGAAGCTCCCTAGACAGATCCAATCTCCTTGAGGGACTGAATTGCTGGGCGGAGGGCTGTGGCGACCATGGTCTCAGGGAACATCTAGCTCAATTGGCATAACACAGTTTATAAAGACAATGTTCTACATTCTACCTTGCTGAGTAGCGTCTGGGGTCTTAAAAGCCTGTGAGCAGCCATGTAAGATACTCCACTGGTCTCATCCCTTCGGGAGTAAAGGAGTATGAAGAGAACAGGATACAAGGAAAAGATTAGTCTGAAGGACTAATTGTCCACAGCTACCAAGGGCTGCACCATACTGAGTCCAGTACAGCTAGATGGTGCCTGGCTACCACCAGTGACTACTCTGACCAGGATCACAACAGAGGGTTCTGGACAGAGCTGGAGAAGGATGTAGAACATAATTTTAA
>NW_004444160.1:1850917-1871964 GCF_000243295.1 Trichechus manatus latirostris
ACCAATGTCATAAAACAATATGTGTACTATGGTTTCATGAGAAACTATTTGTTCTGTAAGCCTTCACCTGAAGTACAATAATAAAAAAAAAAAAAACAGGGATTGAACATAAGAATAGTAAGGGTAGAGAAGAGTAAGATTAGAATTTTTAAAAAAAAGTAGAAAAGCATCACCAACAGATATAAAAGCTATGATATGCTCTCTACGTATATTGCAAACCCAATTGTGTACAAAGATTTTTTTACAACTTCCACTTATCCGTCTTATTAATCATTTAGTCACTTTACTTTTCAATCTGAATGCCTACCCTCCCACTTAACACACAGAAACACACACACCTACCTTTGTGGCAATCCAAAGTAGTCAAACTACTGAACATAAGAATTACTATAGAGGATTCTAGCTAATGGACTGATTCTAACTCCGTATGAAAATTATTACTCTCACTTAAGAGTGTTTCTCCATTTTTATCTTTTTCAGCCACTAAATATAGTCCAGGGGAAAATACCTGAGTGAGGACCCATAACATGATAGACTAATATATATATATCTTTTATATACACAACAAGACTGTTTGTGTAACCTTAATCAGTGCATGAATCAGATGATATCTCATGGAGTCATATTTTGCTTTAAAATATCTTGAATAATAGAAGATAAAAATGTAAGTAAGTTAAGATATAAAGGTAAAATGGCAGCTGACTAACACTTTGGGATAAGTTAAAAAAAAAATAAAAAGAACTTACCAAGTGACTAGGTAAGATAAGAGAGTGTTCAAAACAAGAAAAGATTACAAAGATTTTAGATCTGGGTGGGATGAGAGAATAAACTGAGAAAAATAGGAAGAAGTAGGTTAAAGGATTAATGCACCCAAGATAACTATTCATATGTAAGCCAGTGATGCTACTCAAATGCTACCATTTCATTTTCATATAAACATTGTATTGCACTTAGAAGATGTATCTCTATTACTACACTGGATATTGGCAAAGTTATGAATAGAATACTTCAGAATGATGATGAACATATTATATGTCTTCACGACAATCACAGAAAGGGAGGGTTAAGGTAAAGTTTTAATATCCAATACTTACTGCAATGCAAATGTTTCATTAGCAGTAACTGATGTGTTTAGTCATATTGCAGGAATTTTAGGAGAGAGGGGAAATGTAGCTATGATGGAATTTTAGCTTTGAGTTTCTGGCATGTCTTCTGCATTGATTATACACACACACACATACACATATGTATATCTGTATACATATAATTAAAAGAGAGTCATCATCTTCCAAAAAATGTCACTGAAAATAGTAAATACATTAAAGATCACAATTAAAGTATAATAAGCAAACTTTTTCATATATATATTCCACTGAGAACCTATACAGAAGATATTTTACTTATGTTATTCCACTATTTTTCCCAGTGGCTTAGTTAGGTAGGTATTATTATTCCCATTTTATAGATGAGAAACTAATGCTCAGAGTGGTTAAATGATTTCCCAACATCACATGGTTGGTGAGAGTTTGACCTGGGATTTGAGCCAAAGTGTATGTTATTTTAAAAATAGTATCCTTAAGCTCTATGTTATTTTTGTTCAAGATAGTACTTTACAAGTGAGCAATGTTTCACACATATCATAATATTTGCTTATGTAATATATTTTAGAGTGACTTTTCTTAGTTGCACATGTACAATTGTGTGCATATAAATATTCTTGTAATTATTGTATATGATCAACCAAGTCAGTAAGAAGGAAAGAAAATAGTTCTTGTAATTAATCTTTATTTGAATAAACAGAAATGAAGAAAGCAATAAAAGCACATTTCATTTTTAACCTCAGTCTGGCCCTCTTTTTTTCTCTCTGAAGAACAACTATTCAAGGACAGATAGATCCAAAAATAACTCTTTCATGACAATCATATAAAAGGAAAATATATTTGTAAGACATGGTAATATTGCTTTCGGACTGCAGAAAAAGCTTATAATTTTGAATAATACTCAATTATGAGAGTGAAAATATAAGCAGATCATCTTAACACTGTCACGTGTGGTAGTCATACCATTTTTAAGGGGGAAACATGGGGACATGAAACCACGTCCCCTTGTGGACAAAGAGACATAATTATTACTTTTTCTTTCAAATTATACACTATGTTTTTTTGCTCTCTGCCACACAGTTTTCTAGAATACTTTATTCTTAAATTGAGCTAAACTATATTTTTTAGTGTTCTTTGTGTCCTTTTAAGGACATTGCTTCTTCTGGAAACTAATCTTTTCTCCTTTAACTGAGCAGGTTGCCTCCAAAAGCTGTACATACTTACTGCAATCTGGCTAATCATATTCAAGGTCTCTCACAACCACTACAGCCTTTGTGAGTGCTTCAGCAGTTCCATTTTATCTATAGGCAGAAATTGCAATTTCCTTATTGCAATCTGGAAGTTCTCTCCAAGGACCCTCTCCACAGTACAAATAAATGGAAGGATACTAAAATAGAACAGTGAAGAGTTTGGTTACTTCCCTTGCAATCAATTGCTAGGAAATATCACAAGGGCACAGATGAATCCAATATATAGCTCTTCAAAGAGACAAAAACTTCTTTACAAAGACCACAGCCAGCTCTGATTTAGGCTGCAGCAAGTGAAAAGGGAATGTCTGTGAAAGAGTTTTGTTTTCTGGGTTTGTTTACCACAAAATCAGTTAAGAATTCTCTTTTTTAGTTATATGCTAAGTTGATTAAGATTCATAGCAAATGATATCAGTTTAGGAGTTATGGATCCCCTGCAGGTTTGGAGATACAGAAGTTTAATTTTCTTTACAGAAGAGAGAAGAGGAGAGAATAGCACACTTTTTCCAATAAGTTCTGGCCTCCAATCAGATACAAACTATGACTTGTTGATATATATTTAGTAGTCATCTCTATTAAAATAAGAGTGAATAACCTAACTACAGTTGAATAATGGTACAGGTAAGATGAATTTTATTTTGGGTCATAATAAGAGGTAAATAAAAATATTTTAAATTGTATTCACTCAATTTTCTAAGAAAAAAATCTTGCCTCAAGAGGAAAAGCATATATGAGTCTATTATAGTGTTTAAGCTTTCCTTTCCTTTTCTTTGGTTAATCTTTTCCTCAGTCTCAGATCATATTACTTCATATTTCTAGACAGAACCTAGTAGGCACAAATCACAATTTTGTCTATTGTGGGTCAATCGATGACCAATAAAATAGGCACAGACTTCAATCGGTGTATGTAGAGTTGCCAGATTTAGCAAACAAAAAATACTCTACACCCAGTTAAATTTAAATTTTGGATAAACAACAATTTTTTTAGTTTAATAATTTCCGATGCAATATTTCAGATGTACATTTATTTACAAATGTTACTTATCATAAATTTAAAATTAACTAGGCATCCTGTATTTTATCTGGCAACTGTATCAATATGGAAACTAAATATGATTTGTCATGTTGCCTTTTATAAATGACTTTGTATTTTAACATTTTAAAGGACTGTGAGGGGGTGGTGGTGGTGGTAATCCATGTGAAAAGAATAATTCATTTTTGTCATGGGAAAAAACAAGTGATTTTACATATTTTCAATCATTTCAGACCTGGTCTATGCGGATTCAGAATGTTAATTTTAATATAAATAATTCAATGTAAATTGCATATGTATAATTAAGTCTATATATATATTTATGAAGTGCATGATAAATATCCAAAAATATAGAGCAAGATATCTGAACTTAAAAAAAGCTGCATTTAATTTATTCTTTTTCATAAATTGAAACTAGGCAAGCTATCTCTCTGACTCCTTCATCACCTACATTTTTCCTAAAACAATAAAATAAATAATCTTAAAATCAGTCCATATGTTAAGATGTAGTATGACCGTAAATTATAAAATGAACAAATGATTAGAACTTGAGAACTATATACCATTGGCATTTTTAAGACTTTTATTGTGATATAATTCAATTATATTCCATTGATCTATATGTCTATACTTATGCCAACTTGACATTCTCTTGATTGCTGTCACTCTGTACCATTGGTATTTTAAATTTAATTACCTTTGTTTCCATAACTTTGCCATAGATGTTACTAACGTGTTTTCATCTGTACTTATAAATGTATATTCAATTAGAAGTATAAAGGAAATAGCAGATGTAATAACTCATCTAAACTTTAATAACTCACCTGAATATCTTTCTGTACCTCTATAATAAATCTAGGAAGAATTCCCCAGAGTTGCAAGATATGCCATCAAAGACCACATGTTAGTCATATTTGAGTATTTAAAGTCATCTTTAAAAGTCTAGTACAAGTATCATAAACATTTCATGGTACATGAAAATGTGAGATGTCCTTATAGTCTGAAAAACAATCTTTTCTACTTATATTTATATTCTGCATATCTTTCTATTCAGGTATGTTTCCAGCATGAAAAGTATAATTTTATTTATATTAAACTTATTATTTTGGAGACTACCTGCCTGCCTGATAAACTAGGCCTGCTTAGTCAATGTTATCACATATAGCCATGGAGGTTTAGCATTTTATAAGGTTCCCACATGTTAAACTGGTGAAAAATTATTTAAAGATTAGGATTCTCCTTTGACATATGTCTGCCTTTTTTCTCCTGTATATAGTCCAGTGTAATGAGGGATTGTTAACTTGGTTATACCTTACTATGCAAAGTTTTACATTCATCTAATGTTAAGTATTTTCAAAATGCTGAAATTTGACAAACTTTCTAATACTTCTTTCTACCAATAAGATAATCACAAAATATGATACCCCTGACAGCATAAGGTATAAACAGCAACATGAGCGATGGGATTTTTTTTTTAATAAGATGGGCTGTTGAACAATGCCCTGCATTACAGGAGGTTCTTATTAGATACCTTGAAATGACATAGGATTGTATAACCGGCAATCCTTTCCGGAGTAGTCCAAATGAGAGTGTGTTTTATCCCTTGAGTGGTTTGGAATGGGAAAAGAGTTAAGAAGCACTGGATTAAATGTCTTGTTACAAACATTTGACTCTAAAATTAAACCAAAAAATATTATCAGTCTGATCTTTTGGATAGAAACAAAATATCTTATCAATTAACCTCATCAAGTGCAATTGGAACACAATCTGCCATAAACTTGAGGTGAAAATAAAATCTTCTCTCTTTTATTTTCCATTTATTTTTGTATTATCCACATTACCAGCAATGTCTGCTTTTCCCGATGGGGGTGCTTACTTGAATTGTCAAAAAAAGAAAATTGAGAGGTATTCTGCTATTGCTTTTCTCTATCACATAGTCTTGGTGTCTCATTTTTGAAAATGGAACATGCTGAATTTTCACAATAAGTCCAAAGAAGAGATGATACCACCTTGGTTCTTTGCAAAAGGTGAAGTGATTCTTTGAGGGAAGATGACGCCACTCCTGCAGAGTTAAGCACTCAAATGTGCCCCAAATTCAGTCTCACAAGGTTGTACATTTCCCATAACATTTCTACATCACAGAGTTTCAGACTTTCAGCATTCTCTGGAGCACATGGCCAGCAGCTATAGGGATATATACCACTCCATGAAGCCTCAAATGACAAATCCTTCTCTTCTTAAGGGGATTTTTTAAATCCTCAAAACACTTTCTGATCTGCTAGCAGCAACTTTCACCAGAAAATGGGGCTACTATTTCTATAGATCCCATCTTGCAAGACAACACTCTAAATACAGGGGAGCTCATTCTAAAGACATTTATCTTCAGTAATTCAAAAGTGATTTTCCTTTCTGACTGAGGTTTCCCAAAAGATTCTAGATGTCCATACCTACTATTTAGGAGGAACTACTTCAGTTATTTCAAAGGGATTTTCTAATACCACTCTTCCAGAAAAAAAAAAAAAAATATAGAATAAGCTCTGGCTGAATACACTACTCCATAAGCTCTTTAATAAGCTGAAATTTTAATGTCTGACTGTGAAGCATTCATTAATGTACAAATCATGAATATTAATGGATTCACCAGTAAGGGCAGCCTGATCAGTTAATGTTCTATCATTGTCATAGTGTGGGCAAGGGATGCTTACAAAAAGTGGGGACATGAAGTTGGAGAAAAGTTTTAGTAAAAGAAATGAATGAACAAGGACATTGCAGTGCCTACATATAAATGCTTGCATTATTCCAGTGCCGGCACTCTGCTATATGTTGCAAGTGATGAGATGCAAATAAAAGATGTTGTCCCTACTCTGAAATAATTTCTAATTTTTTTGTGTGTAGAGAAGAAAGAAGAGGCACTGGGTACCCAAGGGTTAAATTGAGTGATATACTAATGAACATTTTAACCTGTTCAAACAATACTTCCTACTGTGTGTGTGTGTTTTTTTTTTTTTTCTAATTGATAGTCTTCAGAGAATAACTACAGAGGAATACTTCTGATTAAAAAGCTTAACATGGCTTTTTAAAAAAAAATTTATTGTGGTTTAGGGTGAAAGTTTACAGCTCAAGTTAATTTCTCATTCAAAAATGTATACATATATTGTTTTGTGACATTTGTTGCGATCCCCACAATGTGACAACATGCTCCTCCTTTCCACCCTGGATTCCCTGTGTCCATTCGTCCAGTTCCTGTCCCTTCCTACCTTCTCGTCTTGCTTTTGGACAGGAGTTACCCATGTGGTCTCCTATATTTGATTGAACTAAGAAGCACACTCCTCACGTGTGTTATTTTTGTTTTATGCACCTGTCTAATCTTTGTCTGAAAAGTGGCCTTCAGGAATGGATTCAATTCTGGGTTAGCAGAGTGTCTAAGGGCCATAGTTACAGGGGTTCCTCCAGTCTCTGTCAGACCAGTAAGTCTGGTTCTTTTTCATTAATTTTAATTATGTTCTACATTTTTCTCCTGCTTTGTCCTGGACTCTCTGTTGTGATCCCTGTCAGCGTGGTCATTGGTGGTAGCCAGGTACCATCTAGTTTTTCTGGTCTCAGGCTGGTGGAGTCTCTGCTTCATGTGGTGCTTTAGTCCTTTAAGCTAATATATTCCTTGTGTCTTTTGTTTTCTTCATTCTCCTTTGCTCTGGGTGGAGTGGACGAATAGATGTATTTTAGATGGCCACTTGCAAGCTTTTAACACCCCAGATGCTACTCACCAAAGTGGGATGAAGAACATTTTCCTTATGAATTGTGTTATGCCAATTGACCTACCTGTGCCCGAGACCATGGTCCCCGGCCCCTAGCCCCAGCTACTCGGTCCATCAAAGTGTTTGGGTGTGTCTAGGAAACTTCTGTGTTTTTGCTTTGGTCCAGGTGTTCTGACTTCCCCTGTATTGTGTGTTGTCCTTCCCTTCACTGAATTTAACACTTGTCTGCTATCTAGTTGGAGCCCTGGTTGCTCAGTGGTTAAGAACTTCACTGCTAACCAAAAGGTCAGCAGTACGAATCTACCAGCTGCTCCTTGGAGACCCTCTGGGGCAATTCTACTCTGTCCTATAGGGTCGCTATGAATTGGAATCTACTCGATGGCATCGGGACTATCTAGTTAGTGATTTCCCCTCCCCTCCTGCCCTTGTAACCATCAAAGAATGCTTTTTCCTGTGTGTAAACCTTTTCTTGAGTTCTTATAATAGTGGTCTCATGCAATGCAATATTTGTCCTTTTGTGACTGACTCATTTCACTCAGCATAGTGCCCTCCAGATTCATCCATGTTGTGAGCTGTTTCGTGGATTCATCATTGTTCTTTATTGGATAGTGTTCCATTGTGTGTAGGTACCATAATTTCTTTACCTGTTGATGGGCATTTAGGTTGTTTTCATCTTTTTGCTATTGTGACTAGTGCTGCAATGAACATGGGTGTGTGTATGTTTATTTGTGTGACAGCTCTTATTTCTCTAGGAGTGGGATTGCTGGCTCTCATGGTATTTCTATTACTAGGTTTTTAAGGAAGTGCCATATCATTTTCCAAAGTGGTCACGGACTTTGGCCGTTTGTCAAATATCAACTGGTCATAGATGTGGATTTACCTCTAGGTTCTCAATTCTGTTCAATTGGTCTGTGTGTCTGTTGTACCAGCACCAGGCTGTTTTGACTACTGTGGCTGTATAACAGGTTCTAAAATCAGGTAGTATGAGGTCTCTCACTTTGTTCTTCCTCTTCAGTAATGCTTTACTTATCCGGGGCCCTTTCCATATAAAGTTGGTGATATGTTTCTCCATCTCCTTAAAGAATGCTGTTGGAATTTGGGTTGCATTGTATCTGCAGATCGCTTTGGGTAGAATTGACATTTTCACGATGTTCAGTCTTCCTATCCTTGAGAATGATGTGTTTTTCCACTTATGTGGATCTCTTTTGGTTTCTTGCAGTAGTGTTTTGTAGTTTTCTTTGTATAGGTCTTTTATGTCCCTGGTATCTTCTTGGGGGCTCTTGTCAATGGTACTGACTTGGTGATTTCCTTTTTGAAGTTCTCTTTATTAGTGTAGAGGAATCCAACTATTTTTTTATATGTTAATCTTGTATCCTGCTACTTTACTGAAATCTTCTATTATTTCCAGTAGCTTTCTTGTGGATTCTTTGGGGTTTTCTGTGCATGAGATCACATCATCTACGGGATAGTTTTACCTCTTCCTTGTCAATTTGTCCATCTCCTCTAGGTTTTCAAATTTGTTGGAGTACAGTTTTTCACAGTATTCTGTTATGATACTTTTTATTTCAGTTGAGTCTGTTGTGACATAGCCTGTCTAATTTCTTATTTGAGTTAGTTACTTCCTCTCCTGTTTTACTTTGTCAGTTTGGCCAATGGTTTGTTGATTTTGTTTAGCTTTCCAAAGAACTACCTTTTGGTCTTATTGATTCTTTCAATAACAAAAACAGCAAGGAAAAAAATTAAATACATGGAAACTGAACAATACCTTGCTTAAAAACTACAGGGTAATAGAAGAAATCAATGAAGGAATAAAAAAACTCATAGAATCAGATGAGAATGAAAACACATCTTACCAAAACCTTTGGGACACAGCAAAAGCAGTGTTAAGAGATCAATTTATAACAATAAATGCACACATCAAAAAAGAAGAACTGGCCAAAATGAAAACATTAACCCTACAACTTGAACAAATAGAAAAAGAGCAGCAAGATAAACCCTCAATCAACAGAAGAAAGGAAACAATAAAGATTAGAGCAGAAATAAATGAAGTAGAGAATACACAAACAATTCAAAGAATCAATAAGACCAAAAGTTGACTGGAGGGTTTGGGAGTCACCCCTAATTCTCAAGCCCCTGATGTAGGTGGCTAGATGGTGTGTGTGGTGCCACGGGCCCTCAGGCACCGGGTTTGGGTGGGTGAGGCCCCTTCTTATGGGGCAGGGCAATGTCACCTGTCACAAATCTGCTCCTCCCACCTGGCTGCTGTGGTTGAAAATGGGCTTCAGGTGGATGCCCTGTCAGATTTTCCTAATGAGGACCTTCTGTGTTGTATCAGCCCACAAGTCTCTGGGGCCGGTGTGAAGGGTGGGGGTGAAGGGCATTGCAAGTCTGTGGGCTCCTTATGCCAGTGGCTGGGTGAAGGATAGTGTGCCTCCAGACCCAACCATGAGTGCCTGGCTTAGGGGGTGTGGCGTTGTTGAATGTTGCAGGACTGGTGTGGGAGCAGGGAAGGGGATGGATCAGGAGAAGGGAGTGCTCCTCAGCCATGAAGCTCTGGTGAGGGACAGGGTTATTATGTGCATGTGGTGGTTTAGGAGCTTGCATTTAACTTTTGCAGGTCTAGTGTCGCTCTTGTTTGGTTCTGGAGGTGCAGGCAGATTCGCTGCTGCTTGGCTGCACTGGATGGGGTGAGTTTTGGCTTTGGATGTTTCTTCTTGCCTCATTCTGTGTGCACTATGCAGATTCAGCTAGCAGGACTCTGGCCATCGCCTGATCCACAAGTCCTCATTTCTGCTGTTTTTGAATTGTCTCTCCTTCCACCTGGCGTTCAGTCTAATTCTTCAGCTTTGTGTTTGTTGATTAGAGTTCCTAGATTTTTATATATATCCAATTCACTTGTTTTTTCAGGTCTTCGTTGTAAGACGGACGACATGAAGCATCTGACTATTCCACCATCTTGACCCTCCTCCCTTAATGTGAATTTTTATACTTAGTTTTTGGTTTTTTTATATAGCTAATCAAGGTTATCTGGGATGGTTCTTTCTTCTTCCAACATATATTAAGATCTTCTTCCAACCCAGAAGAGTTCCTGAAGATATACTTTTGCTTCATGTTTTCCACTGTTAATAAAGTTAAATATTTATCATTATTTAACCCAATCTTAAATTACATGCAACAATCACAACAGAAAAATGCTTTTCATTTATCATTACAGTACTATATTACTATACAATAAATATAAGATATATATGTACATAAATACTATATATGCATATCTATATAGATATCTATATAAACATAGACATAGATATAGAGACATACACCCACGTTATGCATTAAACAAGCCTACTTAGCATGTGTACTGGATTGAATAGTGTCCCCCCAAAATTCACGTCCACCTGAAATCTTAGAAAGTAACCTTATTTGGATATAGGGTCTTTGCAGATGTAATTAGTTAAATTAAGAAGAGGTCATGCTGTATTAGGGTGGGCCTAATCTTTATAAGAGGCAAAAACAGAAACAGAAAGACACAGGATGTCCACTACATGATGACTGAGGAAGAGACTGGAGTAATATGTCTACAGGCCAGGGAACACTAAGGGTTTCTGGCAATATCAAATGCAACAGATTCTCCCCGAGAGTCTTCAGAGAGGGCATGGCCTTGCCAACACCTTGATTTTGGACTTCTAGCCTCCAGAAATGTGAGAGTAAATTTATGTTGTTTTGCACCACCCAGTTTGTGGTAATTTGTTATAGCAGCCCTAGGAAACTAATACAGTATGATACAAGGGAAATTATTATTATTATTATTATTTTATTGTACTGCAGGTGAAGGCTTACAGAACAAATAGTTTCTCATGAAACAGTAGTACACATGTTGTTTTATGACATTGGTTAACAACCCCGCAACATATCAACCCTCTAACTTCTCAACCATTTTTTTTTTTGGTGAAAATACACATAGCCAAAGATACACCGTTTCAAAAATTTCTACATGCACAGTTCAGTGACATTGACTACGCTCTTCCAATTGTGCTGTTATTCTCACTTAAGATGAAGGCTTACAGAACAAAATAGTTTCTCATTTAACAGTTAGCACACATGTTGCCCTATGACAATGGTTAACAATCTCACAGCACATCAACAATATCCTTACTCAACCTTGGGTTCCCTATCACCAGCTTCCTTGTCCCCTTCTGCCTTCTGGCCCTTGTCACTGGACTCCTGTACCTCGTTAGTCTCATTTGGTTTTACGGGGCTGTCCACTCCCAGGCTGAACAGTGAACCTCGGAGGTAACTTCACCACTGAGCTAAAAGTGTGTCTGGGGGCCATACTCTCAAGGTGTCTCTAGTCTCATTTAGGCCAGTAAATCTGGTCTTTTTTTTGTGAGTTAGAATTATGCCCTACGTCCTTCTCCAGCTCTGTCCAGAACCCTCTGTTGTGATCCTGGTCAGAGCAGTCAGTGGTGGTAGCCGGGCACCTTCTAGCTGTACTGGACTCAGTCCGGTGGAGGCCTTGGTAGCTGTGGACAATTAGTCCTTCGGACTAATCTTTTCCTTGTATCCTGTTCTCTTCATTCTCACAAGGGAAATTATTTGCAAGTGATTATTGTTAATTTTCAGACTAAATCTCATGTCTAACTTTCAGGCTATTACAATTAAATATTTTCTTCATTTGGTTTGGAAAACTAAGAGGTACAGTTTGGTTGAAAAGTTTGTCTTTTCAATTCTTCTACAGTAGTTTCAACTAAATAATAAATTTGTGTAGGATGAAACCCACTCTATTTTTAGTTTGTCCATAAATAAGAAACTACCTACAGTACAGAAAATTGAAAAGGCTAACAACAACTTGTTAGTTAGAAGGTTAACTATTTTTTATTATAAAGATAGATAGAGAAATCTGCTGGGTGTAAAGACAATAGATTATAAGATATATTGAAGATAGGTTACTTATAATAATAACAAATTGACAAAACTATTAGTTGTCAAGTGATGTTTATTTTATTGTTTTCAAGGAGAATGGAAAATTCTTGACTAGACATATGCACATGAATAAACAAACACAGAAACCAACTTATACACTAAATACCAAGAAGTGGACACAATATGTTCCACCTGAGAAAAGATAGGAATAATTAAAATATAATATTCTGATTTTTAATGCATAGAGGTATAAATGAATCATTTAGCAATTGTTATAGAATAATTTTAGTTTTTCGTGACCATCTTCAAAAATTCTATTGATTTCACCAAGGTGAACTGCTTAGCAAAAGTAGCATCAATTTTAAAACTTAGAAGAGAAAAAAAAATCATGCCACTTTAAATGAAATAATTTCAAACTTTACCTAGAGAATTTTATTAAAATGCACATAACTCCCAACTTACAGATCTAATTTTATGCCGTTTTTTAATAAAAAGAATTCATATTGCAAAATTTGGGCCTCTGGGTGATATGAAGAGACAGTTCAGGAAAATGAAAGAAGCTTATGAGAGCATAACAAGAAAAAGGTCCAATCAGAACCCCAAATGAAATAAAACAATCTAATTTCCCAAGGGATATTTGGATAGTTTTCTCTGCATTAAATTTAAAAAAAAAGATTTTTATTTATTTTTTTCTGCAGTTTTGTGATACAACAGATTTTTTTGGCAAAGTAGTGGCAATTTACATAATATGTTATAGTAAGTATATTTGCCTTATTTTTCTTCACAGCTGTCCTAGATTTTTAAGCTTATGATTTAAGTTATATCTAACCAAAGAAAACATAAAGCTATTATGCAGATTTGTTACATGAACAAGACTATCTGGAATTGGCTAATGACAAAATGTATATTCTAGGCAAATGACTCCTCCAGACACAAATCTAAGGAAATATTGCCCAGGAAATGTGATTATGTGAAGAGAATACAGTTTGCTACCTTCTTTGATCAGCATGTTGTGAATGAAAATTCTCACAATAAACAGGTAAAAAATAAATTAGATACATAAGCAAAAATATTTACAATGATATTGATGATTTTAATTAAAAAATAAGGAAACTATTCCTAAGATCTTGAGATATGAATGAACAGGATGAATATTAAACCCGTTTTATAGGTCTTTGTTGATTAAAGTATGTACTTCTACATCCCAGCAAGAATAGTTTTACTTGCATGGAAAGAATCAATAGATTTTATTAACTTCTGCCAACGTAGATGACTGAGTTGACTTGCACTTCGTCCACCTCCAAATACTTTAAAATACTGGATAAAGTAGAAAAACAAAACAAAAATAACAACCACCAAACAAAATAGCTGAGTGCCAAAGAAGGAAAGGGAAATATCCTGGCAACAGAAACAGAGGAAAGTTAAAGTCAGATGTATTAGAATTATCTTCCACCATAGATTGCAAAAGGCTGATGTGGTGGTTTTAAAATATGTCAACAAATTCTGAGGTAGTCCTCCAATCAAAAGTTGTATTCTAATTCCCTACGCCTTGAATATGATCTTAGTGACACATGTCTAAGAAATAGAATGCAATGAAAGTGCTGCTACATGACCTCTGAGGTTAAATAAGAAAAGGCAAGAAAAATTTTGCCTGTCTTTATCTCTTAGTATGCTTTCTCTTGGAATCAAGCCTCCATACTGTAGAAAGCCACACAACCACATACATAGTCTAATCAAGGGGTTCTGGCCATGGCCATACCTGATTAAAGTTCTACCATCAACCACCATACCTATGAGTCAACAAGCTTTTAGATGATTCCAGCAACCAACCTTGGAGCCACCCCAGTTCATGCTGAAACGAGCTGAGAAAAGTTATCCCTGCTGATCTCTACTGAAATGTCAGCTCAGTGAGCAAAGTAAATATCATTGTCACAAACTACTGAGTATTGGGGTGTATTATACGCACAAGAGAGAATCAGAAAAGTGCAAAATAAATATTACTTATACAAAATATAAGCTTAATTCTCTAAAAGTCCAGGTTTAAGCAGTCTAGAGATGGTGCTCCATTATGTCAAAGATGCAAGCTCCTCATATCTTCTCAGTGTTGCTTTAATTATTATTATTATTTTCACAGTTTAAAACATTATTATGGTAAATATATAGATAACAAGATTGTTCCATTTTAATGATTTTTAAGTGTACAATTCAGTGATATTAATTACATTCATCATGTTGTGCAACCATCACCAGTATACATTTCCAAAACTTTTCATCATCCCATAAAGAAACTCGGTACCACTTAAGGAATGGCTCTCTATATCTTCATCTTCCCAGCCCCTGGTAACCATTAAAAACTTGGTTATATGCATTTTCCTATTCCAGATATTTTATATAAGTGGTATCATACAATATTTGTCTTTTGTGTCTGACATTTAGCTTAGTGAGATGCAAAATACTGAACAATGCAGGAAGCATCAAAAGATGGAAGAAATATACAGAATCACTGTACCATAAAGAATTGGTCAATGTTCAATCATTTCAGGAGGTAGCATATCATCAAGAATCAATGATACTGAAGGAAGAAGTCCAAGCTGCACTGAAGATACTGGTGGTGAAACACAAGGCTCCAGGAATTGATGGAATACCAATTGAGATATTTCAACAAAGGGATGCAGCACTATAAGTACTCATTCTTCTGTGCCAAGAAATTTGGAAGACAACTACCTGGCCAACCAACTGGAAGAGATCCATATTTACGCCTATTCCAAAGAAAAGTCACCTAACTGAAAGGAGAAATTATCGAACAATATCATTAATATCACACACACACGTAAAATTTTACTGAAGAGTATTCAAAAGCAGTTGCAGCAGTATATCGACAGGGAACTGCCAGAAACTCAAGACGGATTCAGAAGAGGACGCAGAACCAGGGATATCATTGCTGATGTTAGATGGGTCCTGGCTGAAAGCAGAGAATACCAGAAAGGTCTACCTGTATTTTATTGACTAGGGAATGGCTTTTGACTATGTGGTTCATAACAAATTATGGATAATATTGCAAAGAGTGGGAATTCCAGAGCACTTAATTGTGCTTATGAGGAACCTGTACATAGATCAAGAAGCGGTCTTTCAAAAAGAACAAGGAGATACTGCATGGTTCAAAACCAAAAAAAGTGCATGTCAGAGTTGCATCATTTCATCATACTTATTCAATCAATATGCTGAGCAAATAATCCGAGAAGCTGGATTATATGAAGAAGAATGGAACATCAGGATTGGAGAAAATGCGTTAACAATCTACGATATGCAGATGACACAATCTTGCTTGCTGAAAGTGAAGAGGACTTGAAGCACTAACTGGTGAAGATCAAAGACCACAGCCTTCATTATGGATTACACATAAACATAAAGAAAACAAAAATCCTCACAACTGGACCAATAAGTAACATCAGGATAATGGAGAAAAGATTGAAATTGTCAAGGATTTCATTTAATTGGATCTACAATCAACGCCCATGGAAGAGCAGTCAAGAAATCAAAAGACGCATTGCACTGGGCAAATCTGCTGCAAAAGCCCTCTTTAAAGTGTTAAAAAGCAAAGATGTCACTTTGAGGACTTAGGTGCGCCTGACCCAAGCCATGGTGTTTTCAATCACCACATATGCATGCAAAAGCTGTATATGAATAAGGAAGACCAAAGAAGAATTGACACCGTCGAATCATGGTGTTGGTGAAGAATATTGAATATACCAAGGACTGCCAAAAGAATGAATAAATCTGTCTTGTAAGAAGTACAGCCAGAATGCGCCTTAGAAGTGAGGATGTCAAGATTTCATCTCACATATTTTGGACATGTTATCAGGAGGGATCAGTCCCTGGAGAAGGACATCATGCTTGGTAAAGTAGAGGGTCAGTGAAAAAGAGGAAGACCTTAAACAAGATGGATTGACACAGTGGCTGCAACAATGGGCTCAAGCATAACAACGATCATGATGATGGCACAGGACTGGAGGACCAGGCAGTGTTTTGTCCTGTTGTACATAGGGTCACTATGAGTGGGAACTGACTCGACGGCACCTAACACGTAACAATATTCTCAAGATTCATCTATGTGTTGGTGAGTATTGAAACTTCATTTATCTTCAAGACTCAATAGTATTCCATTGTATATATATATAACTAGTTTATCCATTCATCTATTGATGGACACTTGAGTTCTTTCCATGTTTTGGCTATTATGAACATGTTGTAATGAATATTGGTGTATACGTTGTGTCTGTGTTCGTGCTTTCAAATTTTTTGGGTTATATACTAGAAGTGGAATTGATGAATCATAAGGTGATTTTATGTTTAACTTTTTGAGGAAATGTCAAATTGTTTTCCTCAGCAGCTATATCATTTTACAATCCCACAAACAATAAATGAGTTTCCAATTTCTCCACATTCTCGCCAACACCAGTTCTTTTCCATTTTTTTTAAATCATAGGCATCTTAGAGAGTATGAAGTAATATCTCATTGTGGTTTTGCTTTTTATTTTTGTAATCACTTATGATGTTGAGTATATTCTCATGTGCTTGTTGATCATTTGTATTTCTTCTTTGCTGAAATGTCTATTCAAGTCCTTTGGATATTTTTTGATTGAATCATTTATCTTTTTGTTGTAATTTGTAGGAGTTTATTATAAGTTTGGATACTAAACCCTTACCAGATATATAGTTTTGAAAAATTTTCTCCCAGTCTATAGGCTGACTCTTCACTTTGTTGATAAAGCTCTTTGATGATCAAAAGTTTTTAATTTTGATGAGGTCCTATTTATCTATTGTCTTTTGTTGCTCATGTTTTAGGTGTCATATCTAGGAATGCATTGTTTAAAAACTAGGTCCATAAGCATTATACCTATCTTTCTTCTAAGACTTTCATGGTTTCAGTTTTTAAATTTAGGTCCTTGATCCATTTTGAGTTAGTTTTGGTATATGGTGTGAAATATGGGTCCAGGTTCATTCTTTAGTTTAAGGAAATACAGGTGTCCCAACACCATTTATTAAAGAGACATTTGTCTTCTCATTGGATGGACTAAGCACCCTTATCTAAAAGGAATTGACCACAGATATTCAAGTCTATTTCTGGGCTCTCAATTCTATTCCATTGATCTATATATGTCTATCATTTAACTAGTACCAGACTATTTTGATTGCAATAGCTTTATAGTACATTTTGAGATCGAGAAGTGTGTGTCCTCCTACTCTATTCTTCTTTTTCAAGACTCTTTTGGTTATTTGAGGCTGCTTGTAATTCTGTATGAACTTGAGGGCCAAATTTTCCATTTCTGCAAAAAAGGCTGTTGGAATTCTGAAAAGAATTGCATTGAATCTGTAGATCACTTTGGGTGGTATTGAGATCTGAACAATATTAAGTCTTCCAATCCATGACCACATAGTGACTTTCCATTTATTCAGATCTTCTTTAATTATTTCAAAAATGTTTTATAGTTTTCAGTGCACAAGTCTTTCACTTCCTTTGTTAAATTTATTCCTCAGTGTGATGGTTAAGATAGTGTGTCAACTTGGCTGGGCCATGATTCTCAGTGTTTATATGTAATCACTCCCATGATTGAATATACTGTGAGTAGCCAATCAGACGAAAGGGAGTCTCCTTGGGAGTGTGGCCTGCATCTGAATATAAGCAGGCGTTCTGGCTTTTTGCTCACTCTGGATCCTGTGGCTGCCTCCTGTCGTCTCACCTCTGGTTCTTCGGACTTGAGCTGTCAGCTTATCTGCCGAACTTGGGATTTGTTGATCTTCACAGACTGTGAGCAGAGCCCTGCTCTCTGACCTGCCGATCTTGGGTTCGCCAGCACCTGCAGCTATGTGAATCAGAAGAAACCTTGCGGTCTTACCTGCTGATCTTGGAATTCGTCGATCTTCACAGCCTGTGAGCAGGAGCCCTGCTCTCCGACCTGCCAATCTTGGGTTTACCAGCTTATGCGGCTGTGTGAATTGGGAGATGCCTCTACACTGATCCACAAACTTGAAATGTTCTAGCCTCTACAATCGCATGAGCTGTTTCTTTGATATAAATCTCTCTGTCTCTATGTATATGTATTTATATGCTTTACTGGTTTTGCTTCTCTAGAGAACCCAGCCTAAGACACTCAGTATTATATTATTTTGGATGCTGTTGTAAATTGAATTGCTTCCTCAATTTTCTTTTCATATTTCTCATTGCTGATGTATAACAACCCAACTGATTTTTGTGTATTGATCTTGTATCCTGCCACTTTCACTTTACAGAATTAATTTAATAGCTCTAGAAACTTTCTTGTGGATTCTTGGGTGTCTTGTATGCGTAGGATCATGCAGTCTACCAAAAGTGATCATTTTACTTTTCCTTCCTTATTTGCATATCTTTTTTTTCTTGCCTAATTACTCTCGCTAGAACTTCCAGTGCAATACTGAAGAGCACTGATGAGAGCAGGCAACTTTGTTTCATTTCTTATCTTAAGAGGAAAGCTCTCAGTCTTTCTCCACTGAGTATGATGTTAGCTGTGGTGCTTTCATAAATGCCCTTCTTCAGATTGAGGAATTTCCCTTGTATACCTAGCTTATTCAGTATTTTTATCATGAAAGGGTGCTGAATTTTATCAAATGACTTCTGCATCTATTCAGATGATCATGTGTTTCTTTTCCTTTGTTCTATTAAGGTAGTGTATTATATTTATTTTCTGAAGTTGAACCATACTTGCATTCTTGGGATAAATCCCACTTGATCATGGTATGTAATCCTTTTAATATGCCTTTAGACAAATTTGCTAGTATTTTATTGCAGATTTTTTCATATATATTCATAAGGGATATGGTGGGAAGTTGTCTTTTCTGGTGTGGTCTAATTTCCTTTCAGAATAATGCTAGACCATAGAATGAGTAAGGAAGTGTTCCCTCACCTCCTATTTTTTGGAAAAGTGTAGGAAAGATTAGGGTCACTTCTATAAATTTTTGGTAGAATTCACCAGTGAAGCCATCTGGTCCAGGATTTTTCTTTTATTGGGATATCCTTGATGACTGATTCAATCACTTGTTAGTGTCTATGGACATCTTCTATTTCTTCTTGAGTCAATGTAGGAAGCTTATATGTTTCTAATAATGTATCCATTTCCTGTAAGTTATCCAATTTTGGGCATATAATGGTTCATAGCACTCTCTTATGATTCTTTTTATTTCTGTATGGTTGGTTGTAATGTCCCCACTTTCATTTCTGATTTTAGATATTTGCAACTTCTCTCTTTTTTCTTTGTCACTCTAGTTAAACATTTAACAATTTTATTAATCTTTTAAAAATTTTCTAGTTTCCTTGCTTATATTGTTTTTCTGTTCTCTATTTCATAGATATCTGCTCTTTGTTATCTCATTCTTCTGGTTACTTTGGATTTTGTTTTCTGTTTCTAGTTCCTTGAGTTTTAAACTTAGGTTTTTGATTTGTGATGCTTCTTTTTTAGTATAAGCATTTGCACTTATAAATTTCCCTGTGAGGACTGTGTTTTCTGCCTCCCAAATAATTTTTAAATTTAATTGTTGTTGTTGAGAATATACACAGCAAAATGCATACCAACTCAACAGTTTCTACATGTACAATTCAATGACATTGATTACATTCTTCCAGTTGTGCAACCATTCTCACCCTCCTTTTCTAAGTTGTTCCTCCCCCATTAACATAAACTCTCTGTCCCCTAAGGTTCCTATCTAATTTTTTGAGTAGCTGTTGTCACTTTGATCCCATATAGTTCTTAAAAAAGGATAATGCTTAAGGAAGACATTTTTTACTAGTTAAGCTAAACTATTGTTTGGTTTTAAGACAACATCAGGGTATATTCTCAGTTTAAGGTTTAAAGATTATCTTGGCAATAATTTCAGGGATTCTTTCAGCCCCCATGGCTCCAGAAAATCTAGATTCCTTGAGAATTTTAAATTCTGTTCTGCATTTTCCCCCTTTTGATCAGGATCATTCTTTGGAATCTTTGATTAAAATGTTCAGTAATGGTAGCTAGGCACCATCCAGTTCTTCTGGTTTCATGCAAAAGGAGGCAGTTGTTCATGGAAGCAATTGGCTGCAATTCCATATCCTCCTCCTATTCTTGACGCTCCTTCTTCATTTGTTGCTCCAGGTTAATAGAGACCAATTGTCATATCTTGGATGGTCACTCGCAAACTTTTAAGACACCAGGCACTACACAACAAACTAGAAGGTAGAACAGAAGCACTAAACATGTTATTAGGACAATTAACTGGGATGTCTCATGAAGACATGGCCCTAAACTATCAAACCAAGGAACCAAATCCCATGAGGTTTTTGGGTGTACTTAAGCAGACTCAACAGCTACTCTGTATTTATTTATTTGTCATTGTTGTTAATATATCTATCACACAACTTTTGCCAGTTCAACTTTTTACAGGTGTACAACTTATTGACAGCAATCACTATAATCAGCTCTGCAACCCTACTCATAATCAATGTGATTCATAGGTTTTGATATGCTGTGCTTTTTTTATTTTTTTTATTGAGCTGTAAGTATTTTCTTTTCTTTTTTATATATATTTTATTGTATTTCAGGTGAAGGCTTACAGAACAAATAGTTTCTCATGAAATAGTACTACACATATTGTTTTATGACATTCGAAAACAACCAGACAACATATTAACCCTCTAACTTCTCAACCATTTTTTTTTTTTTTGGTGAAACAACACATAGCCAAAGATACACCGTTTCAAAAATTTCTACATGCACAGTTCAGTAACATTGACTATGCTCTTCCAGTTGTGCTGTTATTCTCACTTCAGATGAAAGCTTACAGAACAAAATAGTTTCTCATTTAACAGTTACTACAAATGTTGTCCTATGACAATGGTTAACAGTCTCACAACACATCAACAATATCCTTAGTCAATCTTGGGTTCCCTATCACCAGCTCACTTGTCTCCTTCTTCCTTCTGGCC
>NW_004444160.1:1883552-1884895 GCF_000243295.1 Trichechus manatus latirostris
GGCTGAGTTCTTTATCTCTTCATTTGATGTTCTAGGGTTTCAGGATTGTTGATTCTCTGTTTGGCTTAGTTTTTCGGATCTTTGTTGTGGAGGGACGGTGTGGTGTTTCTGCCTAGAGCGCCATCTTGCCGGAACTCCTCTCCTGTTCTGTTTTTGTAAATGTTTAGATATTGTCTGCTGTTTTTGGGGCATTCAGTAGTTATTTTTCTCGTTTTTTGATTGTAGATTTGTTTGTTTTGTCCCTTTTAAAAAAAATTTGACTATGTCAGAGCAGGCGGAGTGTATGTTCTTTGTTGTTTGCTTGACTGTGCGCTCAATACTTTTCACCTCCTTCTCCAACTGGCAGGGTCAATCACTCAGATATGGTACAGTAGGGCAAGTCTAGCTTAAGAGGGTTTACTGGGATGGGTTGTTTGCGGCAGTTACTACAGCCACCAGAGCAGGTTGGTAAGCAGCGCAGGGTAGGTTCCAGTAGGTCGTGCCCGTGCTGCTTGGTGGTGTGATGTCAAGAGCACAGTGCAGGTAGGCAGGATGCAACGGGGAGATTGTTATGTGTGGAGCTAAGATGGATATGGGAGAGAGGAGATAAGAACAGGAACCAGAAAGATACAAACAAACAAAAAAGAATGCTAGGGGACCTTACCATTGGAATGGAGAGATGAGTGACTATGAAATGGAGAGAAACAGAAAGGGGAAGAGGAAGAAATGAAAAGAATGAATAAATAAAAATCAGAAAGGTTAAAGAACCACAAAGTTCCCAGGGATCCCACCAGTGCAGCTATGGGGTATGGGGAAGTCGCTCTCAGGTGTTGCAATATAGCCTGGCTAGAAGGCGTAGAGGTGTACAACGCCTGGTGTTCAGAGATCAGAAAGAGAAGGAAGATATAGAGGGACAAGTAACTGAACAATGAAGAAAGACCAAAAGGGAAAAAGAAGGAAAAGAAAACAAAACAAATTAAAAAAAAATACAAGAAAGGCCCCCCCAATAAAACCAACAAAAAAAGAAATGCGGTCAGGGATCCCTGTGCACGTCTGTGGAAGCTGAAGGGGAGTTCCTTGCCATGCAGCTCCACCTGGCCAGAAACGGCTCCCAACTCAAGAAAAGGAAAAGAAAACAAACAAACAATTCAAAACGAACAAATGAACAAAAGCCCCGGGATCCCACCAGCATGGTAGCCCAGACCAGGAAGCAGCTCCACACTCGAATAGAGCTCTGCAGTCCCTCAGGAAGAAGCAAAGATGGCGCACAGAGCCAGGCACTTGAGCTAAAGAAAGGGGAGGCAGCGAGAGGCAAGCATGAAATCAAAAGAAGCAGGAAAAAAAAAAGCAACACCAGCAGCCAA
>NW_004444160.1:1885180-1897732 GCF_000243295.1 Trichechus manatus latirostris
AGCAACACTAGCAGCCAACAAATGGCACTCAGAGAGCCAGCTAGTGCGGGCTGGTGTTCCTAGACAAGAGACTGTGTCCGCGGGAAGCGGAGGGGGCCGAGTATGTGTGAAGAAATGTAGAGAGTGGGAAAGCGTATATCACAAATTGCTGGTGCTCTGCAGCCCCTCAGGAAGAAGCAAAGATGGCGCACGGAGCAATGCGCTCGAGCAAAAGGAGGGGGAGATGGCCAGAAGCAAGGAATAAATCAAAAGAAGTGGAAAAAAGCAATGCCAACAGCCAACAAATGGCACCCAGAGAGCCGCCTGCTTGGGTGTGTGGAATCCAAGCAGCCGGCACTTCCTGGTCAAGAGACCATGGCCGCGGGAAGCAGGGGAGTCCGAGCCGGGGTGAAGAGAGGTGGGGGGTGGGAAAGCACACACCGCAAATTACCGGTTGTTTTGTCTCCCTCTGGACGCTCCATGAGGCTGCTTTCTCGTACCCCTGTTTGCTGGTCTCCGATAGGAGTCCAAGATGGTGGATCCGCACTGCGTTAGCTTGTAGGGGACCTCTGCATGAATCTCTCCTCACTCTCCGTTATCTGTCAGTTTTCTCACTCCATTTGTTGCTTGGCTGAATTCTTTATCTCTTCATTTGATGTTTTAGGGTTTCAGGATTGTTGTATTCTCTGTTCGGCTTTGTTTTTCGGATCTTTGCTGTGGCTGGACGGCGTGGTGCTTCTGCCTAGAGGGCCATTTTGCCGGAACACCGCTCTAGGTATTTTTTGATTTTTCATTTAATTTATTCGTTGTTCCATTGATGGTTTAGTAGTGTGTTGTTTAATTTCCATATATTTGTGTATTTTCCAGTTTTCTTTCTGTTATCATTTTCTAATTTCACTCCACTGTGACCAGAGAAAACATTTTGTATCATTTCAATCTTTTTAAATGTATGGAGACTTGCTTTGTGATAAAATATATGCTCTATCCTGGAGAAAATTCCATTTTCACTGTAGAAGGATGTATATTGTGTTGTCTTTGGTTGAAGTGTTCTATATGTATCCATTAGGTCTAGTTGATTTATTGTCATTCAAGTTCTCTACTTCCTTATTGATATTTCTAGATGTTCTGTCCATTATTGAAAGTGGTGTTTTGAAGTCTCTAACTATTATTTTAGAGTTATCTATTTCTCCCATAAATTCTATTAGTGTTTGCTTTATCTGTTTAGTAGTTTCATGTTAATAGCATATATGCTTATGATTGTTATTCTTTCTTGAAGAATTAACCATTTTATCATTATATAATGTCCTTTTTTGTCTCTTATAACAGATTTTGACTTAAAATCCACTTTGGTATAAAAATCTCCATTCCAGCTCTCTTTTTGTTACTGTTTGCATGAAATTTTTTTCATCACATTGCTTTCAACCTATTTGTATCCTTGGCCCAAAGATACGTATCTTGTAGGTAGCATGTAGCTGGATCATGTTTTGTTTTGTTTTAGTCCATTCTTCCATTATCTGGCTTTTGATTGGAGCATTTAGTTCATTTATAGTCATTGTAATTTCCAAGAAGGAAGGGGTAATTCTACCATTTTGTTTATTGCATTTTGTGTGTATTATACCTTCTTTAAGGAGCCCTGGTTGTTCAGTGATTAAGCTCTTGGTTGCTAACTGAAAGGCTGGCAGTTCAAACTCACCAGCTGCTCCATGGGAGAAAGACATGGCAGTCTGCTTCTGTAAAGATTACAGCCTTGGAAACCCTATCGGGCGGCTCTACTCTGTCATATAGGGTCGCTATGAGTTGTTATCGACTCAACGTCCATGGGTTTGTATACCTCCTTTGGTCTTTATATCTTCTAATACTGTCAACTTTTTGCTGTGTTTATTTTTTTGTAGTGAACCATTTTAATTCTATTCCCCTTTCCTCTTGTGTGTATTTTTTTAAATATATTATCTTTGTAGTTACCATGAGTATTACATTTAATATCTTGAATTTATAACAATCTGGATTAATCTGATACCAACTTATCTTCAGTAACATACAAAAACTCTATGCCTGTACCATTCCTCCTCCCTCCATTTGTGTTGTTGTTATCACCAATTACACCTTATACATCATGTACCCTGTAACATGCATTTATATTTATTTTTTAAGCATTTTTCATTGTACAGCATGAAGGCTATAACCATTAGAATTATCAAGCAAAAATGTCTTAAAAATTCAGAGAAGAGCTCACATCAATACTACCGAAACTATTTCAGAGCATAAAAAATGAAGGAATACTCCCAAATTCATTCTAGGAAGCCAGCATAACCCTGATACCAAAGATAGGCAAAGACACCACAAAAAAAGAAAATTACAGACAAATATCCCTCATTAATATAGATGCAAAAATTCTCAACAAGATTCTAGCCAATAGAATTCAACAGGATATCAAAATAAATAAATAAATAAATAAATCATGGTCAAGTGGGATTCATATTAGGTATGCAAGGATAGTTCAACATTAGAAGATCAATCAACATAATCCACCACATAAATAAAAAGCATGAGGATATTTCCCATGTTCAGCTGAGCCAGGGGTTGACTGGGGCCATAGCAGTCATTTTGCCACCACACAGGGATGGGAATGAGTGGGTATACTCCAAATGAACCACCAGGGAGATCTGTCTTAATAATTTCAGAGCTGGAGCTTGATACCTGCCTTTGCACAGGAAAGACATGTGTTTGCTGGAATAGTGTACTCTGGTGTAGTAGTGAGTCTGCATGCTCCACTTTCATAGTCTGTATCAGACAAAATTTGACTGTACCAGGAGGGAGAGGGGCACGGATCATTTAAAAAATGCTTTTTCTACAGTATGAGACTTGTCATTGATTTGAGTCTATCTGGAGGTCCTTGCTACTGTCCTATGCCCACCAACTAAGAGTTCCACAGGGTTGAGCATAGATTTCTTTTTGTGTTCCTTGGTGTATGTGTGAAGAGGGTCAAAATCCTAGACTTCCATCTTCCCAGAATCTTTCCCTCATTGTGGTTTTAATTTGCATTTTCCTAATAACATTGAGCATCTTTCCATGTGCTGGTTGGCCATTTGTATTTCTTCTTTGCTAAAATTACTATTCAAACCATTTGCCCATTTTATAATTGAGTTGTTTGTCTTTTTGTTGTTGGTATTGTTGAAATGTAGGAGTTATTTATATACTCTGAATAATAAACTCTTAACAGATATATGGTTACCAAATATTTCTCACAGTCTGTAGGTTGTCTCCTCAATTTCTTGATAAATCCTTTTGATGAACAAATGTTTTTAAATTCGGTGAAGCCCAATTCATCTATTTTTTATTTTTTTGCTTGTGCTTTTGTTGCTATATCTAAGAATCCATTTTCAAGAACAAGGTCCCTAAGATCTACCAATATGTTTTCTTCTAAGAGTTTTATGGTTTTACTTTTATATTTAGGTCATTGATCCATTTTGATTAAGTGCTCAGCTACTAACAGAAAGGCTGGTGGTTTGAACACACCCAGAAGCTCTGCAGGAAAAGACTTGGTGATCTGCCCCTGTAAAGATTACAACCTAGAAAATCCTATGGGGCAGTTATACTCTGTCACTTGGGGTCACTCTGAGTTGACATTGACTCGACAGCCCCTAACAACAATAACAATATGGGCTCAATTTTATTCTTTTGCACATGGAGATCCAGTTGTCCCAGCACCATTTATTGAATGAACTTAGCACTCATGTCAAAAATCAATTGACCATAGACATGTGGGTTTACTTCTGGACTGTCAATTCAATTCCCTTTTGTTTATATACCTAATTATATACCAGCACTACTATGTTTTGGGAGCCCAGGTAATGAAGTGGTTAAGAGCTCAGGCTGCTAATCAAAAGGTCAGCAGTTTGAATCCACAAGCTATGTGTTGGAAACCCTATGGGGCAGTTGTACTCTGTCCTACAGGGTCACTATAAGTCTGAATCTACTCGACAGCAATGAGTCTGGTTTTTGGTTTTTACACTGTTTTGATTACTGTAGCTTTATGGTGTGTTTGAAACCGGAAAGTGAAAGTTGCCCTACTCTGTTCTTTTTCAAAATGGTTTTGGTTATTCAGGAACTCTTGAAAATCCATATGAATTTGAAGATTGTTTTTTCCATTTCTGTCCAATAGGCTGTTGGAATTATGATAGAGATTGTGTGAATTTATAGATTACAATGGGTAGTATTGACATCTTAACAATATTAAGTCTTCCAGTCCATCTTATTTTTTTTATCCAATCTACCATTCTCTGCCCCTTAATTGGAATATTTAATCCATTTACATTAACATTAATTACCAATAAAGAAGGGCTTATTTCTGCTATTTTGTTATTCATTTTTTGTGTGACTTATACCTACTTTGCTCCTCTTTTCCTCCAGTATTGACTTCTTTTGTATGAGACTTTTCTGTGTTCTGAATCATTTAGTTTCCCTTGTTTTTTATTTTTGTGTATAATCATTTATTTACTTTTTTGTGGTTACCATGAAGATTATATTCATTATCTTACATTTATACCAACCTGGTTTATATTTATATCAACTTAACTTTAGTAACCTAGGAAAACTCTATACCTATGTCACCCCCCATTTATGTTGTTATTATCGCTGATTACAACTTTATATCTCAGTTACTCTGTAATTTAAATTTATTTTATTATTGTATGTGTGTGGTTTTATTTTAATTTTTTAAATGCTTTTGTCATTGTAAAGCCTGAAGGACATATTAGTTATATTTTCCAAACAAAACTACCGTAAATCTAATCTTTGTAATTGTCAACACATTTCCTTTAATAGGAATTATTTTTCTTGTATGTTCAACTTTCAGTTACTGTCTAGTGTCCTTACTTTACTGTCTGGAGTATTCTCTTTAGGATTTTTTTGTAGGGCTGACCTGGTGGTAACAAATTCCCTCAGTTTTTGTTTTCCTGGGCATGTCTTAATTTTGCCTTTGTTTTTGAATGATAGTTTTTCTGGATATAGTATTCGTGGCTGACAGTTCTTTTCTTTTAGCACATTAAATATGTTGTCCCACTACCTTCTTGCCCACATGGTTTCTGAGGAGACATTGGCACTTAAATTTATTGAAGACACCTTGTATGTGATAAGATCTCTGGGTGGCACAAATGATTTGCTTTTGGCTACTAACCTAAAAGTTGGCGGTTCAAACTCACCCAGAAGTGTCACAGAAGGAGGACCTGGTAATCTGCTTCCATAAAGATTACAACCAAGGAGACCCTATAGAGCAGTTCTACTCTCTACCGCATGGTGTTGCCATGAGTTGGAATTGACTCTACAGAAACAGGTTTGGCCAGAGACTTCATCAGCCTGAGACCAGAACTAGAGGGTGCCCAGCTACCACCAATGACTGCCCTGACAGGGAACACAACAGGGAGTCCCTGATGGAGCAGGAGAAAAGTGGGGTGCAGAACTTAAATTCTAGTAAAAACACCAGACTTAATGGTTTGATTGAGACTGGAGGGACCCCGGAAGACATGGCCCTTGGACTCTCTGTTAGCCCAAAACTAAAACCATTCCTGAAGGCAACTCTTCAGACAAAGATTAGACTGTACTATGGGACATAAAATGATACCCGTGAAGAGTGTGTTATTAGCTCAAGTAGATATATAAGACTAAATGGGCAGTTCCTGTCCAGAGGTGAGATGAGAAGGCAGAGAGGGTAAGGAGCTGGTTGAAGGGACACGGGAAATCCAGGGTGGAAAGGAAGAGTGTGCTGTCACAGTATAGGGAGAGCAACTAGGGTCACATAACGATGTACGTATAAATTTTTCTATGAGAGACTAACTTGAATTGTAAACTTTCACTTAAAACACAACAATTAAAAAAGAATGTTTTTTTTTAAAAAAGAAACGGGTTTGGTTTGTATGTGATACTTTGCTTCTCTCATGCTGCTTCCGATATTTTCTCTTTGTCCTTGATTTCCGAGAGTTTGATTATTATATGCTTTGATGTTAATATTTTTGGATTTATTCTACTTGTAGTTCACTGAGCTTCTTAGGCATGTAATTTCCTGTGCTTCATCATATTTGGGAAATTTCCAGCCATTATTTCTTCAAAAATTATTTCTGTCTCCCTCTTTTTCTTCTCATTCTGGGACTCCCATAATCCATATATTATTCTGCTTGATGGTGTCCTATAAATCTCTTAGGCTTTCTTCATCTTTCCTCATTATTTTTTTCTTTTTTCTCCTCAGACTGAATAATCTCAATGCCCCTATTTTTGAGTTAACTAATTATTTCTTCTGTCATTTAAAATCTGCTCCTGAGACTTTCAGAGAGTTGTTCATTTCCATTATTGTACTTTTCAGCTCCAGTATTTTTATGTCTTTTTTAAGATTTCTTTCTGTTTATTGAAACTTTTGTTTTGTTCTTATATCATTTTCCTGATTTTGTTTAGTTTGTTTTTCCATGTTTTTTTCTTTAATTCTTTGAGAACATTTAATTCTGTTGCTTTAAAGTCTTTTAAAATGATTCCGTTACCTGTCCTTCTTCAGGAACAGTTTATGTCTTCTTATTTTGAACTTTTGTATGGGCCATACATTCCTGCCTCTTCGTATGATTTGTGCTTGTCTGTTGCAATTAGGAAATTAAGCTATTTTACTGTTGTACCTCTGGAGATAAAATAGTTTCCCTTCTCTAGGGTTTGTTCTTTTTCCTCTTTGATAATGTTGTTATTATTACTTTAAATTAATCAAGGTTCTTCCTCCACTCCAAACTCCTTGTCTAGTTGCACTTGCTGTTGTCCCTTCTCTTTTGGTGTCACTGCCACAGGATGCTAGCCATCAGTGTTTCACCTCTAGGTTTCCTGATTAGGGGTGTGAGCTGTGTCACTTCAGTACCAAACTCTATGGCTTTCAGCACTTGGTATGGTCACGTTCAATAAGGTATTAATTAGAATGTTTAAAAACTACTAACAGTGCCAAATGTCGGTAAGGATATGAAGCTACTGGAGCTCTCATATATCACTGGTGGGCATACAATATAATATGACCACCCTGGAAAACAGTTTGGTAGTTTATTTTATATTTAAAACATACATTAACTATATGATGAACAAGAATCTCACTCTAATAATTACTCTAGAGAAATGAAAACTTGTGTTCACACAAAAATCTTTAGAAACAAACTAAAATTGTCTTCAGTACATAAACTGTGGTACATCCACACAGTAGAATGCTAATTGACAACATAAAGTAACAGATTATAAATATACCACAACAAATTGGACAAGGCTTTGTGCTAACTGAAAAAATCCAGACTCAAGAGTTAACATATTATGCGATTCTGTTTATATTACTTCCTGTAAATAGCAAAACTATAGTGATGAAAAACATATCAGTGTTTGTCAAAGGTTACCTGTGAGTGAAAGGGATTGACTACAATGTGTCTGTGTGAGGGTGTTTATTAAAATGATGGAATATTATGTATCCTCATTGTGGTGGTGGTTACTCAAATGTATACATGTGCTAAAATTCATAAAACTGTATACTAAAATATATCTGTTTATTGTATGTTACTTTCAGTACATTAACTGAAAAAAAATGTCATATTGCCTCCAACATCTTTCAGCACGGTGTCATGTTAAAAAAATATATATATCTGATTTTAAAAGCTACCTTGAATAATAATGCTAGTCTTTATGGAAGTCTCTCAAAGAGACAGTAAAAAGGAAGTCACAAAATACAACACACAACAAAACTTACTAAAATCCACTGTGCTTCCTCCTCCCCCACAATCCTTCCTGGACTGTCTTCAGATTGAAGCCCACTTCTCTTCGCCATCTGTCCCTCCTAAAGTACTTATTTTTCAATTTTTCTGTGCACATTTCTCATGGAAATCAAGTTGTATTCTTCTTTAGTCATCAATTTGACAGCTGTCTCTATTACTTCTATTACTATAATCGATGACCCAAAATCCAAACAGCAAAAGAATAGTATCTCCTGTAACTATTATCGCTTATAATTTAATACTTACTCTCATCATCCACAGATATAATTGTCAACTTCAGGCTTATGCATTAACAAACCTAGCCTAACTCTACCCTACATTCTAGACAATGCTTACCTGAAATGGATTAGGTTGGCGTAAAAAAGTGTAAGGAAATACAGATATTAAAATGTGGAAGCTAAACTTAAATAAATGAAAACACAAAGCATTTATATTACTTTGATGGACAACTCATCACATACATTTTAGTAACGTATTTAGAAGTAAATGATCTCAGACTAAGAGGAAACTCAAATGTTCTCTGCAGTCACAAGCACAAAGTAAAAACATGGTTAACGTGATAATACCCTGGAGATTTTCTTGCAAATGAATGGTTAAAAAAAAAGCAATCAAAGAAAAAAAAAACAACCCAGAAACAAAACATTCAGGCTACAGTCAAAATTGTATTCAGACCAGTGTCTTAATTTCCTAGTGCTGCTATAAGAGAAATAGCACAAGTGGGTGGCTTTAAAGAACAGAAATTTATTTTCTCACAGTTCTGGATGGTAAAAGTCCAAATCAGGGTGTCATCCATGTCCTTTCCTTCTGTGGGACTCTAATTTTCTTGTGACAGCCGACAATCCTTGGCACTTCTTTGCTTATAGACAATCCTCACATGATGTCTTTCTTCCCACTGTGTGTGTCTCTGTATCTACTCTTTGCTTTTTATATCACTTAAAAGTGATTTGGTTTAGGATACCCTGTATTCTGATATGGCCTCATTAACATAACAAAAGAAATCCCTTATTTATCAACAGGCTCATATTTATAGGTACAAGGGTTAGGAACTCAACACATATTTTGGGGACACACAATTCAATTCAAAACACCCAGAATAAACACTGTTTTAGTTACTTAGTATTGTCATAACAGAAATATCACAAGTGGTTGACTTTAAAGAACAGAAATTTATTTTCTCACAGTTCTGAAGTCTAAAAATCCAAATCAGTATCTTGGCTGTGTAGATTCATTCTATGAGTTTCTCTCCTAGTTTCTAGTGTCTATCTGCAATTCTTGAAATTCCTTTGTTTGAAGACAATCCTTACGTGTTGTCTGTCTTCCTCTGTATGTGTGTGTGTGTGTTTATTCTGGTATATTTATAACTCAAAAGTGATTAGATTTAGGATCCATCTTACACTGATATGACCTCAACTGATTAATTTAATTACACTACATTAAACTGCATTATCGAAGATGATTATGTTACATTACATTATGGAAAGTGATTACATCACATTCAAAGTGAGGCAATTACACTACACTCACTACATTACATTATATTACATAACGAAGGCAATCTGTTCTACCTAAGGCCAACTGATTTAATCACATGAAACTGTTACATGACAGCAGTGAGACTAGAGTTTGGTCAAACAACTGGGAACTACATCCTAGCCAAGTTGACACATTAAATTAATCATCTTAAACAGAAACTTGTAACTACAAAAAAAGTCATCAAACAGTGTTAGAAAAGTCTTTTAATATTAGAGAGTTTATAATTAGGGTAATGACTGTCAGGTAGGAGCTTATTGAATATCCATTAAAAATGTTTAAAGCAGAGACTTCTGGCAACATGGCGCTCTAGGCAGAAGCACCACGCCGTCCCTCCACAGCAAGATCTGATAAACTAAGCCAAACAGAGAAAACAGCAATCTTGAAACCCTAAAACATCAAATGAAGAGATAAAGAAGTCAGCCAAGCACCAAATGGAGTGAGAAAACTGACAGAGAATGGAGAGCAAGGAGAGATTCATGAAGAGGTCCCCTATCAGCTAACGCAGTGCAGAACGGCCATTTTGGACTCCTATCAGCAAATAGGGGGTACGAGAAAGCAGCTTCATGGAGCTTCCAGCAGGAGACAGAACAACCGGTAACTGATGATATATGCTTTCCCAGCACCCACCCTTCTTCACCCCCACTCGGTCTCCTCCACTTCCTGCAACCACATTCTCTTGGTGGAGAAGGACTGGGTGCTTGGATTCCACCAGCCTGCACTGGCCGACTCCGAGTGCCATTTGTTGGCTGCTAGTGTTGCTTTTTTCCATTTCTTTTGATTTCTTCTTTGCCTCTCACCACCTCCCCCTCCTTTCGCTCAAATACCTGGCGCCAGGCACCATCTTTGCTTCTTCCTAAGGGGCTGCGGAGCTCCATTCGAGCTTGGAATTGTTTCCCAGTCTGTGATGTCACACTGGTGGAATTCCAGGGCTTTTTTTTTTGTTTGCTTGTTTTGAATTGTTTGTTTGTTTTCTTTCTCTTTTTTCAAGTTGGGAGCCTGTTCTGGCTGGGCAGTGCTACGCGGCTTGGGACCTACTCCCACAGCTTGCGCAGATGCACAGAGGGATCCCTGAGAGCATTTCTTTTTTCGTGTTTTTTTTTCTTTTAGCTGTTTTTTGAGGGAGGAGGCTTTTCTTATTTTTTTTTTAAAATTTGTTTTGTTTTCTTTTCCCTTGTTCTCTTTCTTCAATACTCATTTCTTGTCTCTCTATACCTTCCTTCTCTTCCTGTCCCCTGAATACCTGGTACTGAATACCTCCATGACTTCTAGCGAGGCTGTATTTCAACAATTGGGAACAAATTCCCCAGACCTCGTAGCTGAACCGGTGGGATACCTGGGAGCTTTGCTGTTCTTTTTTCTTTCAAAGTTTTATTTATTCATTCCATTCTCTTCTTTTTTTTCTTTCTCTCTTTTTCCCTTCTTGTTTTTCTCTATTTCATAGTCTCTCATCTCTCCACTCCATCGGCAAGCTCCCTAGCAGTCTTTTTTGTTTGTATGTTTTCGGCTCCTGTTCCTCTCTCCTCTCTCCCATACCCGTCTTAACTCCACACATCACAATCTCCCCCTCCATCCTATCTACTTACACAGTGTGCTTAACATCACACCATCAAGCAGCACAGGCATGGCCTACCAGAATCTGCCCTGTACTGATTACTGACCCGCCCTGGTATCTGTACTAAGTGCCACAAACAACTCATCCTAGCAACTCCTCTTCAGCTAGACCTGCCCTGCTGTACCATATCTGAGTGACTTATCCTGCCACTTGGAGAAGGGGGGGAAAAGTGTCATGCCCACAGACGAGCAAACAACAAAGAACACACAGCCTGCCTGCTCAGACATAGCCAAATAAAAAAAAATATGAAAAAAACAAATCTACAATCAATAAACAAGAAAAATAACTACCGAATGACCCGAAGACAGCAGACAATATCAAAACATTTACAAAAACAGGACAGGATGGTTCCAGTCAGTGTCCAGAATAAAACACCAGATGACTTTCCAATGGAAGAAAAGGCACTAGAACTACCTGATAGGGAATTCAAATCTCTAATACTCAGAATTATCCAAGAGTTGAAGCAAAAAGCAGACAAAAATGATGAAAAAACGGAAAAGTTCGTGGAAAAAGCAGACAAATTCGTGGAAAATACAGACCAAAAAAATGGAAGAATTCAGGAAAATAATGCAGGAACAAAATGCCAAAATAAATTCATAACTAGAAATTATACAAAAACAACAATTAGAAATCCAAAAGATAAACAAAAAGATTTCATAAATGGACGGAGTCATAGAAGGGCTGAGGAGCAGTTCGAAGCTGTGGAAGACAAGATCAGTGGAATTGAAAATAAACACCTGAATACAATTATGTTTGAAGAAAAATCAGAAAAAAAAGACAAAGAAAAATGTAGAGACCCTAAGAATTATGTTGGATACAATCAAAAGCAAAAATTTATGAGTGATCAGAGTTCCAGAACAAGGAAACAAAATGGAAAACACAGAGCAGATCATTGAAGAACTGCTGACAGAAAACTTCCCCAATAACATGAAAGATGAAGAGCTGGCCATCCAAGAAGCTCAGCAAAAGCCATATAAGATAAACGCCAAAAGAAAATCACCAAAGCATATCATATTTACACTCACCAAAACCAAAGACAAACAAAGAATCCTGAGAGCACCTCGTGAAAAAAAAGAAGTCGAACAGAGGAGAAACAATAAGACTAAGCTCCAATTATTCAGCAGAAAACATGCAGGCAAGAAGGCAATGGGATGAAATATATAACACGTTGAAAGAAAAAAATTGCCAGCCAAGAATAATATATCCTGCAAAACCCTTCTTCAAATATGATGGTGAAATTAGGACATTTCCAGATGAACAGAAATTAAGGGAATATGTAAAAACCAAACCAAACTTACAAGAATTATTAAAGGGAGCCCTTCGATCTGAGAACAAACAACATCAGCTCACAGGCTGAATCTAGGAGGCAGGATTGTACCAGCCAGATCCCAGTCAGGAAATGAACTCTCAAGGACTATCAAAAACCAAAAGAAATGCGACATGGAATCAGAGCAGTTAATATGTAAATGACAACAACATCAGAACAATATAAGGGGGAATAAACGGTGTAGGTATAGAACCTTCTAATGGAGAGGAAGACAAGGTGATACCAAGTAATAAAATACTGCTTCAAACTTAGAAAGATAAGTAAATTTCTCGGTAACCACAAAGAAAGTTAACAAACATATTCATAAAAATAAGGAAAAACATAAA
>NW_004444160.1:1897832-1909380 GCF_000243295.1 Trichechus manatus latirostris
TTTTGGACAGTACAAGTCAGACAAAGGTCTAATCTCCATAATCTATAAGAAAATCCAACACCTCTACAACAAAAACCAAATAATCCTATTAAAAAACGGGCAAAGGAAATGAACAGACATTTCACCAAAGAAGACTTTCAAGCGGCCAACAAGACACATGAGGAAATGCTCATGATCACTCACCATTAGAGAAATGCAAACTAAAACCACAATGAGATAACATCTCACCCTGGCATTACTGGCAAGAATCAAAAACACTGAAAATAAGAAATGTTAGAGGGGCTGCGGGGAGATCGAACTCTTATGCACTGCTGGTGGGAATGCAAAATGATACAACCATTATGGAAAATGATATGGTGCTTCCTTAGAAAGCTAGAAATAGAAATACCACACGATTCAGCAATCCCACTCCTAGGAATATATCCCAGAGAAATAAGAGTCATCACTCGAATAGATATATGCACACCCATGTTCATGGCAGCATTGTTCACAATAGCAAAAAGATGGATACAACCTCGATGCCCATCAACAGATGAATGGATAAACAAACTATGGTACATACACACAATGGAGTACTATGCAACGAGAAAGAACAATGATGAATCCGTGAAGCATCTCATAACATGGATGAAATTGGAGGACATTATGTTGTGTGAAATAAGTCAATCACAAAAGGACAAATATTGTATGAGACCTCTATTGTAAAAACCCATGAAAAAGTTTGCACACAAAAAGTAACAATCTTTGTTGGTTACCAGGGATGGGAGGGATGGGGGGAGAAATACTAAATACGCAATAGATAAGTGGTATCTTTGGTGAAGGGTGAGACAGTACACAGTGCTGGGGAAACCAGCACAGCTTGCACAAGGAGAGGTCATAGAAGCTCCCTAGACAGATCCAAACTCCCTGAGGGACTGATTTGCTGGGCGGAGGGCTGTGGGGATCATGGTCTCGGGGAACATCTAGCTCGATTGGCATAACACAGTTTATAAAGACAATGTTCTACATTCTACCTTGGTGAGTAGCGTCTGGGTTCTTAAAAGCCTGTGAGCAGCCATCTAAGATATTCCACTGGTCTCACCCCTTTGGGAGCAAGGGAGAATGAAGAGAACAGGATACAAGGAAAAGATTAGTCCAAAGGACTAATGAACCATAGCTACCAAGGCCTCCACGAGACTGAGTCCAGTACAGCTAGATGGTGTCTGGCTACCAACACTGACTGCTCTGACCAGGATCACAACAGAGGTTTCTGGACTGAGCTGCAGAAGGATGTAGAACATAATTCTAACTCACAAAAAAAAGACCACATTTACTGGCCTGAAAGAAACTGGAGAAACCCCGCGAGTATGTCCCCCAGACCCCTTTTAGCTCTGTGATGAAGTCACTTCCAAGGTTCACCATTCAGCCGGGGATTGGACAGCCCCATATAACAAAATGGGACTAATGAGGCACAGCAGTCCTGGGACAAGGAGTAGAAGGCAGAAGGGGACAGGAAAGCTGGTGATAGGGAACTCAAGTTTGAGTAAGGACAGTGTTGACATGTAGTGGGGTTGTTAACCATTGTCATAGGGCAGCATGTGTACTGTTTAATGAGAAACTGTTTTGTTCTGAAAACCTTCATGTAACGTGAGAATAGCAGTACAACTGGAAGAATGTAATCAATGTCACTGAACTGTGCACGTAGAAATTTTTTAAATGGATGTTGTATCTTTGGCTATGTAGATTGTCACAAAAAAAAAAAAAAGGTCCAGAAGGGAGAGGGTTCACATGTCATGGGGTTGTTAACTAATGTCATAAAACAATATGTATACTGACTGTTTAATGAGAAACTATTTGTTCTGTAAACCTTCATATGAAGTCCAATAAATAAAAGAGGAAAAAAATGTTTAAAGCATTATAAAATAAAATAATTTGTATTATTATTCTAAGATTTATGCTTTACTATCTCCAGTCCTTCATTCATTGTAGTATGACACTGAATTTTTTTAATTATTCACACTGTTTACACTGTTCTGCAGAACACCAATGGGTCAAGTGTTAAACTAATAAAAATATAATCACTTTTGGCCATATATGCACAGATGAAGAAAATTTCCTTTAACTTTAATATAATCACGTATGAAATACTCACTAGTTCAGTTTACAAAATGAGAAATAAAAAAATTAAGGAAAATTATTAGGTTAAAAGACCAGATTTTTTCACTGAGATGTAGCATCTGTCATGGATTGAATTGTGTGCTCGAAAAAATGTGTGTATCAACTTGGCTTGGTCATGATTCCCAGTATTGTATGATTGTGTAATCTGATGTGATTTCCTTATGTGTTGTAAATTCAATCAGTATGATCTAATAAAATGGATTAGTGACAGTTATACTGATGCGGTATACAAGATTGGATAGTGTCTTAAGCCAATCTCTTTTGAGATATAAAAGAGAGAAGCAAGCAGAGAACACATGGGAAGCTCATATCACCAAGAAAGTAGTGCCGGGAGCAGAGCGCGTCCTTTGGACCTGAGGTTTCTTCTCAGAGAAGCTCCCAGACCAAGGGAAGATTGATGACATGGACCTTCCTCCAGAGCTGACGGAGAAAGCGTTCCCTTGGAACTGATGCCTTGAATTTGGACTTGTAGTCTACTAGACTGTGAGAGAATAAACTTCTCTTTGTTAAAGCCATCCACTTGTGGTATTTCTGTTAGAGCAGCACTAGATGACTAAGACAATATCATAAAAAATAATTACTAGAATAATTGATCTCTTGTCATGGAAGAATAAAGCATGTTAACTGTTAAGTAATTTATAAGTCATATTCCTATAGGAAGTGTCTTAAATTTTTTTTAAGATATGGGAATAATTCCAAAATTACAATAAGAAATTTTTCTTAAATACCTCCTAAAATTGCTACAAAAATTAATATATTAAAAAATGCAGTCATAAAACTCAAGCAAGACTCTCTTGCTACTCATTAAGGATGTTACATGACAATAACTGTATTTCACACCAGGTATGGGATTATTATCCTAATACCACCTCTAAGTTAACAGATAAATTCTCACAAAAAGAGCTTGTTAGTTTTGATTGTGTTGCCCTAATATAACTTTGTAAAATTTGTATCCATACAAATATCAAAAATCTATATTTACCATCTATATCTTTTTGATTGATGATTAAAATCTAAATTTATTAGTCCTGAAAATGTAGAAACCATTTTAATATTTGTGTTAGCTACTTGACCAAAGTGTATATAGTACATAAAGGTGTTGCAATCATAAATCAAAATAATGGTCACAGTCATTCTGCAGAAGATGTAATGCATATTTTTATGTAGAAATGTATACCCGACCTCAACATTTCAGCACTAAAGTACATTACAGCTTTCCTAGGAAATAATTTAATATTTAATGGACACCTAATATGTACAAATAAGGCACCATGCAAATATGTACAAATAAGGCAGCATCCAAATTATCACTTAACTATGGTATTCAGTTGGTTTGTCTCAGAGGATCAATTCATAAGTGCAAAAATACATTAATGCATTAATAATATATTAAAAAAACCTATTGCTGTCGAGTCAATTCCGACTCATAGCGACCCTATAGAACAGAGTAGAACTGCCTCATAGAGTTTCCAAGGAGGACCTGGTGGATTTGAAGTGCCGACCTTTTGGTTAGCTGCGATAGCATTTAACCACTACACCACCAGGGTTTCCATTAATAATGTACAGGGCTATAATTAAGGAATGCTTTTTTCTACATTTCATATCCTCAGCCCATGAAAAGGACAAAATTTCCACCTAGTGAAAATGTCAACTTTAATCCACCATATTTCTATGATTCTAGAGTCATTACAAAACTACAGTCTTAATTCAAGTTTTGTAATTTTTATTGCATATGAAGATATTAGTTAGGTTGCTGTAGCAGATATAGAAGATGTACTTACCTCTCATGTAAAAGTCAAAATTGATAGGAAGTCCAAGGAGGTAGGGTAGGTTGTTCTGCTCCATGATATTATCCAAAAATGTAGGTTCCATATAACTCTATCATTCCCTGGGAGTTACCCTAATCTTCATGGTCAAAGCGGCATTTCCACTACCATGTTTACCTTCCAGACATTAAAGAATGTGAAAGTGGAGGAAAAACAACTCATAAAAAGGTCGTCTGGGAGTTGAATACATACCTTCTATTCACATTCTCTTGGGCAAAACTTAGTTACATGACGCGATGGTTAAGGTTATGTGTCAACTTGGCTAGGCTATGGTTCTCCGTGGTTTGGTAGATATTATGTAATCATCCTCTATTTTGTGGTCTGATGTGAGAAATCAATCAGTTGAAGGCGGAATTTCTTTGGGGGTGTGGCCTGCATCCAATATATATGGATGTTCTGGCAGAGCTCGCCCTATCTGGATCCTGTATCTGATTCATCATCCTCTGACCTCTGGTTCTTGATATATGACTTAGCAGTCTGCCATCTGAACTGCAGATTTTGGGATTTGCCTGCTCTCACAGACCCATGATCCACCAGCCTGCTGTCTGACCCGTCGATTTTGGATTCGCCTGCCCCTGCAAACACATGAGTCAGGAGAAGCCTCCAGCCTGACATCAGACCCACGGATTTGGGACTTGCCAGCCTCCAAAGACGTTTGAGCCATTTCCTTGAAATAAATTTCTTTCTATATATACTTATACACCATATTTTCACACAAATAATGCTAGCCATCTGCTTTAGTTTGCCAGCCGTGTCCTCCCCAGGGTACTGAGAGTGATTCTAGAGGAACATAATAATAAGGATGAATTTTCTGAATTGGTTCTCAAGTCTGGCTAGTCTTAAAGGTGCTGATAACTCTGCTTCCAGTAGTAAAGAGGGCACTGCTAATCCATGCTGTGCGCTGGTAATAGAAATATGCAAATTATCACACCAGAGGATCAAATATTGGTGAGAGACAAGGCTGTGGGTAATTGAATATTTGATACTTTTCTACAGTTTGATCAGAATAAGAAGTAAAGGGAGGCTGGTAGGATGGCCCTGCTTTCACTAGACAAAGTCGTGAAAGAAAGAAAGAAATGATGAGCCCAGAGCTTCAGAGTCACAGCTCAAATGCTGCAAAAATGACCTCAAAATTGCCACTTGTGCCCTGAAAGAAATCCTTCTTTCCTGTAGTGACAGAGCTGATAGTGCCAAAATCGAAACCCAGTCTATCATAAGAGTTGCTGAATTACAATGCCAAATGAATTCCTAACGTCAGATGGGGTCTGAAGGCATTGATTGGGAAGAAATTGGATCCTGATACTTGGGATAGGGACATATGGGCAGATAATGAGGAAGCTGGGGACATGGAGCCACTAAATTGTGTTAAATCACTCCTGCCAACAGAACCAGCTCTCTTATTCCAATCTGAATAGATTACTCAGTCTTTGCTAAGCCACCTTCCCTAATAAACCCATTATTCCTTCAACCCACATTAGATGAGATTAAACCAGCTGTGCCTGAAGAGTCTTTGTCTGAGATATCACCCGGGATTTTTCCTGGGGCATCGACTGAGGCAGATACCTTATAAGACACTGCTGAATGTCCCCAGGACCCACCCCCCACAACACATTTTTGCTTCTAGATGTATGACTAGCCTTCGATCCCACCAACTACCAACAGATGAAGTACAAAGTGTGACCCAAGAGGAGGTACACTACACTCAAAAAAAACACTACTTGATTTTTCTAATATATACAAACAGAAACCTGGGGAATATGTGTGGGAATGGCTATTAAGAAGGTGGGATAATGGTACAAGGAATATAAAGTTGGATCAGTTTGAGTTTATTTATATGGGCCCACTAAACACAGATTCTTCATTCAATGTGTCAGCTCCAGAGGTTAGAAGAGGATCTAACTGTTTATTTGGTTGGTTCACTGAAGCATCAATTAAGCGACTGCCTACACTGTCAAGTTGAAATGCCAGACCTGCCTTGATATACTGTAGAAGATGGTATTCAAAGGTTTATGGAAATTGGCATGTTAGAGTGGTTTTAGCTAGTTGGAGTCACAGGCCTACCCATGGAGTAGCCAAAGGACACACGTTTTACCACAACAGAGAGGGATGTTCTGTGGATACTAATCAACCTCTTTCCCCAGACACTCCTGCCATTGCCAAGTGGGCTCATGAACAAAGTGGACATGGTAGCAGCGATGGAGGTTATGCATGGGCTCAGCAGCATGGACTTCCACTTACCAAGGACATCATTCCTAGAGGCAATCAGCCAGCAACCTGGTGGCAGGTATATTACATTGGATCACTTCCATCACGGAAAGGGCAGCCTTTTTTTCTAACTAGAATAGGCACCTACTCTGGTTATGAATTTTTCTTCCGTGCACACAATGCTTCTACCAAAACTACCATCTGTGGATTTACAGAATGCCTTACCCACTGTCATGGTAATCCCACACAGCATTGCCTTAGATCAAGCAACTCACTTCACAGCAAATGAAGTGTGGCAATAGGCCCATGCTCATGGAATTCATTGGTCTTATCATCTTCCTCATCATCTTGAAGCAGCTGGCTTGATAGAATGATCGAATGACCTTCCAAAGACACAATTATGGTGCCAGATAGGCGGCAATACCTTGCAAGGTTGGGGAAATGTTCTCCAGGAGGCTGTATGTGCTCTAACCCAGCATCCAATGTATGGTGATGTTTCTCCCATAGCCAGGATGCAAGGGTCCAGGAATCAAGGGGTGGAAATGGGATTGAATAATATGCTAATTCTATGTTTAACTTTTTGAGAAACCATCAAATTGTTTTCCACAGTAATTGTAATGTTTTAGAATCCCACCAGCAATGGATGAGTGTCATGGATTGAATTATGTTCCCCGAAAAATGTGTGTATCAATTTGGCTAGGCCATGATTCCTGGTACTGTGTGATGTTCCTGTATGTTATAAACCTGCCTCTATGATGTTAATGAGGGAGGATGAGGGTTAATGAGGGTGGCAGTTGTGTTAGTAAGGCAGGACCTGATCTACAAGACTGGATTGTGTCCTCAGGCAATCTCTTGAGATATAAAAGGCAGAAGTGAGCATTGAGACAGGGGGACCTCATACCATCAAGAAAGCAGTGCCAGGAGCAGAGCGCGTCCTTTGGACAGGGGTCCCTGCGCCAAGAAGCTCCTAATCCAGGGGAACTCTGATGAGAAGGCAGACAGAGAGAGAAACACTTCTCCTGGAGCTGACGTCCTGAGTTTGGACTTTTAGCCTACTTTGACTGTGAGGAAATAAACTTCTCTTTGTTAAAACCATCCACTTGTGGTATTTCCGTTATGGCAGCACTAGATGACTAAGACAGATGAGTGTTTCAATTTCTCCACATTCTTTCCAATACTGTTTGTTTTCCATTGTTTTAAACATAGCCATTCTAGTGGGTGTGAAGTGATACCTCATTGGTGGCTTTTATCTTTATTTACGTAATAACTAACGATGTTGAGCATCTTTTCATGTGCTTGTTGGTCATTAGTATTTCTTCTTTGGTGAAATGTTTATTCTAGTTTTTTCCTCATTTTTTTTATTGGGTTGTTTGCATTTTTGTTGTTAAATTGTAAACATTCTTTATGTATTTTGGATGTTAAACTCTTATCCAATATATAGTTTCCAAAATTGTTCTTCCAATCTGTAGGTTGTCTCTTTATTTGCTTGATAAAGTCCTTTGATGAACAAAAGTTTTTAATTTTTATGGGGTCTCAACTATCTGTTTTGTCTTTTGTTGTTCATGCTTTCAATGCCATATCTAAAAATCCATTGTTAGAAACTAGGTCCCAAGGCATTGCCCTTCAGTTTTCTTCTAAGAGTTTATGGCTTCAGTACTTACATTTAGGTCTTTGATCTATTTTGAGTTGATTTTAATATATGATGTGAAATATGGGTTCAATTTCATTCTTTTGCTTGTGGAAATCTAGTTGTCCAGCACCATTTATTAATAAGACTATTCTTTCCCCACTGGATGGACTTAGCACCCTTGTTGAAAATCAATTGACTGTAGATGTACAGACTTATTTCTGGACTCTCAATTCTATTCCATTGGTCTATATCTCTATCATTATACCACTACCCAGACTTTTTTTTTAAATTGCTATAGCTTTATAATATGCTTTGAGATTAGGAAGTGAGTCTTCCTACTTTGTCTTTGAGCTTTTAATTAAGCCTTATTTATAATTCTGCTACTCTTACAATTAAGTCATGATCTGACTAAGAATGCACTTCTCTACAGGTAGAGGAGATGATTGCTTTCATAGAGAGGCTTTTTGGCATTCGCACTTTGCCCTATGTGGATAATTTGCTGACTTGACCCAATCTTTTGCCATTAGTTTTCTTCCTTCAGTACAGCCATGAATAACAACCAATTAACCTCACATTTCTCATAATTACTAATTCTTCCATATTTATCAATACTTGAGATATTCCACAAGTCAGTGAATCTTCTCCCATCTGTACTAAAATCCATTTCATAAGTGAATTTACCACCTTCCTTTGAGGTCTTTGTTGCCATTTGGCCAATTAATCAAATTATAAATGAACTGAATTTGTAATTTGTAATGAATTGAATCCAATGATCCAATTGCAAAATCATATCCTGAGGACCTGCTTTCTAGAACTTTTCCTAATAGCTACTCTCTTTGTTTGGATTCCCCCAGAAACAGACACTGAGACAGAGATTAAAGTTACTATAGTTCATTAGGGTGATAAAGGAATATACTGGTAGAAGAATGCAGAAGGTAGACAAGAGAAGAAAGTAAACCAATAAAGAGTGCATTATCAAGTACTACCACTGAGGGAGACAAGACTATAATCCCACAGATAAATTCTGGAAAATTATGTAAAACACATGCTTCAAAACTATGTAATCCAGGTAGGTAGGAGAGTTGAGTATTTATGAATCAACTTTTGTAGGACATTGGTGAAGGCAGGGCTGGATTCATGGACATTCAACCTGTATGGTTTCACAGTGTCTCATGCTCAGGAGGGCCCTGAAGTAGGTTTAATGCTCGATACCAACACCACCTCAAAATTCTTAATAATTTTTAACAAGAGGTCTCCTATTTTCATTTTTTACTAGGCCACATAAGTTATGTAGCTGGTCCCAGTTGAAGGCGATGGCCAGGTAATTAATTTTCTAGCAGTTCTGGTCTTCCATGTGCTCAGGAAGAATATCCTTCCACTGCTTCAGATGTAGATACTGTCAGTGGAAGTCAGTTGACATGTAGTGATTTAGTAAGGATCTAGGAATATGGGCAGTGCACCAAAGCTGTTTATCCTTACCTTACAGCTTTGCCTAATACTTTCAATAAAATGGTAATTAATAGTGGAAATAGTAAGCTTCCTTGACTTGTTCCTCACCTTACTGTGAATGCCTTATATGTTTTCACTATAAATAAGGTGCTGGCTTTTGTGCTGAAAATATATCAGTTTATATCTATATATGAATATATGTATGCATATATATGTATGTTGTTGTTGTTGTTACATCCCCTCAAGTTGGTTCCAACTGATAGCCACCCTATGTGCAACAGAACAAAATACTGCCCAGTCCTTTGCCATCTTCACAATTGTTGATATGCTTGAGCTCATTGTTGCAGTCACTGTGTCAATCTATCTTGTTAAGGGTCTTCCTCTTTTTCGCTGACCTTCTACTTTACCAAGCATTATGTCCTTCTCCAAGGACTGGTCCCTCCTGATAACATGTCCAAAGTATGTGAGACAAAGTCTAACCATTCTTGTTCTATGGAGAATTCTGGCTGTACCTCTTCCAAGACGGATTTCTTTGTTCTTCTGAAAGCCCATGGTACAGTCAGTATTCTTTGTGAGCACCATAATTCAAAGGTATCAATTCTTCTTAGGTCTTCTTTATTCATTGTCTAGTTTTTGCATGCATATGAGGTATTTGAAAACATCATAGCTTGGGTCAGGTACACCTAAGTCCTTAAAATGGCATCTTTGCTTTTTAACACTTTAAAGAGGTCTTTTGCAGCAGATTTGCTCAGTGCAATATGTCACTTGGTTTCTTGACTTCTGTTTCCATGGGCGTTGATTGTGGATCCAAGTAAAATGAAATACTTGAAAACATCAATCTTTTCTGGTGTATAGTGATGTTGCTAAATGGTCCATTTGTGAGAATTTTTGTTTTCTTTATGTTTAGGTGTAATCCATACCGAAGGCTGAGGTCTTTGATCTTCATCAATAAGTACTTCAGTCCTCTTCACTTTCAGCAAGCAAGATTGTGTTATCTGCATATCACAGGCTGTTAATAGGTCTTCCTCCAATCCGGATGGTGTGTTCTTCTTCATACAGTCCAGTTTCTTGAATTATTTGCTCAGCATACAGATTGAATAAGTATGGTGAAAGGATACAACCCTGACACACACCTTCCCTGATTTTTGTTCTGTTCGAATGATTGCCTCTTGGTCTAAGCACAGGTTCCTCATGAGCATGATTAAGTGTTCTGGAATCCCCATTCTTTGCAATGTTGTCTATAATTTGTTATTATCCACACAGTTGAAGGCCTTTGCATAGTCAATAAAACACTGGTAAACATCTATCTGGTATTCTCTGCTTTCAGCCAACATCCATCTGACATCAACAGTGATGTCCCTCAGTCTACATTCTCTTCTGAATCCAGCTTGAATTTCTAGCGGTTCCCTGCCAATGTACTGCTGCAACCACTTTTGAATGATCTTCATTAAAATTTAACTTGTGTGTAATATTAATGATATTGTTCGATGAGTTCCGCATTCTCTTGGATTGCTTTTCCTTGGAATGAACACAAATATGGATCACTTCCAGTCTGTTGGCCAAGTAGCTGTCTTCTAAATTTCTTGGCATACATCAGTGAGCACTTCCAGCACTGCATCCCTTTGTTGAAATATCTCAATTGTTATTCCGTCAATTCCTGGAGCCTGGTTTTTCACCAATGCCTTCAGTTCTGCTGGGACGTCTTCCTTCAATACCATCAATTCTTGGCCATACACTACCTGCGGAAATGGTTGAATGTCTACCAATTCTTTTCTTTTTTTTTTTTTACTGTTTATTTTATTTATTTTTATTGTACTTTAGGTGAAGGCTTACAGAACAAATAGTTTCTCATGAAACAGTAGTACACATATTGTTTTATGACATTGGCTAACAACCCCACAACATGTAAACCCTCTCCCTTCTCGACTTTTTTTCTTTTGGTTAAAATATACATAGCCAACGATACACAATTTAAAAAATTTCTACATGCACAGTTCAGTGACTTCGACTACGCTCTTCCAATTGTGCTGCTATTCTCACTTTAGATGAAGGTTTACAGAACAAAATAGTTTCTCATTTAACAGTTAGTACACATGTTCCCCTATGACAATGGTTAACAACATCAAAACACATCAACACTATCCTTGCTCAACCTTGGGTTCCCTATCACCAGCGTTCCTGTCCCCTTCTGCCTTCTGGCCGTTGTCCCTGGACTGCTGTACCTCATTAGATCCGTTTGGTTTTATGGTGCTGTCCACTCCCCGGCTGAACGGTGAACCTC
>NW_004444160.1:1909480-1910549 GCF_000243295.1 Trichechus manatus latirostris
ACCAAGTAGGATTCATACCAGGTATGCAAGGATGGTTCAACATTAAAAAATCAATCAACATAATCCACCACATAAATAAAAGGAAAGAAAAGAATCACCTAATCATTTCAATTGACCCAGAAAAGGCATTTGACAAAGTCAAACACCTATTCCTGATAAATCCTCTCAATAAAATAGGTATAGAAGGGAAATTTCTCAATATAATAAAGGGCATCTATGCAAAACAAACAGCCAACATCATTCTTAATGGAGAGAGGCTGAAAACATTCCCTTTGAGAACAGGAAGAAGATAAGGATGCCCTTTATCACCACTCCTATTTAACATTGTGCTGGAGGTTCTAGCTAGAGCAATAAGGCAAGAAAAAAATAAATGGCATCCAAATTGGTAATGAAGAAGTTAAACTGTCCCTGTTTGTCGATCATACGATACTATACATAGAAAACCCTAAAGACTCCACAAGAAATCTACTGGAACTAATAGAAAGATTCAGCAGGGTAGCAGGATATAAGATAAACATACAGAAATCAGTTAGATTCCTATTCACCAAAAAGAGAATGATGAAATGAAATCAAGAAAACAATACCATTTACAATAGACCCTAAAAAATAAAATACTTAGGAATAAATCTAACTAGGGATGTAAAAGGTTTATACAAAGAAAACTACAAAACACTGCTGCAAGAAACCCAAAGGGATCTACATAAATGGAAAAACATACCATGCTCATGGATAGGTAGAGTCAGCATTGTGAAAATGACAATTCTACCCAAAGCAATTTAGAAATCCAATGCAATCCTAATCCAAATACCAACAACATTCTTCAAAGAGATGGAAAAACTAATCATTAACTTTATATGGAAAGGGAAGAAGCCCCGAATAACTAAAACACTACTGAAGAAGAAGAATAAAGTTGGAGGACTCACACTACCTGACCTCAGAACCTACTATACAGCTACAGTAGTCAAAACAGCCTGATACTGGTACAACAACAGATACATAGACCAATGGAACAGAATTGAGAACCCAGATGTAAATCCATCCACCTACGGTCACCTGATCTTTGACATGT
>NW_004444160.1:1923235-1925128 GCF_000243295.1 Trichechus manatus latirostris
TGAGGTCAAGTTGGCTGATTGTGCCCTTTAGGTCTTCTGTATCTTTGCTGAGTTTCTTCTTAGTTGTTCTGTCCTTTACTGACAGTGGTTTTGAAGTCTCCTACTATTATTGTGGAACTGTCAATTTCTCTTTTCAGTGCTGTTGGAGTTTGTTTTATGTATTTTGGAGCCTGTCATTGGGTGCATAGATGTTTATTATGGTTATGGCTTCATGATGGATCGTCTCCTTAATCATTATATAGTTTCCTTCTTTGTCTTTTATGGTGGATTTTGTTTTAAAGTCTATTTTATCTGAGATTGGAATTGCCACTCCTGCTCTTTTTTGGTAGTTGTTATCTTGATATATTTTTTCCAATTTTTGATTTTTAATAAATACACATCATTGTTTCTTAGGTGTGTCTCTTGTAGATAGCATATTGATGGATCCTGTTTTTTTAATCCATTCTGTCACTTTCCGTCTCTTTATGGGTGCATTAAGTCCATTTATATTAAGTTTAATTATAGATAAATGCTAGTTTATTGCTGTCATTTTGTAGTGCTTTTTTTTGTGGTGCTGATGTTTTCTTTGTTCTTCTTACTCTCTTGTGTTGAGTTACTTTTGCTTGTGGATTTTTTTTTCATTTCTTTTGTTTTTATAGGTTTTGTTTTTGCTGAGACTTAATGTTTTTCCTCTTTATTTTTATGAGTATGTTTATTAACTTTCTTTGTGGTTACTACGAATTTTACCCTTATCTTTCTAAGTTTGAAGCAGTCTACCATTACTTGATATCGCCTTGCCTTCCTCTTTGTTAGAATGTTCTATACCTATGCCGTTTATTCCCTCTTTTATTGTTTTGATGTTGTTGTCATTTACTGATTAACTTCTCTGATTCCCTGTTCTGTTTCTTTTGGTTTTGGATAGTCCTTGAGAGTTCATTTCTTTGATTGGTATATGGCTGGTACTATCCTGCGTTCTAGATTCAGCCCGTGAGCTGAAGTTGTTTGTTCTCAGATGAAAGAACTCCCTTTAATAATTCTTGTAAGTTGGTTTAGCTTTTACATATTCCCTTAATTTCTGTTTATGGTGAAATGACCTAATATCACCATCATATTTGAACGAAAGATTTGCAGGATATATTTTTCTTGGTTGGCATTTTTTTCTTTCAAGATTTTATATATGTCATCCCATTGCCTTCTTGCCTGCATGGTTTCTGCCGAATAATCTGAGCTTAGTTTTATTGTTTCTCCTCTGTACGTGACTTCCTGTTTTTCATGAGCTGCTCTCAGGATTCTTTGTTTGTCTTTGGTTTTGGCAAGTGTGATTATGATATGCCTTGGTGATTTTCTTTTGGGGTCTATCTTATATGGGGTTCATTGAGCTTCTTGAATGGCCAGCTCTTCATCTTTCATGATATTGTGGAAGTTTTCTGTCAGCAGTTCTTCAATGATCCTCTCTTTGTTTTCTGTTTTCTCTCCCTGTTCTGGAACTCCAATCACTCGAAAATTTTTGCCTTTGATTGTATCCCACATAACTCTCAGGGTCTCTTCATTTTTCTTTCTTCTTTTTCCTGAGTTTTCCTCCCACATGGTTGTATCCAAGTGTTTCTCTTCAATTCCACTGATCCTGTCTTCCACCATTTCAAATCTGCTTCGCAGCCCCTCTATGACACCGTCCATTTCTGAAATCTTGTTTATCTTTTTGATTTCTAATTGTTTTTGTGTAATTTCCAGTTGTGAATTTATTTTGGCATTTTGTTCCTGCGTTAGTTTCCTGAATTCTTCCAAATTTTTGTCTGTATTTTCCATAAATTTTTCTATTTTTTCCTCATTTTTGTCTGCTTTTTGCTTCAGCTCTTGGAGAATTCTGAGTATTAGAGATTTGAATTCCCTATCAGGTAGTTCTAGTGCCTTTTC
>NW_004444160.1:1925597-1959612 GCF_000243295.1 Trichechus manatus latirostris
GCACAGTGCAGGTAGGCAGGATGTAGTGGGGAGATTGTTATGTGTAGAGCTAAGACAGATATGTGAGAGAGGAGAGAGGAACAGGAGCCAAAAACATACAAACAAAAAAGAAAGCTAGGGGAGCTTGCCGTTGGAGTGGAGAGATGAGAGACTATGAAATGGAGAAAAACAAAAAGGGGAAGAGGAAGAAAAAAAAAGAAAAGAAGGAATAAATAAAAATTGTAAAGGGAAAAGAACAGCAATGTTCCCAGGGATCCCACCAGTGCAGCTATGAGTTCTGGGGAAGTTGTTCTCAAGTGTGTCAGTACAGCCTGCCTAGAAGGCATAGAGGTATACAATGCCAGGTATTCAGGGAACAGAAAGAGAAGGAAGATATAGAGAGACAAGAAGCAGAGTACTGAAGAAAGACAAAAAGGGAAAAAGAGGGAAACAAAACAAAACAAATAATTAAAAAAAAGAACAAGAAAAGCCCCCCCCCAAAAAAAACAGAAAAAAAAAACGAAAAAAGAAATGCCCTCAGGGATCCCTCTGCATGTCTGTGCAAGTCGAGGGGGTAGTTCCAAGCCACGCCGTACCACCTGGCCAGAACGGGCTCCCAACTCAAGAAAAGGAAAAGAAAACAAACAAACAGTTCAAAACAAACAAGCGAACAAAAGCCCCGGGATCCCACTAGCACAGCAGCCCAGACCGGGAAGCAGCTCCACACTTGACCGGAGCTCTGCAGCCCCTCAGGAAGAAGCAAAGATGGCGCACAGAGCCAGGTATTTGAGCGAAATGATGGGGAGGTGGTGAGAGGTAATGAAGAAATCAAAAGTAGCAGAAAAAAGCAAGACCAGCAGCCAACAGATGGCACTCAGAGAGCCGGCACGTTTGGGTGGGTGGAATCCAAGCAGCCGGTGCTTCCCCTACAAGAGATTGTGGACACAGGAAGCAGAAGAGGCTGAGTTGGGGTGAAGAAGGGTGGGGGGTGGGAAAGCATATATCGCAAATTACCGGTTGTTTTGTCTCCTGCTGGAAGCTCCGCGAAGCTGCTTTCTCGTACCCCCTGTTTTCTGGTCTCCGATAGGAGTCCAAGATGGCGGATCCGTGCTGCATTAGCTGATGGGGACCTCTGCATGAATCTCTCCTCGCTCTCTGTTTTCTGTCAGTTTTCTCACTCCATTTGGTGCTTGGCTGAGATCTTTATCTCTTAATTTGATGGTTTAGGGTTTCAAGATTGTTGTTTTCTCTGTTCAGCTTAGTTTTTCAGATCTTTGCTGTGGAGGGGCGGTATGGGGTTTCTTCCTAGAGCGCCATTTTGCTGGACATCCCTACCAATTCTTTTTGATACAATGGCTCTGTATTCCTTCCGTCTGTTTTTGATGCTTCCAGTGTCATTCAATATTTTACCCATAGAATCCTTCAAAATTGCAGCTAGAGACTTGATTTTTTTCTTCTGTTCTTTCAGCTTGAGAAATGCTGAGCCATGTTCTTCTCTTTTGCTTTCTAACTCCAGGTTTTTGCACACTTCATTATAACATTTAACTTTGTTTTCTCTAGCTTCCCTTTGAAATCTTATGTTCAGCTCTTTTACTTCATTGTTTCTTCCATTTGCTTTAGCTACTGTATGTTCAAGAGCAAATTTCAGAGTCTCTTGTGACAACCATTTTGGTCTTTTCTTCTTTCCTATCTGTTCAATGACCTCTTGCTTTCTTCATGTGTGATGTCCTTGGTGTCTTCCCACAACTTGTCTGGTCTTCAGTCATTAGTGTTCAATGTGTCAAATCTCTTCCTGAGGTGGACTCCAAATTCAGGTGGGATATATTCAAGGTTGTAGTTTGGCTCTTGTGGACTTGTTTTAATTTTCTTCAGCTTCGCCTTGAACTTGCATATGAGCAATTGATGGTCTGTTCCACAATCGGCCCCAGGCATTGTTCTGACCGATGATATTGAGCTTTTCCATTGTCTCTTTAAACACTTGTAGTCAATTTGATTCCTGTGTTTTCTGTCCAGTGAAGTCCACATGTATAGGTACCGTTTATGTTAATGAAAATAAGATATTTGCAATGAAGAAATCTTGGTCTTGCAAAATTTTATCATGCGATCTCAGGGGTCATTTCTATCATCAGGGCCATATTTTTCAACTACCAATCCTTTTCCTTCGTTTCCAACTTTCAGCAATTATCAATATATCTTGATTGCGTGTTTGTTCAAGTTCAGACTGCAGATGGTGGTAAATGTTTTCAGTCTCCTCATCTTTGGTATTAGAGGTTGGTGTGTAAATTTGAATAATAGTCGTATTAACTGGTCTTCTTTGTAGGTGTATGGATATTTTCCTATCAGTGACAGAGTTGTACTTCAGGGTAGATGTTGAAATGTTCTTTTTGATGATGAATGCAATGCCATTCCTTTTCAATTTGTCATTCCCGGCATAGTAGAACACATGATTGTCTGATTCAAAATGACCAATAAAAGTCCATTTCAGCTCGCTAATGCCTAGGATATTGATGTTTATGTGTTCCATTTCATTTTTGATGACTTCATTTTTCCTAGATTCATACTTCATACATTCCATGTTCCGATTATTAATGGACATTTGCAGCTATTTCTTCTCATTTTGAGTCATGCCACATCAGCTAATGAAGGTCCCAAAAGCTTGACTCCATCTACTTCATTAAAGTTGACTCTACTTTGAGGAGGCAGCTCTCCTCCCCCTGTCGTATTCTGAGTGCCTTCCTACCTGAGGGGCTCATCCTCTAACACTATATCAATGTCCAGCTGCTATTCATAAGGTTTTCACCGGCCAATTTTTTTAGAAGTAGACTGCCAGTTCTTTCTTCCTAGTCTGTCTTAGTCTGGAAGCTCCACTGAAACCTGTCCACCAAGGGTGACCCTGCTGGTATTTAAAATACTGGTGGCAAAGCTTCCAGTATCACAACTACACGCAAGCCATCACAGTACCACAAACTGACAGATGCGTGGTGACTAATTTTAACTTGTTTAAACATCTCCAAAGTTAGTCCTTGTTGTCAATTTAGATTCATGAAGTCACTGCTTGCTTAGTTTTGTCCATGTGTTTATTAGTCCTTTGCTCAGTACTAATTCTTATGATCCATGATCTCCTTCTCCTAATATAAAGTTCGTTCTTCCTGAATTACTCCTTTAATAGTTCCCATACATCTCAGAAATAAATCTGTTAGTGGTAAATTTTCTTTATCTTCATCTTAAAATGTTTTTATTTTTGATTTTATTCTTCATGTTTATTTCTCTGGCTAGAGGATTCTAGGATGAAAGGTATTTTCTTTCACCATTTCCACAGTATTACTCCCCCATTGCCTTTGGCTTCTGCATTTGCTATTGAGATGGCTTCTTTCAATCTATCTATCTATCATCTATCTATATTAATTTTTTGTCATATGTCTTTCGCTTTTTATATCTCTTCCTTTTGGTGTTTTTCATTTCCAATATGCTGAATGTAAGTGTGGATTTCTTTATAACTTTCCACTTTGGGATATTTGGGCTCTCTAAATCTGAGGAGAAAATATTGAAGTTGTCAAGGATTTCATTTTACTCCACAATCAATGCCCATGGAAGCAGCAGTCAAGAAATCAAGTGACATATTTCATTGGGCAAACCTAACTCAAAAGACCTCTTTAAAGTGTTAAAAAGCAAAATATCACTTTGAGGACTAAGCTATGCCTGACACAAACCAGATATTTTCAGTCACCTCATATCCATGCAAAATCTGGACAATAAATAAGGAAGACCAAAGAGTAATTCATGCATTTGAATTATGGCATTGACGAGGAATATTGAATATACCGTGAACTGCCAAAAGAATCAACATATCTGCCTTAGAAGAAGTATAGCCAGGATTCTTCTTAGAAGGCAGGATGGCAAGACTTCATCTAATGAAGTTGGACATGTTATCAGAAGGGATCAGTACTTGGAGAAGGACTTCATCCTTGGTAAAACAGAGGGTCAGCGAAAAAGATGAAGACCCTCGACGAGTTATACTGACACTGTGTCTGCAACAATGGGGTCAAACACAGCAACAATTATGAGGATGGCGTGGGACCAGGAAGCGTTTCACTCTGTTGTACATAGGGTCACTAAGAGTCAGAACCAACTCGACAGCTCCTAACAACCACAGATCTGAGGATTTGTGCATTTAATTACTATTGTATATTTCTAAGGCATTATTTATTTGAATCTGCCAGGCACTCTTTGGATACTCTATGGGACGGTTCTACTTTGTCCTATAGGGTCACTATGAGTCGGAATCAACTCGATGGCAACAAGTTTGGGGGTTTTTGGTTTTATTTATTTGAAAATGTCACTTCTTTACTCATTTAATGAATCCTGTCTTGTTAGAAATTCTATTCAACATTTGTTGTGTTCCTCATTTTATATTCCCTTTCTCTTAGTACTTTGTGTTATCCACCACTTTTCCCCTTGTTCTACACACTGGGTCAATTATTAAGCTCTAAATTTTGGTTTATTATTTAGACAGCTATGTCTTCTGTTAAGTATAATTCATTTTTTTTGGTTCTTAATTTCACTTGTTTCTTTTCTATTAATCTTACTTTTCGTTTTTGTCAAATTATCCTCTTTTTAATAATGACTTTTATTGGAATATCCAATCCTTTTATGATTTTAATCATTTAAAAATTATTAGTATCTTCAATGGTATTGGACAACATTTTAGGTTCTAACTTGCCATCTGTATATCTTCTTTGGTGAAGTGTTTGTTAAATCATTTAACCATTTTAAGTGAGATATATATAAATATACCATCAGTTTCCTTCCATGTGGACCTTGCCACAGGGTAGCTCACAATATGGTATCAAGCTTCCCTCAGAAAAAGGGAGCAAGAGCGAGTGGGAACACTCAAGATGAAAGCCACAGACTATTTGTAACCTAATCACAGAAATTACTTCCCATAATTTTTACCATATTCTATTTTTAGAAGATAGTCACTGTTTTGGATTGAATTACGTCCCTCAAAAAGATATGTTGTGAGTAATCTGGGAAGCTGGCAGCATGAGTAAAGCTAAGTTCCCAAACCTCCTCACGTGTGTATCAAGAAACACAACAAGAAAAAAATCTACTCAACACTGAGTGACTCCAAATAGGTAGGCAGAGAGAAACAGCAAGACACTGTAAATGGACACAAATCAACAATTATTCTTTTATGGTAGGAAAGGTGTTTTTTATGCTGTCTACACCCCTCCTCCACCCCATGCAGCTAAAAGTTGGCTGCTGTAGATGGTTGCAGCAGTGCACACAATTATGGCTACAGTGTAGCCTGCTTCTCCAGCCAACACACAGCTCACCTTTACACATGGAGGCTTCAAAATCCAGGCTCTGATATAAATAGGATAGATGTTCTTGATGTCCCATTCAGGTTGTACCTACTTCTCCTCCTCCCAGCACAAGGAACAGATGACTACCACAGTCCCAGTCAACTCACAGCAATCCAGAGCACAGCAAAAATCCTCAATCTCTGGCTCCAAAATAAAAAGGCTCTCACATAGCAGAAGAGGGAGCCATGACCAATTACTGAGGGCTCCATCTGCAAGAATGTGGTTCATCAGTGTAGGCTTTCTAACCAGTTCGGTACTTGCTAAAAGACTTAAAACTCAGTCTGGATGAAAAAGAAAACCTTACAGAGAAAGGGAGGCAGTAATTAACAAAAACTTAAGGCTACCCCTAAAGGAGGAAGGGTTGACTAGTGTGGGTGCTCTGTTTTGTTTAAGAGCTGCTGAAGGATGAAAGCCTTGGTCTTGACTAAAATGGAGTTATGACAGAGAGGAAGATGGAGTGGTAAGCATTCTGTAAGCTAAGTTTGCCCACATAGGCATTTCTGGCAGAAAGCAGTGCTTGTGAAAACACCAACTACTCGAGGGAATTGAGAATGCTAAAACCTTATAAAATTATAATATCCTGACTTCAACAAAAAAATCACAAGACACACATACACACAAACTGAAAATGGTGGTCCATCCAAAGGAATAAGACAAAGGGAGAGACATCATATTTATGTAGCATGAATAATGAAAACATTGGAAAAAGACAGCACAATAATATTAGACAAGTCCAAAAGAACTAAAGGAAAGTATGAAGAACTAAAGGGTATCAGGAAAATGATGCATGAACAAAATGAGATTTTAAATAAAGAGATAGACAGTGTAAAAATAAACCAAACAAAAATATAAGAACTGAAAGAGACAATAACTGAAATGAAAACTCATTGGAAAGATCTAACAACAGTTTGAACAGATAAAAGGAAGAATCATTGAACTATTGGATTAGAAAATCAAAATGATAGAGGCTAAAGAGAAATTAGGGAGATGACGCAAGACTGCTGAACACAGTTTAATGGAATTATGGGATAACATCAAGCACACCAACATAAGCATCACGAGAATCCCAGAAAAAGACAAGAGCGGGAAAGGAACAAAAAGAATATTTTAAAAAATATCAGCAGAAAATTGTCCAAATCAGATGAATGACAAACCTGAAAATGCACAAATCTCAATGAACTCAAAGTAGGATAAACCCAAAGAGATTCACCCCAAGACACTTTATAATCAAGCTCTCTAAATCTAAAAACAGAGAGAGAATTCCGCAAGCAGCGAGAGAAAAGTGAATAGTCATATACAAAGGATCACCAATAAGATCAAGTATCAATTTTTCCCTAGAAGCTTTGGAGGCCAGAAGGCAATGGGGTGACATATCTAAAGTGCTGAAAGAAAGGAACTGTCAACCAAAGATATGACAAAACTATTCTTCAAGAATGAGGAAAAAATTAAGATACTCGCAGATAAAATCTCAGAGTGCTGATAACCATTAGACCTGACTTATAAGAAATGCAAAAGGCTGTCATTCAAATAAGAAAGAAAAGACACTAGATAATAACTAGAAGGTGTGCATGAAAAAAAAGATCTCCATTAAAAGTAATTGCAGGGACAAATATAAGGGCAAGTTTTAAGGTATTTGCATTTGGTAATTGTAGTGGTAATGTGCTTCATGCTTTACAATGATAAATGCATACAAAATAAGTATAATTTTATGCTACAGGCCACATGATTTATAAAGATGTAATTGGTGATAACAACAACATGAACAGTGCACGAGGAATGGTATAGGTGTAAAGTTTTTGTATGTTACTGAAGTTAAATTTGCATAAATTTAATCCAGGGTGTTACAGATGAAAGATGTTAAATGTGATAAATATGGTAATCACAGAGAAAATACCAAAAAATATATACACAAAAGAATGGAGAAGAAAGTCAAAATGGGTCACTATATAAAAGCAACAAAGCAAAAATTTTGCAGTATTAGAGGACATAAGATACAAAAAATGTACAACATAAACAAAAACAAATAACAAAATAGCAAAAGTAAGTTGTTTCTTATCAGTAATTACAATAAATAAAAATGAATTAAATATTCCAATCAAAAGACATAGAATGGCAGAATGAATAAAAAGAGAATGACCCAACTATATACTGCCTGCAAGAGACATATTTTAGACCCAAGGAGACAAATAGGTTGAGAGTAAAAGGTTAAAAAATAAAATTTCTATACAAATAGCAACCAAAAGGGAACTGGTGTGGAGACTTTAATGTCAGACAAAATAGAGTTTAAGCCAAGATTAGTTATAAGAGAGAAAAAATTAAATTATATAATAATAAAACAGTCAATTCATCAAGAAGATTTAACAATTATATATGCACGTAACATCAGAACTCCTCATTATATAAAGCAAACTCATCCAATTAAAGGGAGAAATACATAGCTCTATAATAATAATTGGGAACTTATAATATACCACTTATAATATTAGAGAGGACATCAAGAAAGAATATTAGTAAGGAATAGAGGACTTGAACACTATTAACAAACTAAACCTAACAGACATATATAGAACACTCCACCCAACAACAGCACAATATACATTCCTCTTCAGTGCACATGGATCATTCCCCAAAATAAACTTATGTTAGGTCACAAAGAAAGTCTCAATAAATTGAAAAAGATGGAACTCATACAACTTCTTTGACCACAATGGAGTGAAGCTAGAAATTAAAAACAGAAAGAAAAGTGGAAAATATACAAATATATGCAATTTTTAAAACACTATTAAACAATCAATGGACGAAGGAAAGCATAAAAAGAGAAATGAGAAAATACTTTGAATCTAATGAAAATGAAATCACATTGTATTGAAACTTATAGGACACAGTGAAGACAATGATCAGAGGGAAGTTCATAGTGGTAAACACTTACATTAAAAAAGTAGAAAGAACACTAATCAATAACTTAACTTTACAACTTGAGAAACCAGAAAAAGATCAAACCAAACCCCAAAGTGTCAAAACAAATAACAAAGATTAGAGAAGACATAAATGAAACAGAGAACAGAAAAGCATTAGAATAAAATCAGTGAAACCAGAAGTTGTTTTAAAAAAAAATCAATAAAATCAATGAACCTTTAGCTAGACTGACAAAGAAAAAGAGAAGATGAAAATATCTAAAATCAGAAACGAAAGTGAAGACGTTTGTCTTAGTCATCTAGTGCTGCTCTAACAGAGATACCACAAGTGGACGGTTTTAATGAAGAGAAGTTTATTTCCTCATAGTCAAAGTAGCCTAAAAGTCCAAATTCAGGGCGTCAGCTCCAGGGGAAGCCTTTTTCTCTCTCTCTCGGCCTTCTCATCAATGTTCCCCTGGAGTAGGAGCTTCTCGGTGCAGGGACCCCAGTCCAAAGGATGCACTCTGCTCCTGGCACTGCTTTCTTGATGGTGTGAGGTCCCCCTGTCTCAATGCTCACTTCTGTCTTTTATCTCTCAAGAGATTGCCTCAGGACACAATCCAGTCTTGTAGATCAGGTCCTGCCTTACTACACAACTGCCACCCATCCTCCCTCATTAACATCATAGAGGCAGGATTTACAACTTATAGGAAAACCACAGAATACCAGGAATCATGGCCCAGTCAAACTGATACACACATTTTTGGGGGGACATAATTTAATCCATGACAACATTACATCCAAACCTACAGAAATAAAAAGGGATCATAAGATAATACTATGTATGCATAATTTTATGGCAACAAATAAGGTGACCTACATGAAAAGGATAAATGCCTAGAAAAACATAAACTTTCTACATTCACTCAAGAAAAAATAAAATATCTCAAGAAACCAATAACAAGTGAAAAGAATTGAATTGGGAATCAAAAACTTTCCAAAAAAGAAAAATCCTGGACCAGATGGCTTCAATGGGGAATTCTATCAAACATTTATAGAAAAAATGTCACCTTTTTTTTTTTTTTTAAATTTCCAAAAAATAGAAGGGGAGAGAACACATTCTAACTTATAGTATGAGGTTCGCATTACTCTGATACCAGTGCTAGCCAAAGATATTACAAAAACAGAAAACTACAGATCCTTATCCCTTATAAATATAGATGCAAAAATCTTCAACAAATTGCTAGCAAACTAAATCCAAAGACATATTAAAAGGAGTAGACACCATTATTAAGTGGCATTTATCCCAAGCACGCAAAGGTGTTTCAACATTAAAAAATCAATCAATGCAGTGTACCACATTAATAGAATGAAGGAAAAGAACCATATAATCATCTCAATCAATGTAGAGAGGGCATTTCAAAAATCCAGCACACTTTCTTGATAAAAACCGTAAACAAGCTAGGAATACACGAGAAATTCTTCAGTCTGCTAAAGGACATTTATGAAAAACACATAGCTAACATTATATTCAATGGAAAAAGACTGAGAACTTTCCCTGAAGACCAGAACAGGACAAGGATGTCTGTTCTCACTGCTGTTATTCAATATTGTACTGGAACTTCAAGCCAGATCAATTAGGCAAGAAAAAAAAAGGTATGCAAATTGGGAAGTGGAAGTATTACGGATAGAATTGTGTCCCCCAAAAATATATGTTGTAAATCTTAAACTCTGTACCTGTGGATGTATTTTCATTTAGGAATAGGCTTTTCTTTGTTATGCTAATGAGGCCATATCACTGTAGGGTGTGTCTTAAACCAATCACTTTAGAGATATAGAAGAGCAGATTAGGGACAGAAGCAAGCCAGCAGAAATGTGGGAAAGATAGATGCCACTTGGACATCTCCAAAAATACTAGAGAAGCTGAAACAAGGATTTTCCCCCAGAACAGACAGAGCCTTTGTCTAGACCTGCATCCTGAATTCGGACTTCTAGCTTCCTAAACTGTGAGAAAAGAAATTTCTATTTGTTAAAGCCACTCACTTGTGGTATTTTTGTTACGATAGCACTAGGAAACTAAGAAAAGAATGAGTAGAATTATTCCTTTTCACTGATCACATGGTCCTATACACAGATGACCCCGTAGATTGTTTCTTGTGGAATACAAGAAAGCTTCTAGAGCTAATAACTGATTTCACCAAAGTGTCAGAATACTAGGTCAGGGCACAAAAATCAATTGGGTTTTTATATATCAGCAATGAGCAATCTGGAAAGGAAATCAAGGAAATAATTCTGAAAGAATAAAATATCTAGGAACAAATCTAAACAAGGAAGTGAAAGACTTATACACATAAAACTATAAAACATAACTGAAAGAAATTAAAGATTACTTTAAAAATTGAAGCATATTCCATGCTCGTAGACTGGAAGACTTAATATTGTTAAGATGTCTATACTGCTTAAAGCAATCAATAAATTCAATGCAATGCCCATCAAGAGACCATCTTCTATTCCCAATGAAAACCTGACTTTTCGTATATAACTTCACACTTTGTATTATCTCTCTTTAAGAGATACTTTTATTTAATAGTTGGCACAAACTAGCAAAATAATTTGGCTTGGTATAATGTAAAAAGAAGAAATGATGAAGTAAAAGACCTGAACAAAAGCTTACGAAGGGTGGCCTGAGAAAACAAAGTTAAGTATTACAGTGAAATGTGCAAAAACCTGGAGTTAGAAAATCGAAAGGGTAGAATACGCTTGGCATTTCTCAAACTGAAAGAACTGAAGAAAAAATTCAAATCTCAAGTTGCAATACTGAAGGATTCTATGGGGAAAATACTGAACGACACAGGAAGCATCAAAAAAAGATGGAAGGAATACACAGAGTAACTGTACCAAAAAGAATTGGTAGACATACAACCATTTCAGGAGGTAGCATAAGATCAAGAACCAATGGTAGTGAAGGAAGAAGTCCAAGCTACACTGAAGGCAATGGTGAAAAACAAGTCTCCAGGAATTGACAGAATACCAATTGAGATGTTTCAACAAACAGATAGTGCTGGACGTGCTCACTCATCTATGCCAAGAAATTTGGAGGACAGCCGCCTGGCCAACCAACTGGAAGACATTCATATTTATGCCCATTCCAAAGAAAAGTGATCCAACAGAATGTGGAAATTATTGAAAAATATCATTAATATCACGTACAAGTAAAATTCTGCTGAAAATCGCTCAAAAGTGGTTGCAGCAGTATGTCAACAGGGAACTGCTAGAAATTCAAGCCGGATTCAGAAGAGGACGTGGAATCAGGAATATCACTGCTGATGTCAAATGGATCTTGGTTGAAAGCAGAGAATACCAGAAAGATGTTTACCTGTGTTTTATTCACTATGCAAAGGCATTCGACTGTGTGGGTTATAACAAATTATGGATAATATTATAAAGAATAGGAATCCCAGAACACTTAATTGTACTCATGTGGAAACTGTACATAGTCAGAGGCAGTCATTCAAACAGAACAAAGGGATACTGTGTGGTTTAAAGCCAGGAAAGGTGTGCATCAGGGTTATTTAGTTTCACCATACTTATTCAATTTGTATGCTGACCAAAAAATCTGAGAAGCTAGACTATATAAAGAAGAATGCAGCATCAGGATTGGCGTAAGACTAATTAACAACTTGTGGTATGCAGATAACACAATCTTGCTTGCTGAAAGTGAAGAGAACTTGAAGTACCTACTGATGAAGATCAAAGACTACAGCCTTTAGTCTGGATTACACCTCAACATAAAGAAAACAAAAATCCTCACAACTGGACCAAGAAGCAACAACATCCTGATAAATGGAGAAAATATTGACATTGTCAAGGACTTCATTTTACTTGGATCCACAATCAATGCTCATGGAAGCAGCAGTCAAGAAAGCAAAAGATGTATTGTATTGGGCAAATCTGCTGCAAAAGACTTCTTTAAAGTGTTAAAAAAAGCAAATATACCTCTTTGAGGACAAAGATGCACCTGACTCAAGTCATGGTATTTTCAATCGCCTCATATCCATGTGAAAGCTGGACAATGAACAAGGAAGACCGAATAAGAATTGATGCATTTGAATTATGGTGTTGGCAAAGAATATTGAATATATCATGGACTGCCAGAAGAACGAACAAATATGTCTTGGAAGAAATACAGACAGAATGCTCCTTGGGAGCAAGGATGATGGGACTTCGTCTCCCGTACTTTGGACATGCTATCGGGGGGACCAGTCCCTGCAGAAGGACATCATGCTTGTTAAAGTAGAGGGTCAGTGAAAAAGAGGAAGACTCTCAATGAGATGGACTGACACAGTTGCTGCAGCAATGGGCTCCAGCATAGCAAGGATTGTGGGGATGGCTCAGGACCAGCGGTGTTTCGTTCTGTTGTACATACGGGGTGCTATGAGTCCGAACTGACTCGAGGGTACCTAACAACAACAACAATAATAATGTTAATGACAGATACAGTGAAAAGATGGGATCAATTCATAGAGCTACAGCTCTGAACTCCCAGACTCTTATCAATGATACATTATTGGTTATTCCAAATAAACCCTTTGCCGTGGAGTCGATTCTGACTCCCAGCAACCCTATAGGACAGAGTAGAACTTCCCCATAGTGTTTCCAAGGCTGTAAATCTTTACAGAATCAGACTGCCATATCTTTCTCCCTCAGAGAGGCTTGTGGGTTCAAACCACCAATCTTTTATTTGGCAGCCGTGTGCTTTAACCACTGACCCACCAGGGCTCCTTATTGGTTGTTAGGGGAATGCAAATTTAAGCCACAATTAGATTCTACACATCTACTAGAATGGCTACAGTTAAAAAAAAAAAAAAGATGAACTATACAAATTGCTGATGAGGATGTGAAGTATCTGAAAACTTTCATATGGAAGTGAAATGGTGTAGTCAATTTGAAAAACATTGGCAATTCCTTGTAAAATTAAATATACCATATGCCCTTGTCACGTGACCCAGAAATCCCACATCTAGACATTTGCACAAAAAATATGAAAATATATGTTCACAAAAAGCCCTAAAAAATAAATACTATGACATCTTTATAATCACACAAATTGGAAGCAACCCAAATTTCCCACATCTGGTAAGTGGATAAAAATTGTTGATTCGTCCAGTGGAATATTTCTCAGCTATAAAGATGAATGAACTATTGATGTTGTTTTTAGTTGTTGTTGAGTCAATCCTGACTCATGCCAACCCCAGTGTGCAGAGTAGAATTACACTCAGTAGAGTTTTCAAGGCTATCACCTTTCAGAAGCAGATTGCCAGGCCTTACTTCCAAGGCATCTCTGGGTGGGTTTGAACCACCAACCTTTCAGTTAGTAGTCCAGTACTTAACCATTTCTGCCACCCAGGGACTCCTTGAATTACTGATACATGCAACAAAAACCAAGAACAAAACCCAAACTTTTTGCCATCTAGTTGATTTTGACTCATGGCAAACCCATTGTGATACAGAGTAGAACTTCTCCACAGAGTTTTCTTGAATGTAATCTTCATGGAAACAGATCACCAGAGCTTTCTTCAGCTACATTCATAAATTTCAATTAAACATGATAAGAGAAAGAAGTCAAACACAAATGTTACATAGCATATGATTTCATTCATACGACATTGTGGAAAAGGCAAACATAGAGAAATAAATTAGAATAGTAATTGCCAGGGGCAAGATTGAGCTGAGAGGATTGTCTACAAAGGAGCATTATGTAATTTTGGAGGGAGATGGAAACATTCTATATCTAGATAATGCATGTAGATAGAAAATATATACATTTGTTAAAGCTCATCAAAATGTACTCCTAAAAACAGTGAAAATTACTGTGTGTAAATTATAGATCAATACAATATTTCCTTCGGGAAAATGTGTGAACCTTTGTATTTCAAAAATTCATGAAATTTTTTGGTTTAACTTAATCTCAGATTGGCAAAATTCTAAGTATGACAAGGGGATCTATTTCAGTGGAAAGAGCCAAAGCCCTTGTCTTCCTATTCTTTTCTTCCACATTTTGCTGTAATGTTGAGTAAGCTTAACTTCTCTGAGTCTCAGTTATCTTAAATATAAAATGCCCTACCTATTTCACAGAGAATTTATGAAAATAATTACATTTATTTATTATTCCATGGTTTATGAGGTAATTTAGTGCATATTTATTCAGTGTTTAGTATGTTCCAGGTAACATGATTGGCAGGAATAGATTAACGAGCACATCAGATAGTCTCAAAACTCATGGATCATATAATCTCATAAGAACAATGAGCAATGACACTTACTCATAATAATTTTATGATAGGGAAATACTGGGAACTGTGGGAACATATAGCTAAAGAGAGCAATCTGGTTTAAGAATCAGTGACAGCTTTCCTTAGGAGGTGATTTTTTTTCATCTGAGACCTGAAAGACAAATAGTTATTTAACCAACTATAGTTTGGGAAGAGAGAGGAGAGATTAGTGAGAGGAGTGGGATTAAGCAGATTAGACAAAGGAGTTGGCTCAAGCCAAGATGGTGAATTCAATGAAATGAATGCAGTTGAGGTATAAAATCAGAGAAAAAGAGAGCAGAGGAGTTGTAGGCAGGAGTATAAGAAATTACTTATAGAGTAATCATGCAACTCATAGATTTGAAATGTCTTATTTGTTACAAACCAAATTTTTCATATGCATTTTGATGTTTGTTGTTGTCGTTAGGTGTCATGGAGTCAGTTCCGACTTATAGCGGCCCTATGTACTACAGAACGAAACTCTGCCCGATCCTGCGCCATCGTCACAATCGTTGTTATGCTTGGGCCTATTGTTGCAGCCATTGTGTCAATTCATCTCGTTGAGGGTCTTCCTTCTTTTTGCTGACCCTCTACTTTACCAAGCACGATGTCCTTCTCCAGGGACTGATCCCTCCTGATAACATGTCCAAAGTATGTAAGACGTAGTTTCACCATCCTTGCTTCTAAGGAGCATTCTGGGTTCTACATCCTCCAAGACAGATTTGTTCGTTCTTTTGGCAGTGCATGGTATATTCAATATTCTTCTCCAACACCACAATTCAAAGGCTTCAATTCTTCTTCGGTCTTCCTTATTCATTGTCCAGCTTTCTTATGCATATAATGCAAGTGAAAATGCCATGGCTTGGGTCAGCCGCACCTTAGTCTTCAAGGTGACATCTTTGGTTTTCAACACTTTAAAGAAGTCTTTCGCAGCAGATTTGCCCAATGCAATGCATCTTTTGATTTCTTGACTGCTGCTTCCATGGGTGTAGATTGTGGATCCAAGTAACATGAAATCCTTAACAAGTTCAATCTTTTCTCCATTTATCATGATGTTGCTTATTGATCCAGTTGTGAGGATTTTTGTTGTATTTATGTTGAGATTTTATTTATTTTGATCTATTTTTCTGTAATTTTGAATTGTCTCATCCTGTATGAATATCAAGCTGTTTTGTTTATTAACAAAATAGTAAGCATACAGTGCAAATGATCCTCTGGACTTGCAGACTTTCAGGTAATATGGCTTTTTCCAGGGTATCAATTTTTTTTACTTGTAGTTTAAGTGAAAGTTTACAATTCAAGTGAGTCTCTCATACAAAAATTTCTACATACATTGTTATGTGACCCTAATTGCTCTCTCTATACTGTGACAACATACTCCTCCTTTCCACCCCTGATTTCCCATGTCCATTCAACTAGCTCCTAACCCTCTCTGCCTTCTCATCTCACCTCCCAACAGAAGCTGCCCATTTAGTCGCGTGTATCCATTTGAGCTAAGAAGCACACTCTTCAAGAGTATCATTTTATGTCCCAGATTCCAGTCCAATCTTTGTCTAAAGAGTTAGCCTCGGGAATTGTTTTAGTTCTGGGTTGACAGAGAGTCTGGGGGCCATGCTTTCTGGGGTTCCTCCAGTCTCAGTCAGATCATTAAGTCTGGTCTTTTTACTAGAATTTGAGTTCTGCACCCCACCCTTCCCTGGCTCCATCAGGGACTCTCTATTATGTTACCTGTCAGGGCAGTCACCATCCAGTGACCAGCACCATCCAGTTCTTCTGGTCTCAGGCTGATGAAGTCTCTGCTCTGTGTGGCCCTTTCCGTCTCTTGGGCCAATACTTTCCTTTGTCTTTGGTGTTCTTCATTCTCCTTTACTCCAGGGGTTTGATACCTGGTTTTGGTATCAGGGTTATGCTGGCTTCATAGAATGAGTCTGAGAGTATTCCATCCTTTTCTATGCTCTGAAATACCTTTAGTAGTAGTGGTGTTAACTCTTCTCTGAAAGTTTGGTAGAATTCTCCAGTGAAGCCATCCAGTCCAGGGCTTTTCTTTTTTTTTGGTTGGGAGTTTTTTAATTACTCTCTTCTTTGTTATGGGTTTATTTAGTTCTTCTACCACTGTTTGTGTTAGTTTAGGTAGGTAGTGAGTTTCTAGAAATCTGTCCATTACCTCTAGATTTTCAAATTTGTTAGAGTACAATTTTTCATAGTACTCTGTTATGATTTTTTTAATTTCAGTTGGGTCTATTGTGATAGCCCCCATCTCATTTCTTATATGGGTTATTTGCTTCCTCTCCTGTTTTTCTTTTGTCAGTTTGGCCAATGGTTTATTAATTTTGTTGATCTTTTCAAAGAACCAGATTTAGTCTTGTTAACTCTTTCAATTGTTATTCTATTCTCTATTTCATTTAATTCTGCTCTAATTCTTACCATTTCCTTTCTTCTGGCACCCAAGGGTTTCTTTTGCTGCTCTCTTTCTACTTCTTCCAGTTGTAGAGTTAATGTTTTGATTTTGGCCCTTTCTTCTTTTTAGATGTGTGCATTTATTGCTAAAACTGACTTCTGAGCACTGTTTTTGCTGTGTCCCAATGGTTCTGCTAGATGTGTTTTCATTCTCATTTGATTCTATGAATTTCTTTATTCCATCCTTAATTTCTTCTATTGCCCAGTATTTTTTTTAGCAAGGTGTTGTTCAATTTCCATGTGTTTGATTTTTTTTCCTTGCTTTTACTGTTATTGATTTCTACTTTTATGGCTTTATGGTCAGAAAAGATGCTTTGTAATATTTCTATGGTTTGGATTTTGTTAAGGCTTGCTTTATGGCCTAATATGTATTCTATTCTGGAGAATGTTCCATGTGTGTTGGAAAAGAAAGTCTACTTGACTGCTGTTGGGTGAAGTGTTCGGTATATGTCTATGAGATCAAGTTAGTTGATTGTAGCATTTAGATCTTCCATGTCTTTGTTGAGCTTTTTTCTAGATGTTCTGTCCTTCACAGAAGTGGTGTGTCGAAGTCTCCTACTACTATCATGGAGCTATCTCTCTTTTCGATGCTGTTAGAGTTTATGTATTTTGAAGACCTGTCATTGAGTGCATAAATATTTATTATAGTCATGTCCTCCTGGTGTATTGACTCTTTAATCATTATATAGTGTCCTTCTTTATCTTTCGTGGTGGATTTTACTTTAAAGTCTATTTTGTCAGAGATAAATATTGCCACTCCTGGTCTTTTTTGAGTGTTGTTTGCTTGATGTATTTTTTCCATTCTTTGAGTTTTAGTTTGTTTGTGTCTCTTAAGTCTAAGGTGTGTCTCTTGTAGACAGCATATAGACGGATCGTGTTTTTTTATCCATTCTGTGGCTCTCTCTTTATTGGTGCATTTAGTCCATTTACATTCAGCATAATTATTGATAGGTATGAGTTTAGTGCTGTCATTTTGATGTCTTCTTTTGTGTGTTGTTGATAATTTCTTTGATCCACTTAATTTTCTTGTCTGAGTCATTTTTATTTGTTTCCTTTTCAACTTTTTCATCGTTATTGATTTTGTATTTGCTAAGTCTTTATATTTTTCTCGTTTTTTATTTTGATGTGTAGGATTGTTAGTATCTTTTGCAGTTACCTTAATATTTACCCCTATTTTTCTAAGTTTATACCAGTCTTTTGTTTGTTTATATCACCTTGACTTCCTCTCTGTATGAAAAATCTATGTCTACATTTTTCAGTCCCTCTTTCTTCTTTTGATGTTGTTATCTTTTACATAATGAAATCTCTGTTTCCCTATTTTCAGTGTTTTAGCTTTGATTTATTTTTGTGACTTCCCTGTCTGGGTTGATATCTGTTTGCACTGTCCTGTGTTCTAGTCTTGGGTTGTTATCTGCTGCTACTGATTTTCTAACTGGAGGACTCCCTTTAGTATTTCTTGTAATTTTGGTTTGGTTTTTGCAAATTCCCTAAACTTCTGTTTATCTGGAAATGCCCTAATTTCACCATTATATTTGAGACACAGTTTTGCTGGATATATAATTCCTGGCTGGCAACGTTTTTCCTTCAAGGCTTTATATATGTCATCCTATTGCCTTCTTGTTTGCATGGTTTCTGCTGAGTAGTCTGAGATTATTTTTATTGACTCTCCTTTGTAGATGACTTTGTGTTTATCCCTAGTGACTTTTAAAATTCTCTCTTTATCTTTGGTTTTGGAAAGTTTGATTATACTATGTCTTGGTGATTTTCTTTTGGGATCTACCTTGTGTGGGGTTCAATGAGCATCTTGTACAGATATCTTCTCAACTTTCACGATATCAGGGAAGTTTTCTGCCAACAAATCTTCAACAATTCTCTCTGTATTTTCTGTTGTCCCTCCCTGTTCTGGTACTCCAATCACTCGTAGTTTATTCCTCTTGATAGAATCCCACATGATTCTTAGGGTTTCTTCATTTTTTTTTTATCCTTTCATCTGATTTTTCCTCAAGTGAGTTGGTGTCAAGTGCTTCGTCTTCATTCTCACTAATTCTGATTTCCATTGCCTCAGTTCTCCTCCTGTGACTTTCTATTGAGTTGTCTAATTCTGAAATTTCATTGTTAATCTTCTGGATTCTGATTGCGTCTCTCCCTGTTAAATTTGTCATTATGGTTTTCTCTAATCTTTTTAAGTTCCTCTATTGCATGTTCTGCGTTTTGATTAATCTCCTTCCTGATCTCTTGAAGAGTTCTGTATATTAATCTTTTGTATTCTGCCTCCAGTAATTTCAAGATGTTTTCTTTTCTAGAAAATTTCTTGATTCTTTATTTTGGGAGCTTGCTGAAGCCATCATGGTCTACCTCTTTATATGATTTGATATCGACTGTTGTCTCCAAGCCATCAGTCAGTTATTACATTTATTTATGTTTGCTTACTGTGTCCTAGCTTCTTGTTTTGTTTTTTGATATGCCCAAATAAGCTACTCATGTGATCTAGTCCGATCACCGGTGCCCCTGAAGCTCCAACATCCTGCCACCAGGTGGCCAGACCTGTCACTAAGTATGTGAGCCCAGGAGTCCACCGACTCCTCCTGTATGGATTCAGCTCAGGTGTCCAGGTGTTCAGCCACCAAGTGTGTGGTGCAGGCTCTCACCTACAGTCCTAGACAGGGATGTGTGATTGATGTAGGCACAGGCATCCAGCTGCAGCAGGGGGACACACCCTGAGCAAGGCAGGGGGTGACAGCCACCCCCAGTGTCCAGGAGGAAAGCCTGTCCCTGTTCCCTAGGGCGCGTGGATGGGTGGGTTTTGCAGCCGGACTATGAGCACCCAATGCCGTTGGCTGTAAGAACTGGGGGACACCTCTTATTCCTGGGCCTCTATCACAGGTGGCTGGGTGGCGTGGGTGGAGCCTTCAGTCCTCACGCCCCTGATGTGGGTAGGTAAAAACCCTGCTTAATGGGCAGAACAGTGTCAAATGTTATGAACCTGGCACTTAACAGCTGAAACAGTTGAAGTTAGACTTCAGGTATATACCCTGTTGTACTGCAGTAATGAGGGCCTACGCTGTTGAAATGGGTGTACACAAGTCTATGTAGGAGGAAAGGCACTCAAAGTCTGTGGATCCCTTATGCCTGTGCCTAGGCAAAGAGCTGTGCCTACCTGGAGTTCCTGGCTTAGGGGAGCCAGCAGATTATTTTTTACCCATTTTTTAATTTGTTCCCTCTCCAAGGCCAGAAGAATGGCTCATGGCATGTGACAGGTCCTACTTCTGGCCCAGGGGACTCAGCAATCACTGAAGTCATCCTGAACCCAGTGCAGAGCAGGGAGCAGGGAGGTAAATGGGAGAGAGGTTTTTCTGTAAGGGTGGTGTTTTTGTTCCTCACGGTGGACCAGATGCAAATACTTATCTTTCGTCGATCGAGGGCTGCTTCTCACTGGTTCTGGGTGGCTGAGTAGACTCTGTGCCACTGGATCTCTCCCGATGTGGAAAATGCTTCATGATCACCACTGCTTGCCTCCCCACTCACCCCCAAGCTGATCCATCCTGAAGGGCTCAGGCAACTCCTCGCTACTTCCGAACCATCTCTCCCTCCATCTGCCACTCAGTCTGATTCCTCAACTTTGCCTTTGATGTTCAGGGCTCCTAGATTGTCATATATAATCAATTCACTTGTTTTTTCTGGTCTTTGTTGTAAGAGGGACCACCAGAAGTTTCTGACTACTCTGCCATCTTGGCCCTACCTCCAAGGTATCAATTTTAACTTCCCAATTTAAAACAGGTCCAGCCTCATTTGGGTATTAGAATCCAAGTTTCTGAATTCAGACTTCTGGTATTAGACTTGACTAGATTCTTTGGATGTCCCTTCTAATAAAAAACAAATGGATTCTGCACAGAATAAATTGTATTACAATGCTGTGTTCTTAAGAAGTAAGGGAATTCCTAAGAGGCCAAGAATAAGCAGACATCAACTCTTTAATTGGAAACTGAGGCTGTGAGAGATGATCACAAGTTTTCTTGGGGACGGTTGCTATATGGTCTCGGTGTGTCTCAGACTAGGCATTGTGCCCAAGGTATTGATATTAAGGACTAATACCAGTATATTATTTAAAGTTATCCTAGCTGCTGCAATATATTTATCATCAAATTTCAGAGGCTTAATAGAGGTAATATGTATTTCTAATTTACATGAGATGTAAAGGCATAAGACATTGATTTAAGGACCCAGACTACTTCTATTCTGTGGTGTGACCCTATTCACATGTGGCTTCCAAGTTTATCAAGCTCATCTACACCAACCAGGCGGAAAGGGAAAGAACATGGAAGTAATCAGGGGTCTTTATGTTGAGAATTAGATCCAATTTTAGACCCATTAGATTGGTAAAACTTAAAATGTCTGAAAACACCAAGGTTTGATGAGGATGTGAATCAATGAAAAATCTATAAATCTCTAGCAGAGATGTCAACTGATACAAATACTTCGGTAAATAATTTGATACTGTTTGCAACGCTGAACATTGACATACTCATGGCTCAGAAATTTGACTCCTAAGTATATAACCTGACATCTAACTACTCAAAATGTGAATTTAAAGCCAGAAGCATAAGAATCACTTGGGACATTGTTAGGAATGCAGACTCTTAGGCCCCACCTCAGATCTACTGTAACAGAATCTGCATTTTAACAAAATCACCAAGTTAATTTTATACATATTAAATTGAGAAGTACTGCCCTAGATAAAGGAGTCCTGGTGGCGCAGTGGTTAAGAGCTCAGGCTGCTAACCAAAAAGTCGACAGTTCAAATCCACCACTTGCTCCTTGGAAATCCTATGAGGCAGTTCTCTTCTGGCCTATAGAGTCGCTATGAGTAGGAATCAACTCAACAGCAATGAGTTTGGTTTTAATGAGCTTGCCCTAGATAAATGTGGCATAGAAATTAGTTCTCACAGAATACCTATGTGGTCTCTTACATTTACTAGTCACTTTGTACTTAGGCTGGACTCTCTGACCATTGGGCTTAGTGAAAGTTTACATGTCACTTCTGGGAACCATGGATTTAAGAGCAGGTGCATGACATTCCAAGTCTTTCTTCCCCTGCCGTGGTTGTCTGGAAACTATGTTTATCACATGGGATATCTGAAAAATGGAACAGCTTGGATCATTGATTCATCACTTGGAGAGGCCCCCAGACTTAAAGTAGATGCTTTAAATTATATGTAAAGCCACACAAATTTCAGAATTTTTAATAATTTATTTTCTATTTTCCCTTTCTATAAGCAAGCGATTCTTGGAACATTTGAAATGTAAGCTGCAACGAATAAACTTTCTTATGAATGATTCACACATTTTCTGAAATCTTTCCACAAAACATGTATATTCATGAATTAAAAGTGAATGGTAGACAACATTGACAGTTTCATGAAAAATTTTCTTAGATACAGAGGGTAAAGTTGCATAACTGTTGTAAATCTTTATCATAACAAAAGAGACAGCAAACTGTCAGCAAAGCTGCAGCATAAAGCCAAAACAACTGAACTGCATCTATCTTAATTTTCTTCACTGAGTTATGTATAACATTTGACATTCTGCCATAATTTTATATTTATGGGGCTTAACTGTGACATTACTATCTGTTTTTGCTGTGGTTATCTTGAGAAGTTGTACGTTTAAAGTTATTAGAATGAATTTTAAAATTATATACAATACTGATTTCTCCTGATTGAATGGGAATATGACTTAAAGGCTTAATAAATTAGATATTTTTTCTTTTGTCACTAACTGACAGAATACATACAAATATTTTCCAATTAGTAATATATAATATAAAATGAATAGCTACTCTAAGTCATGGTTCATAATGTCTATTCTTCTATTAAAGTAATTTGATAATTTTGAAAGGTCTTGGTGATTAAAAACGTTTACATTTTCAGTAGTTAAAAAGAATCATTATCATTTGATATGCTAACAAAATCAAGCAGATTTTAGTCACATTTCTAAACTATAGGGAACTTAAGAATAGAAAGAAATACGCATGTCTCCCAAAACCATTGCCTTTCATCTGGATTAAAGCTAGTATTTGAGAATATTTCCTTCTCTGACAATAGTTAACATAAATTATTTTCCCAAATCCCTGTTAAGTGCTGAGAGTTTTATATCACAAAGATTATTTAAAAGGCCTTTTATTCAGAATTCATTAGAAGCTTCTTTTTGCACCTGTGTACCATGGGGATTTTAAAATTATTTAGTACAAAATGTATGTGTGGTTATTTTACTGCTAACTATGTTTAGGAGTAAAATTATGGGTATGGTTTTGGATATACCAGACTGGTAAACAATGTCCTGCTTTCTTTTCCTGGATGGCATACTATACTGGAGTGTGTCTCTGCTTTACTTCTTCCAGAAGCCAGCTAATATGAGTAAGAACAAACACTATTTCTCAGAAGCAAAGGGGGAAGATGACAGAAAGAGAGAAAAACATAATACTAAGCAAATAAGCAAGTGATAGGTGTAACTTGAAGATTCCATTTTTTATGTATCCCAAGTATTTCCCCACCACACAGTTAAATATAGAACAACTCCAATGTATTGCCCTGGATATTGCCCCAGCTATTGCCCCATCTGCTCATGAAAGACCACAACACCCTGAAAAGTCCAGATACAGATATTTCTAGGCATTCCCAGTGAGTATCTTACAATTGTTCATAGACATATATAGTTTACTATCATGTGGCATGTTTTGGGCAAAGCTGCCTGTGTTGGACACAAATGCCAATTTTGTGGCAATCTGTGTCTTTCAACTACTGTAAATTGTCTAAGTATTGTTGTCACTCTTCCTGGGTACCACCTTATCCACAAGACAAGGTAGGAATGCACATGTTGAATACAGCCACCAACACTAATTTACTGGCACCCTAAGAGACCAAAACTTTACAGAGTTCTGAGATGAAATGAGGTGCAAAACCTCTCTCCCATTTACATGTTACACTCTGTTAAGGGGTCCTCAAACAGTAAAACTTAAAGTTTTAGAAGTTTTCATAAAAAATTATTTAATTTTTGTTTACAATAAGTTTGCTCTACATATGAGTCAAGTATGTTTTCATAGAACTAGATAGGTGATAAACTCGAGGGACACACAGAATGGTTTCTTTGGAATTTCTCCTCCTTTCTAACTCTAAAGCCTGCCATGTTGTACACTATCTTCTCTAAGGATGAGTTCACCCTTAGAAGTTTCTACTGTATTTTTACACAAATAACATGTGCGTTATATGTTTTTTGCCAATGCCATTTTTTTTTTTACATGTTGCTGACTTCAATTTCTATTTCTGAGCACAAATGTGGGGTGTTCAAGAAGCAAGGGTCCTTTTACAGGCCTACTTTCATAAACACGTGTTATATGTGTAGATGCATTATTTACATGGGGATGTTATTTGTGAAAAAACACAGCAGTAACATTGTGCAAAGAGATCCTGGTAAGCTTATTTCACTAGTTCATTAACTCTGGTTAGGTCTGTATATATACTAGAAGTGAAACAATGACAAATAAAGTCAGTCTCTGATTTTATATATATATATATATATATAAATATGTGCATATGTATGTGTAAGTATACATACATACACATATATACACTCACATATGTACATGTACATAATCACACACACATATAATAAGGATGTCTGAATAGAGCTTTTTTGGTTATATATTTTCTACTTATTTTAAGGAGGCTTGTTAAAATATGAAGACTGCATATCTTAGGTTGGGTTCTTTAGAGGAGTTGGATGCAGGATCCAGAGTATGTGAGTTTTGCCAGAACATCCATGTATATATTGGGTGCAGGCTTCAGCCAGTGTGGATGCAGGCTACACCCCAAAAGTAACTCCCTTTTCAGATATTTAGCTCACATCAGATCACAAAATGGAGGACGATTATATCATTATACAACTGCCAAATTATATAATTACATAACTGCCAAACTACATCATTACGTAACTGCCAAACCACTTAGAATCATGGCCCAGCCAAGTTGACACACAAATTAACCATCACGCAGCATAGATAGTTTCCCTCTATAAGCATTACTGTATGAAAAGCATTTGTTTTTGTTGTTGATGTTGTTTTCCTGTGAATGTAATAATAAAATTTATAAACCCTAACTATATCATAGGACTAATTTTACTAATACGCTGTGGTTTAATATGGGTCAATATAGAAGACTGAAATAGTAGTTAACCACATTTTCTCTTAAATTTTCATCCCCCCAAGATCCAGTAGATGCTTTGCTTTCACTTTCCCCAAATAGATTGCAAATTGAGAGAGGAATTAGAGAGTTTTTTGGCCAAGCTCTCAACTAACTTCATGCTTCTTGACAATAGCTTTGGGAAAGTACCAACATTTTCTCAATGTCTTTTTTCTATCAATTATTAACTCCTCTAATGGAGATCTGGATAAGGCATTGGAATCATGGTGGTGAACCCTGGGCAGTGAATGAACATGGGGTAACTACGAAGTGAAAAGGTAGAAATAGGAGAGGTGATTGAAATTGGAGAAACAAGGCGCCTGATTTTGCTAGTTTGTACAGTCATGAACATTCTCATAAACAGAGTTTATTTGTACTTGACAATATGGAAAATACATTGGCCATTTGTTATTTGTACTTGAAGACAATTGGCAAATGTGAGTTTCTTAAAAATGTTATTGGAACAAAGGATAGGTGTTAAAATTAGGAGGCACAAGCTCTTTTCCAGAGACACTATTGCTGTTCATAATTGTTTGCTAACTTCAACATAATTTTACTGTCTCATTGAGTATATAGTAAGTGTGAATTAACAAGTGATACATAGGCACAGATAGGGTGTGACAAATAGAAGAAAAACTAAATTGCATAAATAGTGTCCAAGCAACCAACAACGTAAGTGTCACCTCAGCACATGAAGACTTTCACTCTTTTTAGGATCAGTGTGTGGATAATACCTCCTGGAATGCTTAGAGGCAAAGTCACTCTCTGTTCTTGACTCACCTGAGATAACACTGAGTGTTTGTGAAGTAAGAACGTTCACTTTCTATATGCTTCCTGGAACAACAGGGAATGTTTGTGAAGTAAAAAATTCACTTTTTATATCCTTCCTTAGCACCACTACCAACACAGAATTTCTTCTTTTCAATCGAGTGCCACCATGCTGTTCCCTGATAGTCCAGTTAATTTTCTCCCCAAGTTGGCATCTTATTAAACTTAGCATTCTGAGTTTGTGCCACATTTTAAAGATGACTTTCTTCAAAACAAAAAAGTACCCTGAGTCACTTCCTGTTTAACCCTAGGATCATCTCACAAATAATCAAATTTTTTCAAAGATATTTTTGACACATGGGCAGTATTATAGTATTAAATTAATTCACTTATTAGTTCAAAGATAACTACTAAATATCTGTTTGTCAGGAGTTCTCCTAGGTGCTGGTGGTACAAAAATATACCTAATGTAGTGCTTGACCTTGGCCTTCTGGATTTTACATTCCAGCTGGAAAATCAGATAAGAAAAGAGCTATAACGGTGTTTTAAATGCTACAATAGAAGTATGTGAGATGTCTCTGGGAAGCAATTCAGATTGTTCTGATGGAGTCAAGAGTAAATATTTTTTGAGAATCTTGGGTTAGCCTCCTCAGGTAACACTTGCATTTTAACAAGGGATGTTCCAAGGTGTTGGCAAAGAATACTGAATATATCATGGGCTGCCAGATGAACAGATCTGTGTTGGAAGAAGTACAGACAGAATGTTCCTTAGAAGTGAAGATGGCAAGACTTCGTCTCACTTATTTTGGACATGTTATCAAGAGGGACCAGTCCCTAGAGAAGGACATCATGCTTGGTAAAGTAGAGAGTCAGCAAAAAAGAGTAAGACCCTCAAGGAGATGGATTGACACATTGGCTGCAACAATGAGCTCAAATACAGTAATGATTGTGAGGATGTCGAAGGATGGGGCAATGTTTTGTTCTATTGCACACAGGGTCACTAAGCATCAGAACTGACTCAACTGCACCTAACAACAACAATAACCCAAAGTAGTTACCTATCTAAGAGTAGGAATTTCATTATAAGGATCTTTGGGATAGTGAAATTTTCATATCCTTCAAATTACATTACATAGGTAGGAGTCTATTCCATCTTGATTTATTACTGACAAAAGAAAGAACATGCCAAAAGTTACAATAAACCCGTTGCCGTCAAGTTGATTCTGACTGATAGCGACCCTATAGGACAGAGTAGAACTGCCCCATAGGGTTTCCAAGGAACGCCTGGTGGATTCAAACTGCTGACCTTTTGGTTAGCAGCTGTAGCTTTTAACCACTATGCCACCAAAAGTTAACAATAGTTACACATTTTTGGGAGGATGTAGAAAATTATGATTTCTTTCAATAACATAGTTGGAAGCTTTGTGTAAGTCTGCAAATCCATATAGCTAAAGCTGCAACAAACACAAAATATTCTGTAAAAATCACTGAAGAATGTGGCATTAGGGCTTTAAATAATTAAAATATCCACATATGTTAATTGCCTATTCCATGAGAAAGATAGCATTCCTTGAGAATGAGAATCTTGTTCCAACTAATCAAGCACTTATGATACATTATATTTTAAAAAATTAGACTAAAATAAAATATACTTAATGGTAAATGTATTCATTTATAGGTCAATTGTAGCAAGGTATATAGATATATGTAATATACATACGTATATATAAATATATATATATATATTTGTTGTTGTTAGGTGCAGACAAGTCTCTTATGACTCATAGCAACCCTAATTACAACAAAATGAAATACTGCCCAGTACTGCGCCATCCTCACAATTGTTGTTATGCTTGAGCCCACAGTTGCAGCTACTGTTTCAATCCATCTCATTGAGGGTCTTCCTCTCTTTCGATGACCCTCTACTTTACCAAGCATGATGGCCTACTCCAGGGACTAGTCCCTCCTGATAACAAGTCCAAAGTACGTCAGAAGTCTTACCCTCCTTGCTATTAAGGAGCATTCTGGCTGGAGAATTATGGCTATATTTCTTCCAAGAAAAGATTTGTTCATTCTTCTGAAAGTCCATGGTATATTCAATATTCTTTACTAATACCATAATTCAAAGGCATCAATTCTTATTCAGTCTTCCTTATTTATTGTCCAGCTTTCACATGCATATGAGGCGATTGAAAATATCATGACTTGGGTCAGGTGTCCCTTAGTCCTCAAAGTGACATGTTTGCTTTCAATAATTTAAAGAAGTCTTTTGCAGCATATTTGCCCAATGCCATATGTCATATGATGTCTTGACTGCTGCTTCCATGGGCACTGATTCTGGATCCAAGTAAACTGAAGTCCTTGACAACTTCAATATATTCTCCATTTATCATGATGTTGCTTATTGGTCAATTTGTGAAGATTTTTGTTTTCTTTATGTTGAGGTGTAATCCGTACTGAAAGCTGAAGTGTTTGATCTTCACGAGAAAATGCTGCAAGTCTTCTTCACTTTCAGTAAGCAAGGTGGTGTTATCTGCATATCACAGGTTGTTAATGAGTGTTTCTCCAATCCTGATGACTCGTTCTTCTTCATATACTCAGGCTTCTCAGACTATTTGCTCAACATACAGATTGAATAAGTATGGTAAAATGATACAACCCTGACGCACATCTTTCCTGAGTTTAAATCATGCAATATCCTCTTATTCTGTTTGAACAATTGACTTTGGGCTACATACAGGTTCCTTATGAGCACAATTAAGTGTTCTGGAATTCCCATTCTTTGCAAGGTTATCCATAATTTGTCATGATCCACAGAGTCAAATGCCTTTGCATAGTCAATAAAACATCTTTCTGGTATTTTCTGATGTATACACATGTCAATGAAAGAAAAGGAAAAAGAATGAACCCATTGCCCTTGAGTTGGTTCTGACTCATAGAGACCCTATAGGACAGAGTAGAACTGTCCCATAACGTTTCCTAGGCTGTAATCTTTATAGGAGGGGACTACCAGCTCTTTCCCCAAAGAACTGCTGGGTGGGTTCTAACCAACAACCTTTCAGTTAGCAGCCAAGCTGTTAATCACTGAGCCACAAGGGCGTCTGTATATAGCTTTTGTGTGTGTGTATATATATATATATAGAAACTCTGATGGTATAGTGGTTAAGAATTCGGCTGCTAACAAAAAGGTCAGCAGTTCGAATCCACCAGGCACTCCTTGTAAACCCTATGGGGCAGTTCTACTCTGTCCTATAGGGTCGCTATGAGTCAGAATCGACTGGATGGCAATAGGTTTTTTTTTTTTTTTTTAGGTATATATATATATTTATATTTGACGGAATGAACTTTAATGACTGAAGGCCAGATAAGTTGTGGGATGACATCACAGACATTACATATGAAGAATGCAAAAGATCATTAAATAGACAAGAAAGAAAGAAAATACCAAAATGGATGTCAGAAGAGACTCTGAAATTTGCTCTTGAACCTAGGGTAGCTAAAGCAAATGGAAGAAATAATGAAGTAAAAGTGCTAAATAGAAGATTTCAAAGGGCGACTCAAGAAGACAAAGTAAAGTATTATGCTAAAATGTGCAAAGACCTAGAGTTAGAAAGCCAAAAAAGGAAGGACATGCTCGGCATTACTCAAGCTGAAAGAACTTAAGAAAAAATTAAACCTTCGAGTTGGCAATACTGAAGGATTCTATGGGCAAAATACTGATTGATGGGGACGTGGGAAGCATAAAAAAGAAAATGGAAGGAACACAGAGTCACTGTACCAAAGAGAACTGGTCGACTTTCAAACATTTCAGGAGGTAGCATACAACCAAGAACTGATGGAATTGAAGGAAGAAATCCAAGCTGCACTGCAGGCATTGACGAAAAACAAGGCTCTAAGAATTGACAGAATACCAATTGTGATGTTTCAATAAACGAATGCAGTGCTGGAGGTGTTAACTCATCTATGCCAAGAAATTTAGAAGACAGCTACCTAGCCAACCAAATGGAAAAAATTCATACTTGTGCCCATTCCAAAGAAAGATGATCCAACAGAATGAGGAAATTCTCGCACAATATCATTAATATCACACACAAGTAAAATTTTGCTGAAGATAATTCAAAAATGGTTGCCGCAGTACATTGATAGGAAACTGCCAGAAATTCAAGCCAGATTCAGAAGACGATGTGAAACAAGGGATATCATTGCCGATGTCAGATGGAACTTGGCTGAAAGCAGAAAATACCAGAAAAATGTTTACCTGTGTTTTATTGACTATGTAAAGGCACTGGACTACGTGAATCATAACAAATCATGGATAACTTTGTGAACAATGGGGATTCTAGAACTCTTCATTGTGCTCATGAGGAACCTGCACATAGACCAAGAGGCAGTTGTTCAAACAGAATAAGGAGATAAAGCGTAGTTAAAAATCAGGAAAGGTGTGTGTCAGGGTTGTATCATTTCACTATACTTATTCAAATTGTATGCTGAGCAAATAATGCAAGAAGCAGAACTATGTGAAGAAAAATGCCGCATCAGGATTGGAGGAAGACTTATTAATAACCTGCAGTATGCATATGACACAACCATGCTTGCTGAAAGTGAAGAAGAGTTCAAGCACTGATGAGGATCAAAGACTACAGACTTCCATATGGATGACTGCTCAACATAAAGTAAACAAAAATCCTCACCACTAGATCAATAAGCAATAGCATGATAAATGGTGAAAATGTTGAAGATGTCAAGGGTTTCATTTTACTTGGATCCACAATCAATGACCATGGAAGCAGCCATCAGGAAATCAAAAGACGCATTGCATTGGGCAAATCTGCTGCAAAAGACCTCTTTAAAGTGTTAAAATTTGAGGAGGCAGGGCCAAGATGGCAGAGTAGTCAGACAGCTTCCTATATCCCTCTTACAACAAACACCTGGAAAAACAAATGATTTGATTGTATATGAATATCTAGGAGCCCTGAACAAGGCAAAGTTGAGGAATTGGACTGAGTGGTGGGGGGAGAGGGAGACGGCTCTGAAGAAGCGAGAAGTGCCAGACTGGACTTGCTCGGCTGGAGCCGCAGCTCTTCAGCCCCAACTGGCACCGAGGTACGCAGTGAAGCAGGGAAACAGCTCCACACGCGCGCTCTGGAGGCAGTTTCCACATCGAGAGAGATCCGGCAGCTGAGATTCTGCTTGGACACTCCGAACCAGTGAAAAGCTGCTCCCAAGTGGCTAAAGATAACTGCATGCTTGTGGCCATTTGTGGGGATTAAAAAATAAAAGTCCATTTGGAAAAAAACACTCTCCCTTTTACCTCCTCACTCCCTGCTCTGCACAGGTCCAGTCTTCCAAAGAATCTGAGTCCCCTGGGCGAGAAGTAGATCCCAAAAGGTGTCCTGACCCATTCTCCTAGCCTTGGAGAGGGAACAAATAAGCTACTGGTTCCCCTAAGCCAGGAACCCAGGGTCAGCACAGCTCCATTGCTAGGCACAGGCATGAGGGTTCTGCAGACTTTGAGAGCCTTACACCCCTGTATAGACTTGTGGAGACCCATCTTTACAGTGTAAGCCCTCACTACCACAGTACAACAGGGTAAACATCTGAAGTCTAACGTCCACTGTTTCAGCTGTGAAGTGGCAGATTTGTGACCCTCAACACAGCCCGGACCTTTGAGCAGACACCTTTACTGATCCACACCAGGGGCTTGAGGACTCATGGCTCCACCTAGGCCACCAAGTCACCTGCTACAGGGGTCCAATAATAAGTGCTGCCCTCGAGTCTTTACAGCCAACAGAGTCCGCTGCTCATAGTCCAGCTGCAAAACTCACCCACCTTCTTGCCCTAGAGAATAGGGAAATTCTTTCCTTTCAGACTCTCAGGGGCAGCCGTCAGCACCCTGCCTGGTTCAACACGTGACCCCCTACTACAGCCAGATACTTGTGCCTACACAAATCACCCATGCCTCTCTAAGACTGCAGGTGAGAGCCTGCACCACACACTTGGTGACTGACAACTTGGACACCTGAGCTGAACCCATATAGGAAAATTTAATGGATTCCTGTGTGCACATACTTAGTTACAGCAATAACTACCTGGTGACAAGACATTAGAACTTCAAAGGTGCCAATAATCAAACTAGCACACACGAGCAGCCTATTGGGGCATATCAAAACAAGACAAAACAAGAAGCTAAGACTCACTAAACAAATATAAAATAAAATTATAATAACTTATTCATGGCTCGGAGACAACAATCAATATCAAATCACATAAAGAGGCAGTCCATGATGGCTTCAGCAAGCTCCCAAAATAAAGAATCAATAAATTCTCTGGAGGAAGAGAATTTCTTTGAATTACCAGAGACAGAATATAAAAGATTAATATACAGAACTCTTCTAGAAATTAGAAAGGAAATTCTACAAAATGTATAAACAGCCAAAGAACATACAGACAAAGAGGTAGCGGAACTTAAAAAAGTTATTCAAGAATATAATGAAAAATTTAATAGGCTGCAGGAATCCATATAGAGACAGCAATCAGAAATCCAGAAGATTAACAAACAAAATTTCAGAATTAGACAACTCAATAGATAGTCATAGGAGCAGAAATGAGACAGTAGAAGTTAGAATTAGTGAAAATGAAGATAAAGCACTTCATGCCAACTTATTTGAGAAAAAAATCAGATAAAAGAATTAAAAAGAATGAAGGAACCCTAAGAGTTATGTGGGACTCTATCAAGACAAATAACCTACAAGTGATTTGAGTAACAGAACAGGGGGGGATAACAAAAAATACTGAGAAAATTTTTGAAGATTTGTTAACAGAAAACTTCCCTGATATCATGAAAGACGAGAAGATATCTATCCAAGATGTTCATCAAACCCCACATAAGGTAGATCCTGAAAGAAAGTCAACAAGACATGTTATAATCAAACTTTCCAAAACCAAAGATAAAGAGAATTTTAAGAGTGGCTAGGGATAAAAGAAAAGTCATCTACAAAGGAGAGTCAATAAGACTAAGCTCAGACTACTCAGCAGAAACCATGCGGGCAAGAAGGCAATGGGATGACATATATAAAGCATTGAAGGAAAACAACTGCCAGCCAAGAATTATATATCTAGCAAAACTGCCTCTCAAATATGATGGTGAGATTAGGGCATTTCCAGATAAACAGAAGTTTACGGAATTTGCAAAAATCAAACTAAAATTACAAGAAATGGTAGAGGGAGTCCTCCAGTTAGATAATCAATAACATCAGATAACAATGCAAGACAAAGCAACCAGATATTGACTCAGATAGAGAAGCTGAAAATACATCAAAGCTAAAACATTGAAAATAGGGAAACAGAGATATCAATATGTAAATAAGGACAACATTAAAACAAAAAAGAGGGACTTAAAACTGCATACACAGATTTTTCATATGGAGGGGAAGTCAACACAATATAAAGCAATAAAAGACTGGTATAAACTTAGAAAAATAGGGGTAAATATTAAGGTAACCACAAAGGAATCTAACAATCCTACAAATCAAAATAAAAAATTAGAAAAATATAAAGACTCAGCAAACAAAAAGTCTACAACAATGAAAAGATGAAAAAAATACATAAAGAAAAACGACTCAGTCCAGAAAATTAACAGGAACAAAGACACTGTGAACAACACATAAAAAGAGACATCAGGATGACAGCACTAAACTCATACCTATCAATAATCATGCTGAATGTAAATGGACTTAATGCAACAATAAAGAGACATAGAGTGGCAGATTGGATAAAAAAGCAAGATCCATCTATATGCTGCCTACAAGAGATGCACCTTAGACTTAAAGACACAAACAGGCTATAACTCAAAGGATGGAAAAAATATATCAAGCAAACAACACTCAAAAAGGAGCAGGAGCAGCAATAGTAATCTCTGACAAAATAGACTTTAAAGTAAAATCCACCACAAAGGATAAGGAAGGACACTATATAATGATTAAAGGGTCAATACACCAGGAGGACAT
>NW_004444160.1:1961823-1965943 GCF_000243295.1 Trichechus manatus latirostris
AGACCCATACCTCCCACCATGCACAAAAACTAACTCAAAATGGATCAAAGACTTAAATATAAAATTGAAAACGATAAAGATCATGGAAGAAAAAATAGGGACAAGGTTAGGAGCCTTAATACATGGCATAAACTTAATATAAACCATAAGTAACAATGCACAAGCACCAGAAGAGAGACCAGATAAATGGGAGCCCCTAAAAATCAAACACTTATGCTCATCAAAAGACTTCACAAAAAAAGTAAAAAGACAACCTACAGACTGGGAAAAAATTTTTGGCTACGACAAATCTGATCAGCGTCTAATCTCTAAAATCTAGAAGATACTGTAAAACCTCAACAACAAAAAGACAAATAACCCAATTAAAAAAATGGGCAAAGGATATGAACAGGCACTTCTCCAAAGAAGATATTCAGGCGGCTAACAGGCACATGAAGAAATGACCACGATCATTATCCATTAGAGAAATGGAGATCAAAACTACAATGAGATATCATCTCACACCAACAAGACTAGCCTTAATCCAAAAAGCACAAAATAATAAATTCTGGAGATGTTGTGGAGAAACTGGAACACTTATATACATTTGGTGGGAATATAAAATGTTACAACCACTTTGGAAATTGATTTGGTGCTTCATTAAAAAGGTAGAAATAGAAATACCATACGATCCAGCTATCCCGCTCCTTGGAATATATCCTAGAGAAATAAGAACCGTCCCTCAAATAGATATATGCACACTCATGTTCATTGCAGCACTGTTCATAATAGCAAAAAGATGGAAACAACCTAGGTGCCCATCAAGGGACGAATGGATAAACAAATATGGTATATCCACACAATGGAATACTACTCAATGATAAAGAACAATGATGAAGCCGTGAAACATCATATAACATGTTGGAAGCTGCAACTTATTATGCTGAATGAATTTAGTCAGTCACAGAAGGACAAATACTGTATAAGACCACTATTATAAGAACTCAAGAAAAGGTTTAAACACAGAAGGAAACATTCTTTGATGGTTACGGGGGTGGGGAGGGAGGGTGAGGGTTATTTACTAACTAGATAGTAGTTAAGAATCATTTTAGTCGAAGGGAAGGACAGCACACACTACAGGGTAAGTCAGCACAACTGGATAATACAAAGCCAAGCAGTTTCCTGAATACAATCAAACACTTTGAGAGACAGAGTAGCAGGGGTATGGGTGTGGGGACCATTCTTTCAGGGGACATCTAGATCAATTGGCATAACAAAGCTTATTAAGAAAATGTTCTGCATCCTACTTTGGTGAGTGGCGTCTGGGGTCTTATAAGCTTGCAAGTGGGCATTTAAGATGCATCAATTGGTCCCAACCACGTGGAGTAAAGGAGAGTGACGAACACCAAAGACACAAGGAAAGTATTAGCCCAAGAGACAGAAAGGTCCACATAAACCAGAGACTTCATCAGCCTGAGACCAGAAGAACTAGATAGTGCCCGGATAGCACCAATGACCGCCCTGACAGGGAACACAACAGAGAGTCCCTGATGGAGCAACAGAACGATGGGGTGCAGAACTCAAATTCTAGTAATAAGACCAGACTTAATGGTCTGACTGAGACTGGAGGTACCCCAGAAAGCATGACCCCTGGATTCTCTGTCAGCCCAGAACTAAAACAATTTCCGAGGCCAACTCTTCAGACAGGGATTGGACTGGACTCTGGGACATAAAGTGATACTCGGTGAAGAGTGTGCCTCTTAGTCAAGTAGATACAAGAGACCAAAGGGGCAGCTTCTGTCCAGAGGTGAGATGGGAAGGCAGAGAAGGTTAGGAGCTGGCTGAATAGTTATGGGGAATCAGGGGCGGAAAGGAGGAGTATGCTGTCACAGAAAGGGGTGATCAATTAGGGTCACATAATAATGTATGTATAAAATTTTGTATGGGAGACCAACTTGTAATGTAAACTTCATTTAAACTACAACAATAAAAAAAATTCAAGTGTTAAAAATAAAAGATGTCACTTTGGGGACAAAGGTGCACCTGACTCAAACCATGGTATTTTCTATCGCCTCATACACATGCCAAAGCTGGACAATGAATAAGGAAGCCTGAATAAGAATTGATGCCTTTCAGTTATGGTGTTGGCAAAGAATATTGAATATACCATGGACTGCCGGATTATCAAATCTGTCCTGGAAGAAATCCAGCCAGAATGCTCCTTAGACTTGAGGATGGCAAGACTTTGTCTCATGTACTCTGGACATGTCATCAGGAGGCACCAGTCCCTGGAGAAGGACATCGTGCTTGATAAAGTAGAGGGTCAGCAAAAAAGAAGAAACTCCTTAATGAGATGGATTGACACAGTGGCTGCAACAAATGGGCTGAAGCATAACAACGATCATGAGGATGGCGCAGGACTGCGCAGTGTTTTGTTCTGTTGTACACTGGGTGACTATGAGTCGGAACCATCTTCACAGCACCTAACAACAATGACATTCTTCTACATACTGAGATATTTTTCTATTTATTTAAACAATTGGAACTTATAAAATTTTAATGACAACTTGTAAATTAACATATTTTCAACACATGACTTTTGGTAATAATAATGACAGCACAGTTACTGCAATTAGTTCTGACCTAGATGTATTCAACTAATTTACACAAAATGATGATTATAAATATTTTGATAGAGAAAGCAACAACAGTGCTTCCAGGTAAGGGATTTTTTTTCTAAAAACAAATCTCTGACATGTGATTGCACCAACATTTTCATTTATTCAGGTATCTATTGAACTACTATTGTTTGAATAATGCTGTGCTAGGCAATATGTCCACAGATGGTGAGGAAATTGAAGTTGTCAAGGATTTCATTCTACTGGGATCAACAATCAATGCCTATGGAAGCAGTAGTCAAAAAATCAAACAATCCCTGGACACCCTTTTAGCTCAGTAATGAAATCACTCCTGAGTTTCACCCTCCAATCAAAAATTAGACAGCCACATAAAACAAAACGAGACTAATGGGACACAACAGTCCAGGGACAAGGACTACAAGGCAGGAGGGTACAGGAAAGCTGGTAATAGGGAACGTAAGTTTGAGAAGGGACTGTGTTCAAATGTCGTGGGTTTGTTAACAATTGTCATAAAACAATATGTGTACTAACTGTTAAATGATAAACTATTTGTTCTGCAAACCTTCATAGAAAGTACAATTAAAAAACAAATAAATAAACAATGTATTGCACTGGTAAAATCTACTGCTAAAGACCTCTTAGAATTCTAAAAAGCGAAGATGTCACTTTGATGACTAAGCTGTGCCTGACTGGGGTCATACTCTTTTCAATTGCCTCATATGCATGCAAAAGCTGGACAACAAAAAAGGAATTTTGAAGAAGAATTGATGCATTTAAACTACGACGTTTGCAAAGAACATTGAGTATACCATGGACTGCCAGAAGAAAGAACAAATCAGTTTTGACAGAAGTACAGCCAAAATACTCCTTAGAAACAAGTATGGCAAGACTTTGTCTTAACTTGGACACATCATCTAGAAAGAACAATCATTAGAAAAGGACATCTTGTTTGTTAAAGTGGACGGTCAGCCAAAATGAAGGAAATCCACCAGGAGATGGATTGACATGGTGGCTGCAACAATTGGCTCAAACATAGCAAGATGGTGAGAAAGCTGTAGAATAAGGAAACATTCTGTTATGCATAAGGTCGTCACAAATTGGAGATGACTCAATAGCAACTAACAACAAGGAGGCACAATGTGGTTTTATATATATGATGCATATATATATACTCTTTGAAGTTGATTCATTAAATTATATACTTCTAGAGGAGTTCCGGCAAAATGGTGCTCTAGGCAGAAGCCCCACGCCGTCCCTCCACAGCAAAGATCCTAAAAACTAAGCCAAACAGAGAATACAACAATCCTGAAACCCTCAAACATCAAATGAAGATATAAAGAACTCAGCCAAGCACTAAATGGAGTGAGAAAACTGACAGAGAACGGAGAGTGAGGAGAGATTCATGCAGAGGTCCCCTACCAGCTAACGCAGCACAGATCCACCATCTTGGACTCCTATCGAAGACCAGCAAATGGGGGTACAATAAAGCAGCCTCATGGAGC
>NW_004444160.1:1966737-1968029 GCF_000243295.1 Trichechus manatus latirostris
GAGCTCCATTCGAGTGTGGAGCTGCATCCTGGGCTACCGCGCTGGTGGGATCCCAGGGCTTTTGTTCGTTTGTTCATTTTGATTTCTTTGTTTGTTTTCTTTTCCTTTTCTTGAGTTGGGAGCCCTTTCTGGCCAGGTAGAGCTGTGTGGCAAGGAACTCCCCTTCAGCTTCCACAGACATGCAGAGGGATCCCTGAGGGCATTTCTTTTTTTGTTTTTTTTTTTTTCTGTTCTTTTGTGGGGCCTTTCTTGTTCTTTTTTTTTTAATTTGTTTTGTTTTCTTTTCCCTCTTTTTCCCTTTCTGTCTTTCTTCATTGCTCAGTTTCTTGTCCCTCTATATCTTCCTTCTCTTTCTGATCCCTGAATACCAGGTGTTGTATACCTCTACGCCTTCTAGCCAGGCTGTGTTGCAACACCTGAGAGCGATTTCCCCAGACCTCAGAGCTGCACCAGTGGGATCCCTGGGAACTTTGCAGTTCTTTAACCTTTCTGATTCTTATTTATTCATTCTTTTCTTTTTTTCCTCTTCCCCTTTCTGTTTCTCTCCATTTCATAGTCTCTCATCTCTCCATTTCAATGGCAAGAACCCTAGCATTATTTTTTGTTTATTTGTATGTTTCTGGCTCCTGTTCCTCTCTCCTCTCTCCCATATCTATCTTAGCTCAACACGTAACAATCTCCCCGCTGCACCCTGCCTACCTGCACCATGCACTTGAAATCACACCACCAAGCAGCACGGGCACGGCCTACTGGAACCTGCCCTGCACTTATTACTGACCCGCTCTGGTGGCTGTAGTAAGTGCCACAAACAACCCATCCCAGTAACTCCTCTTCAGCTAGACCTGCCCTGCTGTACCATATCTGAGTGACTGACCCTGCCAGTTGGAGAAGCAGGCAAAAAGTATTGAGCGCACAGAGGAGCAAACAACAAAGAACACACAGTCCACCTACTCAGGCACAGTCAATTTTTTTTAAAGGGATGAAACAAACAAATCTACAATCAATAAATGAGAAAAATAACTACTAAATGCCCCAAAAACAGCAGACAATATCCAAACATTTACAAAAACAGGACAGGATGGTTCCAGTAGGTGTCCAAAATAAAGCACCAGATGACTCTCTTGTGGAAGAAAATGCACTAGAACTACCTCATAGGGAAATCAAATCTCTAATACTAAGAACTCTTCAAGAACTGAAGCAAAAAGCCGACAAACATGAGGAAAAAATAGACAAATTCATGGAAAATACAGACAAAAAATTGGAAGAATTCAGGAAGATGATGCAGGAACAAA
>NW_004444160.1:1976107-2024246 GCF_000243295.1 Trichechus manatus latirostris
AACCATTGTCATAGGGCAACATTTGTAGTAACTGTTAAATGAGAAACTATTTTGTTCTGTAAGTCTTCATCTTAAGCGAGAATAACAGCACAATTGGAAGAGCGTAGTCAATGTCACTGAATTGTGCATGTAGAAATTTTTGAAATGGTGTATCTTTGGCTATGTGTATCTTCACCAAAAAAAAGGTTGAGAAGTTAGAGGGTTAATATGTTGTGGGGTTGTTAACCAATGTTATAAAACAACATGTGTACTACAGTTTCATGAGAAACTATTTGTTCTGTAAGCCTTCACCTGAAGTACAATAAAATATAAAAAAAAATGAAAAAAATTGTATACATCTGTTGATTCCATGAGTCTTAAGCTTCTACCTTTCAGAAATTTGAAATGTTGCTATCCATTGCTTTGCAAAAGCTACCATGGAGGAACTAGACAATAAAGACACTTCATTTTTACATATTGTCTTTAAGTGCCAAGTCTCTTATTACTTTCCCCCGGATAAAAGCCAGGATATCTTGATAAAATATGGGATGAAGCAGAGTCATTTCTCTGCCACAAATCCTCCCCCTCTCAAATGCATGAAGATCTTCTGAGAAGAGGAGGAAGAAGAAAGAGTTGGACAGAAGCAAAGGAATTAGACGTGGTGAGATTTCTGAGAAGTGACAGCCATGTCCTACTCACAATACTTAACTATCTCCTGTATGTGGAAAGCGATAGAATTCCTACAAAATTTGGAGGTATGAAAATAGAGAGTAACTATACCCTCTTTGGAGCTCTGGTGGCATAGTGGTTAAGAGCTCGGCTTCTAACCAAAAGGTTGGCAGTTCAAATGCACCAGCGGCTCCTTGGAAACTCTATGGGGCAGTTCTACTCTGTGCTATAGGGTTGCTATGAGTTGGAACCGACTGGCACCTAACAACAACAACACTCTTTTTGTATCTGTTTTCCCTGGGAAGTAATAAGCTTTACAGTGTTTCTTGAATCACCACACCATTGGAGAATAAAGACCATTGCATGTGGTGCCCAGGAAGTTAGGCTGGGAATAGCATTATAAAGAGTATAAAGACACATGACCTTCAAGAACGTAAGGAGTAGAAAACCTAAACTGAATGTAAATGAACAAAATAATAGTGTTGTGCCATCAGGAATAATAGTGTCTCAAAATAGCAGGAAAGCCAATAAAAAAAAATTAAAATTGTATTCTGTCATCACCTGAGTTACATGGCATGGATGCTTGCATGAGTGTGTTTGTGTTTGTACATATAAATGTAATAATTGTGCGTTTGTTAGGACTAACAGAAAAAGGACTAACAGAAAATTTAAGAAACTATATATCCCAGTGTCCATGAGTCTAAGGAAGCAGAACACTTTAATAGGAGTGGAGTTTTCAGAAGTGTCAAGTGCTCCAGAGGCAAAAAGGAGACGAAAATTGACTTTCAAGAATGGTATTTTAGTAGAGTCATAAAAAGTAAGCCAGATTTTGCAAGGAGTTAAGTAGAATATGTGTGAGGAAATGGAAATAGCATGGATATATCATTCATTTGAATGTTCAGGAGTGAATGGAAAACAGGATGATTGTTTAGTGCTGGATTCAGAGGCATGCAGAACTTCTATCCTTCATGGTCAAAAAGACGGCTTGTCAGGAGGACCAAACAGCCTTGATTGATAGAAATACTTTAGTAGCGCAAGTGTGAAGTTTCCCTGAAAGCATTTTTAGAATCCTTTTATAGCATCAGAATCCCCTACAACAAAATTTTTCTCGATAGGTCAAAGCTAACCCAGATGCCAAAATTCATTTCATATGAATAACAATTTATTCAAAGAAAACAATATCAGGCCCAATTATGTCTTCAAGAAGTATTATGAGACAATAATGTTATTTTAAAGACAAAGTAGTTTTAATCTCTTCAAGCTGTTCAGGGATATTGCTATGCAATTCATTTGGTCCATTACAATCATCTAAACATTGGTGGTACACAGTCTCTTTTGCAAACACTTTGTTTTAAAACATCACATACTCTCCTATTTATGCACGTTGCTTGCCTGGCTTTCCAGGCAGCTGAACAGCGAGGGCACCGGGGTAGTCACTCTGGTTCTTTCCCCAGAAACTGGATGAGTTTTTTTGTGTACTACTCTATTTGGGCCTTTAATTTATTAATTTAAAACAGGAAACCTGGAGTTCTGACACTAAGTAAAAAGAAATGAGTTGGCGACTGAATGAGTTTCCGCCAAGGAAAGGGGATACTAATGTCAGAGGGATGATTTGAGTTCATTATTTAGAATTTGCTATTTCCACAAGCTGTCCACTCCTCAGCAACAAGGCTACCTACAATAGATATTTAAATGGGTCTTCATGTGTTCACCGGGGATATACAGTTTTCTGGATAAGGGCAAACATTTTTAGCTGTACACAAAAGGATAGACGGCTGCAGTTGTTGTGGATAATCTGATTACTTCCTCATTTGTAGTTGAATTTATGCCTTTTTCTCAAAATCAAAAATTTACTTCAATATAGTACACTAATAGTAGTGGCCCTGTTGAGCATTTTGGCCAATCCTGACCTCAGCATTTACACAAAAACATTTTATAATATAAACATAATTTTCACTCATCAAACATAAACTCATTCTCTATTAGTAACTTGTTCGGAAATTCCACAAATATGTAATTTCTGTTGAAGTCTGTCCAATTCTTCACCAGGAACCTGGTTGAACAAGTTCTAAGTTTTATAATCTGTTGTTGTCATTAGCTGCAGTCAAGTTGACACCTGACTGTTGGTGATCCCATGCATAATGAGATCGGACTGTTGTGATCTGTAGGGTTTTCTTTGGCTGATTTTTTGGAAGTAGATAATTAAGCCTTTCTTTCTAGTCTGTCTTAGTCTGGAAGCTCTGCTGAAACTTGTTAAGCATCATAGCAACACGCAAGCCTCCACTGACATAGGGTGGTGGCTGCACTGAGGCCCATTGGCCAGAAATCGAACCCAGTTTTCCAGTGGAATTCTACTGCCAAATCATCACTGCCCGTTTATAAATTTTATTGTCATTGTTAGCAGCTGCCGAGTCTATTTCGACTCATAGCGACCCAGTGTGACAGAGTAGAACTGTCCCATAGGATTTTCTAGGCTGTAATCTTTACTGCAACAGATCTTCAGGTCTTTCTCCCTGGGATCAGTGGGATGGCTTCTAACTGCCAAGCTTCCATTTGGCAGCCAGGTGCTTAACCCTTACCTCACCAGGGATCCTTTTTATAAGCTAAAGACTATCGCTGTGTGGTCGATTTTCACTCATAGCACCCCTATAGGACAAGTAAAAAGCCCCCATAGGGTTTACAAGGTTGTAAATCTTTATGGAAACAGACTGCCACATCTTTCTCCTGCTAAGTGGCTGGTGGGTTGGAACTGCTGACCTTTTGGTTAACAACTGCTTAACCACTGCACCACCAGGGCTCCTTCTATAAGCTAGGGAGTGATAAAATGTTACTTCACCTACTTATCTACTTTCATTCAGAGTGTAAAAATAGTAACATTAAGAATCAAATTATAAGTGTAGAACATGGATTGATCTGAGATTTTTGAAAAAATATTTACCTAGTGTTGTTACTTAATGTTTATATTGTATGGGCTTGCATATATATGAAAATGAATTTGTGAAGGATAAAATTACTTGAACAGGACAATTTATATAACATCTAATGCTATGTTTATATTAGTCAAAGCAGAGTGAAAAAAGTTCAAAAGAAACATGGACACTTCCTACTTTCTGGATGTTTTCAATTCTTCTCAGTATAGTATCAATATGGCTAAAATTATTTTTTTCTTATTTTTGTGGTGATTCTCTGGCATTGTGTTGACATAGATTTGAATTAATTTTGATGGTTAAGGAGATGTCCATTTTTTTATTGTGAAAAAGAAGATATCTTTCCTCATTCCCTTTCATTACATTATATAAGGCCATCCCTAAACATTCTTGGGATTTAACCTTTGTCTTGCATTGTGATTTTAATATACATTATGTTATCTATAAGGTCATTGCTGTTTTATTTTACCCCATTATTTAAATAATTTTCTCTATTTCAGTTTTAAACAAATACTGTGTGTTAGTTTTCTATTGCTGCATAAGGCGTTGTCACAAACTTAGTGGCTTAAAACAACATACATTTATTACTTCACAATTTCTCTGAGTCAGGAGTCCAGGCATGGCTTATTTGTGTCCTCTGCAAGGCTGCAATCAATGTGTTGGCCAGGGTTGGGTTCTCACCTGTAAACTCAATCAGGAATGGATCAACGCCCAAGCTCACTCAGGCTGATGGCAGAATTTATATTCTTGTAGTTGTAAACTAAGTTTCCTGGCTTTTTGCTAGCTGTTGGCAGCATGGCAATCTCAGTTCCTAAAGGTTCTGTGCAGTTTTGTGCTATGGGTCCCTCTCCATAGGCCATTTTACAACATGGCAGCATACTTCCTCAAAGCCGACAAGGGAGAAACTTTCTAGTGCAAATCTGCTAGCAAGATGGAGTCTTATATTACATAACATAATCATGGGAGTGACATCCCATAAACTTTGCTATATTTTATCGCTTAGAAGCAAGTCAAAGGTCCACTAACACTTAGAGGGAGGGGGTTATACAGAGGTGTGCACACCAGGAGATGGGATTATGGCAGCCACCCTAGGATCTGTCCACACAAATTGAGATTTTTTTTTCTTTTGGTATTTTTGCTTTGGCATTAGGCACTTTTGGCAGTATTTTTACCTTGGCACTCTAATTTGAAATTTTTTTATAATATTTTACACACTTGTTAATTATAATTTCTGTATAATTCATCATTTAAAAACCGCACATCCATTTCTAACAGTTGCCTGTTGTATTCGTAATGAAAAAAATCCATTTAGCAAAACAAAAATCCTCAAATGACAGTTTTTATCACGTATCCAACAAAATTCTTGGACAATAAGGGAGGAATTGCTACAAAGATGGTTTGGAAAGTAGATGATGACTAGTTATGCAATAAACAATGAATATGCTTAAATTGAAAAGTTAAACAAATGCTAAATGAGCTTGAAATGGTAATTCAAAAACAGGATTCCATAAAATGGGTCTGTTGAAAGTCACAACAATTAATGGTAAATGATAATCAAGGCTAGAACCATTATAAGTTTATTTAGCTGATAAGCAAAAAATCATGCTGATTTAATAATGTGTAGATGTAATATTTAACCCCCAGTTCTTGCACAAATGTTGACAACTTAATAATTCTTACTAAAGTGACTACAGACTGCAAATATCACATAATTTTTGTGCTAACAATTAATCTGAAATGCTGTGCTAAACATACATCATTTGTTTTTTATTCAAATTGACTTATTTTGCTTACCCCTTCAGTTATAAATATAAGGTATTCCAGCTTCACCCTCTTAGACTCATTGTGCTAGTGAGAAAAAAATGTTTCCTTTTTTTCTCCCCTATATATTCAACAATCTAATGAGATGTTGTCGCTAAAATACATAACCTTGATCCATTTTGTTACTGTTGTTTTGTTCTAAGGAGTCTTCAAATTATTAAAAACAAAAGTGATATTTAGAGAATACCTATATGATAACAAAAATAATGAAATCAAATTTCAAACTGAGCTACAAAATTAAAGTTTAAGAACCATCCTGACTTATAATTTTAATAACTTTAACGATTTAATAACTTTAAGTAGTCATGCTTTTTATTCTTGAAAGAAGAACAAAAACAAAAGTACTATTGAGCAATTGAGAAATGGGCAAAGGGGAATTCTGAATATATAAGACACAAAACATAGCGGAAAAGAATAAACATTTCAATATACTCTAATCTTCAGATTACATTTTGATTAGGAATGAAATCACTAATTAGCCTGTGTTTTCTCCACTTAATGAGAAAAGACAGTATTTCACAATATATTACTCATCTTTATTTAGGAAATGTTAGTACTGTTCTACTAATTTTGTTTCTTGTTACTAGGAAATGGCATGCCAAAATACAATATGATAAAGTTTCATGTATACATATAAGAGAAGTTCAAGTCAAAGATCCAAATAAAGAGGGAAAAAAAAATCCTTTACCAGTCTTTTAAGCCTCTGTTTCACGTAGTTTCTAGAGCCTGACCAGGAACTGAATATGCTATCTGCTTTTTGGGTCCTTTTAATTGTATACAGTTAACAATTCCCAGCTGCACCTACTCAAGTCTCCTTTAACCTTCTGTCTGATTTCAAGACCAGTAGCCCTTAAAGGAAAAATAGGACTTCAAAATTGGACCTCCTGGAGTAGTCCTAAGCCATGACCCAGATGATTAGTGTAGCAAAATGGCTCCACTTATCAGTGTATAACTCCAAGTCCTGTATACTTGTATAATGAGCCATAAAAAGAAGGAGTTTGAGATGTTGTACTTATTTATTCCTTTTCCTCAAAATGAAATGCAACAAAGAAAATAATTAAATGAGGAAAATAATGTGTTCATAATTCTTGGCTTCAAATAAAGATCACAAATTAGTTGTACCAATACCTCTGGTTGTCATAGGAAATGATGTGAATGCAATGTTTTGGTTTGTATTTTGAAACTCACATTGAAGTGGTAAATGACCAAATAAATGGAACATGAAAAGAAAGGTGCAACACTGAATTGCAAAGAGTCTCTTTATGTGAACCACGGATATTTCTACTCATATGTAAAGAAAAAAATAAATTGCCTTCACTATGGAATAATCTGAATCATCAATTGAATTTTAAACTGAAGTTATTGCTTTACAGAGAATAAGTGTATCATATATATGCACACACACAATTTACAAAAGGTGGATATAAACATTACGTAAAAATGGGTTTCATTCAACTGGACCACAGCAAAAAGAAAGAAAAACATTATCGATTTCCTTAGGCATTATGTATAATATGAAGTTTTCTTATGTCTATGCAGCATAGTTTAGAGTAACTTTTCCAACTCATATATGTATGGCCAGTAATGGCATTGCACACTTAAGTACTTGTAAGATACCAAGATTTACTGGAAATAAATTATTACCACTGTGTTACTGAGCTTACAAACTGGGTGCATAGTTCTAAATTATGTGTAAACTTTATGAAATATATGACAAAACCCATTATTTCAAATACTTTTCCTGATTGTTTTTGAAGGTGGATTAGACATCTGACATAGAGGGCTGAGGCACAACGTTGTAAAACAGGTCACCTGCCACTCATTGCACATGTGCAAGCATGTTATGGTTGTTGTTAGTTGCTGTAGGGTCGGCTCCAACTCATGGTAACCTTATGTATAACAGACCCAACATGTGCCATCTTCCTGATCGTTAGTATGTTTGGTTTCATTGTTGCAGCTATTGCGTAATGCTTCCAACCTAGGGGGCTCATCTTCCAGCACTACATAGGACAATGTTCTGTTGTTACCCAGAATGTTTCCACCGGCTAATTTTTGAAAGTTGATTGTCAAGTTTTTCTTCCCAGTCTGACTTAGTTTGGAACCTCTGCTGAAACCTGTCCACCATGGGTCACCCTGCTGGTATTTGAAATACCAGTAGCATAGCTTCCAGCATCACCGCAACACGCAAGCCACCACAGTACAACGAACAGACAGGCAGTGGACCATAAGCCAGGTCACCTGCCACTCATTGCACACGAGCAAACACGTATGAGATCTTAAAACCAATGTAATGTACCATATAGCTGGTAAAGAGAAAGATTGAACCAAACCAAACCAAGTCCGTTGGCGTGGAATCGATTCCGACTCATAGCTACCCTATAGGACAGAGTAGAACTGCCCCATGGAGTCCTAGCGGCACAGTGGTTAAGAGTTCAGCTACCAATCAAAAGACTGGCAGCTCGAATCCACCTCCCGCAACTTGATAAACCCTACGAGGCAGTTCTACTCTGTCCTATAGTGTTGCCATCAGTCGGAATCGACTTGTCGGCAACGGGTTTGTTTGTTGTTGTTGTTTTTTCTTTTTTAAATTGAGAACTGCCCAATAGGGTTTCCAAGGAGCAGCTGGTTGATTCTAACTGCTGACCTTTTGCAGCTGAGCTCTTAACCACTGCGCCGCCAGGGCTCCAACGAGAAAGATTAGAAGACAGAAATTAAGTTAATTCAATCACTCAAATTCTCACCTAATGTTTAGTATTTTATATACATTCTTTTGAGAATTATTAATACGGCAAACGAAAAATAAAACAGTGTCCGCCTTCATGGTAGAGAAGATTTATAATAAAATATGTTCTCTAAATTTTCCCAGTTAGCTATAATCCTTTCACACTACTATCAAAAACAGCTTGTTGGAGTTACTCCAGCTAAAACTGATCAGAAAGAGTGAAATTAACAAACAAAACAAGTGTTTGAATTTTCTTAAGTTTAATTGTGACTGCTGCAACTTCAGGAAGATTGAATGATAAAGAAGAAAAATTTTGTTTCTAAACATTCTTCTTCATTTTACAGCCTAGGTTTTTTTCATTTACCAAACTCCAAGAAGTCCATCCAACTTCCTTTCCTTGTAGGATTAGAAGTCTAGAGCATGCTTAAATTAAAATATAATATATACATATATATACACACATATATACACATATGTGTGTCATCGATTGAATTATGTCTTCCAAAACTGTGTGTATCAATTTGGCTGGGCCATGATTCCTGGTATTGTGTGACTGTCCACCATTTTGTTATCTGATGTGATTTTCCTATGTGTTATAAATCCTGCCTCTATGATGTTAATGTGAGGGGATGGATGGCAGTTGTGTTGATGAGGCAGGACAATCTACAAGATGGGATTGTGTCTTGAACCGGTTTCTTTTGGGATATAAAAGAGAAAGGCAAGCAGAGAGACAGGGGGACCTCATACCACCAAGAAAGCAGTGCCAGGAGCAGAGCACGTCCTCTGGACCCTGGGTTCTGGCACAGAGAAGTTCCTAGTGCAGGGGAAGATTGATGGAAGTAACTTCCTCCAGAGCCAACAGAGAGAGAAAGCCTTCTCCTGGAGCTGACGCCCTGAATTTGGACTTTTAGCCTACTTTATTGTGAGGAAATAAATCTCTCTTTGTTAAAGCCATCCACTAGTGGTATTTCTGTGATAGCGGCACTGAATAACGAAGACAATGTGTGTGTAGTAATTTTATATGCTACTCTTATTTAACGAAAGATTACAAAATACTCATAAATAAATGGATAACATTTAGCTCTCTACTCACATACACACATGTTCAAATAAAAATGGCTCAACCCAAAGTTAAGATAAAAATAATTACCATTTGCTTATAGTAAGCTGAGCCAAGTTGGTAGAATATATAAATTCCTGGAACCTGAGAACCAATTTAACAGATGATTTAGATTTGCATCCAGGTTCTCCTCCCTAAAATTTTATACCATTAAATGTGAAAATAGATACATATTGTGTAACAACTCAATCAATTAAAAGATATTCAACCCATTAGAAAATTGTGAAACCTAAAGCAAGAAACTATGTGTTTCACCTTCAGACCTATATTAAGCTGCCTCTCTTTAAAATAATGAGTGACAAAATATAAGTTCATCAATAGAATGAATAATTGATAATAACATTGGGAAAACATAAATACTTGCCTCTCAAAACTCTTCAACGTTAACTATCCTGACATATGTACTTTAACACTGCATAAACATGTAATCAATGTATATAAAAATGCAAGTCCATCATTTCCCTTTTGAAATAGATATTATTCACATTGAATTTCTTTTTCTACTTCACAGAATAATAATCAGATCCCATCAAAGTTTAAGAAATCAAGAGACAAACATTGCCTTCTATAATGTTAGTATCCAAAAGATGAGGGATTACCATAAACTTCATGTTCTCAGAGAGTATATTAGTATATTTTTATGTTTTCCGGAAGGGTAAGTGCTACTTGGTTTATGGCTTTTCAACATTGCAAACAATTAAAACCTGGTGGCGTAGTTGTTAAGTAGCTGCAGCTGCTAACCAAAAGGTCAGCAGTTTGAATCCACTAGGTACTACTTGGAAACCTATGGGACAGTTCTACCCTGTTCTATAGGATCACTATGAGTCGGAATCAACTCAACAGCAATGGGTTTGGTTTTATATATATACTTACATTGTTCCCTGTAGCTAATTTTTTTTATTGTGCTTTAGATGAAGGTTTACAGAACAAATAGTTTATCATTAAACAGTCAATACACATATTGTTTTATGACATTGGTTAACAACTCCACGACATGTCAACACTCTCCCTTCTCAACCTTGGAGGAACTATTTTTTGGTGAAAATATACATAGCCAAAGTTACACCATTTAAAAAGTTTCTACATGTACAATTCAGTGACATCAATTACATTCTTCCAGTTGTGCTTCTATTCTCACTATCCTTTTCCAAATTATTCCATCACCATTATCTTCTACTCACTGCCCCCTAGGCTTCCCATCAAAACTTTTGAGTTGCTTCTTACAGTTTCATCTCACATAGATAATTTCTTTTTGTACCTTGAATGAAGGTTTGCAGAACAAATAGTTTCTCATTAAACAGTTAGTACACATATTGCCCTATGACAATGGTTAACAACCCCACGACATGTTAACACTGTCTCTTCTCAACCTTGGGTTCCCTATCACCAGCTTTCCTGTCCCCTCCAGCCTTCTAGTACTTGTCCCTGGACTGTTGTGCCCCGTTAGTCCCATTTTGTTTTATGAGGCTGTCCAATTCCCGGCTGAAGGGTGAACTTCGGGAACGAATTCACCACTGAGCTAAAAGGGTGTCCGGGGTCCATACTCTCGGGTATTTCCAGTCTGTCAGGCCAATGAATCTGGTCTTTTTTTGTGAGTTAGAATTTTCATCTACATCCTTTTCCAGCTCTGTCTAGGACCCTCTATTGTGATCTGAGTCAGAGCAGTCCGTGGTGGTAGCCAGGCACCATCCAGTTGTACAGGACTCAGTCTGGTGGAGGCCGTGGTAGCTGTGGTCCATTAGTTCTTTGGACTAATCTTTTCCTTGTATCTTGTTCTCTTCGTTATCCCTTGCTCCTGAAGGGGTGAGACCAGCAGAGTATCTTAGATGGCTGCTCACAGGCTTTTAAGACTCCAGACGCTGCGCACCAAGGTAGAATGTAGAACACTGTCTTTATAAACTGTGTTATGTCAATTGAGCTAGATGTTCCACAAGACCATGGTCCCCACAGCCCTCCTCCCAGCAATTCAGTCCCTCAGGGAGTTTGGAAGTGTCTATGGAGCTTCCATGACCTTGCCTTGTACAAGTCGTGCTGGCTTCCCCAGTATTGTATACTGTTTTACCCTTATCTATTTACCACTTATCTATTGTCTATTTAGTTTCCCCCCACCACACCCCTCCCATCCCTCGTAACCAACAAAGATTGTTTCTTTTTGAGTAAACTTTTACATGAGTTTTTACAGTAGAGGTCTCATACAATATTTGTCCTTTTGTGATTGACTTATTTCACTCAGCATAATGTCCTCCAGTTTCATCCATGTTATGAGATGCTTCACAGATTCAACATTGTTCTTTATCATTGCATAATACTCCATTGTGTGTATGTACCATAGTTGGTTTATTCATTCATCTGTTCATGGGCATCTAGGTTGTTTCCAGCTTTTTGCTATTGTGAACAGTGCTGCAATGAATATGGGTGTGCATATGTCTATTCGTGTGATGGCTTTTATTTCTCTAGGATATAGTCCTATGAATGGGATTGCATTTTGTAGTGCTTTTTTTTTTCTTTTTTTTTGTGGCACTGACATTTTCCTTGTTTCTCTTAGTCTCCTGTACTGAGTTCCTTTTGTTTGTAGACTTTTTTTTTAAATTTCTTTTATTTTTGTAGGTTTTGTTTTTACTGAGACTTTATGTTTTTCTTCTTTATTTTGATGAGTAGGTTTGTTAACTTTCTTTGTGGTTACCTTGAAGTTTACCCTTATCTTCCTATATTTGAACTAGTCTATTATTACTTGGTATTGCCTTGACTTCCTCTCCATTAGAAGGTTCTATACCTACACCATTCATTCTCTCTTTTATTGTTTTGAAACTGTTATCATTTACAGATTAACCTCTCTGGTTCCCTGTTGTAATTCTTTTGGTTTTGCATAGTCATTAAGTGTTCATTTCCTAGGTTGGTATCTGGCTAGTACAATCCTGTGTCCTATATTCAACCTCTGGTCTGATATTGTTTGTTCTCAGATCAAAGGACTTCCTTTAATAAGTTTCATAAGTTTGGTTTGGTTTTTACATAGTCCCTTAATTTCTGTTTCTCTGGAAATGACCAAATTTCACCATCACATTTGAACGAGGGTTTTGCAGGATATATTATTCTTGGCTGGCAATTTTTTTCTTTCAAGGTTTTATATATGCCATCCCATTGCCTTCTTGCCTGCATGGTTTCTGCCAAATAATCCGAGCTTAGTCGTATTGTTTCTCCTCTATATGTGACTTTTTGTTTTTCTCAAGCTGCTCTCAGGATTCTTTGTTTGTCTTTGGTTTAAGTGAGTGTGATTATGGCATGCCTTGGTGATTTTGCTGTGGGGTCTATCCTATATGGGGTTCATTGAGCTTCTTGGACGGTCAGCTTTTCATCTTTCATGATATTGGGGAAGTTTTCTGTCAGGAATTCTTCAAAGATCCTCTCTGTGTTTTCTGTTTTCTCCTCCTGTTCTGGAACTCCGATTACTTCCAGATTTTTGCTTTTGATTGTATCCCACATAATTCTCAGGGTTTCTTCATTTTTCTTCATTCCTTTTTCTGTTTTTTCCTCAGAGTTGTATCCAAGTGTTTGTCTTCAATTTCGCTGATCCTATCTTCCATCATTGCAATCCTGTTCCTCAGCCCTTCTATGACACTGCCCATTTCTGAAATCTTGTTGTTTATCTTTTGGATTTCTAATTGTTGTTTTCGTATGACTTCTAGTTGTGAATTTATTTTAACATTTTGTTCCTGTATTATTTTCTTTAATTCTTCCATTTTTTGTCTGAATTTTCCATGAATTTGTCTGCCTTTTCCTTGAATTTGTCTATTTTTTCCTCATTTTTGTCTGCTTTTTGCTTCAACTCTTGGATAATTCTGTATACTAGAGATTTGAATTCCCTATGGTTAGGTCTAGTGCCTTTTCTTCTATTGCAAGTTCATCCAGCTTTTTATTTTGGATGCCTACTGGAACCATTCTGTCCTGTTTTTGTAAATGTTTTTATAGTTTCTGCTGTCTTTGGGGCATTCAATGGTTATTTTCCTCATTTATTGATTGTAGACTTGTTTGTTTTGACCTGCTTTTTTGTTTTATTTGGTTATGTCTGAGAAGTTAGGCTGTGCATTCTTTGTTGTTTGCTCGTCTGTGGGCATGATACTTTCACCTCCTTCTCCAATGGGCAGGGTCAGTCACTCAGGTATGGTACAGCAGGGCAGATCCAGCAGAAGGGGAGTTGCTGGGATAGGTTGATTGTGGGACATACCAGGGCTGACATTGTGGCCCGGGAATCAGTGCAGGGTAGGTTCCAGTATGCCATGCCTGTGCTGCTTGGGAGTGTGATATTAAGCGCATGGTGCAGGTAGGCAGGAAGGAGGAGGTAGAGTGTGATGTGTGTAGCTAAGATGGGTATGGGAAAGACAAGAGAGAGGAGAGAGGAGCAGGAGCCAAAAACATACACACAAACAAAAAAAAGTGCTAAGAGAGCTTGCTATTGGAGTGGAGAGATGAGAGACTGAGGAATGGCAAAACCAAAAATTAAAAAAAAGGGTAAAAGAGAAAAATGAATAAATTGAGAAACTGGAAATGAAGAAAGACAGAAAGGGAATATGAAAGAGAAGAAAATGAAACAAAGATACAAAAAAAAAAAAAAACAAGTAAAAAGAAATGCTCCCAGGGATGTCCCTGTGTGTCTGCACAGAGTAAGGGAGTAGCTTCCAAGCCACATGATACTGCCAACTGGAAGGGGCTCCCAAGCCAAGAAAACAAACAAATAAACAGAACAAATCAGAGCAAGCAAACAAAAAAGCCCCAGGGGTCCCACCAGCATGGTGGCATGGTCCTGGAAGCAGTTTCACAGTTGAACGGTGTTTCGCAGCCTTTCAGAAAGAAGCAAAGATGGCTCACAGAGCCAGGTATTTGAGAGAATGGAGCGGGAGGTGGTGAGAGGAAGAAATCTAGAGAAGTGGGAAAAAGCAACACCAGCAGCCAGCAGAAGGCACTCAGGGAGCCAGTCAGTGAGGGTGGGTGGAATCCAAGTGAAACAAACAGAAATTAAGGGACTATATAAAAACCAAACCAGATTTACAAGACTTATTAAAGGGAGTCCTTCGATCTGAGAACAAATAACATCAGACCACAGGCTGAATAAAGGACACAGGATTGAACCCAGCCAGATACCAACATAGGAAATGAACTCTTACGGGCTATGCAAAACCAAAAGAATTACAACAGGAAACCAGAAAGGTTAATCTGTAAATGACAACAGCATTAGAACAATAAAAGAGGGAAGAAACGGTATAGGTATAGAATCTTCTAATGGAGAGGAAGTCAAGGCAATACCAAGTAATAATAGACTGGTTCAAATCTAGGAAGATACGGGTAAATTTCAAGGTAACCACAAAGAATGTTAAAAAACCTGCTTATCAAAATAAAGAAGAAAAACATAAAGTCTCAGTAAAAACAAAACCTACAAAACAAATGAAAAAAAAAATCCACGAACAAAAGGAACTCATCACAGGAGAGTAAGAGGAACAAAGAAAACGTCAGCACCACAAAAAAAAGAAAAAAGAAAAAGAAAAAAGCACTACAAAATGCAATCCCACTCCTAGGACTATATCCTAGAGAAATAAGAGCCATCACATGAATAGACATATGCACACCCATATTCATTGCAGCTCTGTACACAATAGCAAAAGATGAAAACAACCTAGATGCCCATCAACAGATGAATGGATAAACTATGGTACATAACACACAAGAGAGTATTACGCAACGATAAAGAACAATGATGAATCTGTGAAGCATCTCATAATGGATGAAACTGGAGGACATTATGCTGAGTGAAATAAGTCAATTACAAAAGGACAAATATTGTATGAGATCTCTACTGTAAAAACTCATGTAAAAGTTTACACACAAAAAGAAACAATGTTTGTTGGTTACGAGGGATGGGAGGGGTGTGGTGGGGGGAAACTAAATAGACAATAGGTAAGTGGTAACTTTGGTGAAGGGTAGTACAGTACACAATACCAGGGAAGCCAGCACGACTTGTACAAGGCAAGGTCATGGAAGCTCCATAGACACTTCCAAACTCCCTAAGGGACTGAATTGCTGGGCGGAGGGCTGTGGGGACCATGGTCTCACGGAACATCTAGCTCAATTGGCATAACTCAGTTTACAAAGACAATGTTCTTCATTCTTCCTTGGTGAGTAGTGTCTGGGGTCTTAAAACCTGTGAGCAACCATCTAAGATACTCCACTGGTCTCACCTCTTCGGGAACAAAGGAGAATGAGGAGAAAAAGATACAAGGAAAAGATTAGTCCAAAGGACTAATGGACCACAGCTACCACGGCCTCCACCAGACTGAGTCCTGTACAGCTGGATGGTGCCCAGCTACCACTACTGACTGCTCTGACCGGGATCACAATAGAGGGTCCTGGACAGAGCTGTAAAAGGATGTAGAGGAAAATTCTAACTCACAAAAAAGACCATATTTATTGGCCTGACGGACTGGAGAAAGTCCGAGAGTATGGCCTCTGGACACCCTTTTAGCTCAGTGGTGTATTCATTCCCGAAGTTCACCCTTCAGCCGCGAATTGGACAGCCTCATAAGACAAAACAGAACTAATGAGGCACAGCAGTCCAGGTACAAGGACTAGAAGGCAGGAAGGGCAGAAAAGCTGGTGATAGGGAACCCATGGTTGAGAAGGGACAATGTTGACATGTCGTGGAGTTGTTAACCATTGTCATAGGGCAATATGTGTACTAACTGTTTAATGAGAAACTATTTGTTCTGCAAACCTTCATTCAAGGAAAAAAAAAAAAGACAAGTTGACAACAGCAACTCAAAAGGTTTGATGGGAAGCCTAGGGGGCAGTGAGTTGAAGATAATGGTGATGGAATAATTTGGAAAAGGATAGTGAGAATAGCAGCACAACTGGAAGAATGTAATTGATGTCACTGAATTGTACATGTAGAAACTTTTTAAATGGTGTAACTTTGGCTATGTATATTTTCACCAAAAAAATAGTTCCTCCAAGGTTGAGAAAGGAGAGTGTTGACATGCCGTGGGGTTGTTAACCAATATGTGTACTGACTGTTTAATGAGAAACTATTTGTTCTGTCAACCTTCATCTAAAGTACAATAAAAAAAATTAAAAAAAAAAAGACTTAAACCATGCTCAGTGAAATCACATTATAACCACTGAAGTGCGACCGCCTATGCTGTGTAACAATGGAAGCTTTTTTCTCGAGTAAGAATGGTTAAAGAGCTACTCATGTCCTGAATTTCAATGCTAGTAATGAAGTAAGCCTAGAGTAATATATAGTTTGTAGAGAATATGCACCCAGGAATATATTTTACTTTCTGTAAATTTGTGTATTAGTTCTGATGAGTGCGTATGCAAAAAAGGACACGAGTACAGACAACTGTCGTACAAATGGAAACTTTACTTTCACAAAATTATCAGCTTTCTTATTTCCAAATTTTTTATTGTGTAACTATGAACAGTCTCTTGAAAGTGAAACCCATTGGCAATTTATTTGTTTGAGTTACTTCTATTTTAAGGAATCCTCTTTCTATTTAATATTTTGGAGAGTTACATTCATTACTGGAGTGATATTATAACATAAAAGAAGTAAACAGACATTTGAATTAATTATTTTAATTTAAGAATCAGGAAATTTAAAGTAAGTGGGATCATAGGTATAATTCTATCATATTTTCTGTTTTGAGAAGGTGAGGAGCTTGGAAAAATATTAATGACAATTAGAGAGATGAAGAAGTATGGATTTGTTTTATAAAAAAAGAAAAAGTTTTGGTAATGGCAATTTAGTAACTTCCTGCTGAGGACAACGACCAAAGCTGGAATATTAACCTCTATCTCTACCTATCTGTCATCTATGTACGTATGTGTTACGTATCTGTCTATCCATCTATACATATGGGTGCCTAGAGAGGTGAACTTATTGTTAGGAATCCCTTTCCTCTGATGTTATGTGCTGAATCCAGAGGAACAGTTGTGAGGTGACAGCCGCTCCGGATTATGGGGGAAGAATTTGACAGGTTTGGCATAAGGTTGCATTAATTATATATTCCTGTTTAACAAATTACCCTAAAATTAGTGGCTTAAAGCAACTAAAATTTTATTATCTTACCGTCTCTTTTGGTCAAGAATTTGGACATGGCTTAACTTGATGCCTCTGACTAAGGATCTCGCACGAGATTGCAATGAAGTTTTTAGCTGGGGCTCCATTGAGGGAAGATCCATTTCCAAGCTTACTCGTGTTAACTGTTACAAGGCCTCTGGAGATCTACTTCCAAGATCAAACACATAGCTATTTGCAGGCCTCAGATCACATCGTGGTTGACAGAATGCTGTCCAAATACATCAGTTCTTTGCCATATAGACCTCTCAATTGGTGTATACACAACATGGCAGATTGCTTGCCCCAGAGCTAGGGCTCTGAGAGAGAAAGATAGAAACAGAAAGACAGAGACCTAAGTCACCGTCTCCTTGGAACCTCATCTAGGAAGAAACATTCCACTTCTTTTACCACATTCTTTTTTTTTTTAAATTGTGGTAAATATGTAACGAACAAAACAATTACCATTTCAACATTCTTCACATGCACAATTTAGTGACATTAATTGTCTTCATCATGTTGTACAACTATCACCATTATTCATTTCCAAATTTTCCCATCATCCTTAACAGAAAGAAGCTTATTGTCTTCTAAGTAATGAGTCCACCTTCCCTCCTTTCTCCAAAGTGAGTCACTAGGTCTAGCCCATACTCAAGGGGGAGAGAATTACAGGAGGAAATGAATACCAGAAAGGGTGATCATTGGGGGCCATTTTTGAGACTGCCTACCTTTGTGGCCCCAGAGAACACAACACATTTGCTTTGAGACTTCAAAGTGCTGATTCTTATGAGTAAAAGTGAACAAGAAGTAGTGAGACGCTCAAAGAGATTTTATACTAGTTTCAGATCAACTCAATCCTTTAATTAGATTAAGACTATCCCATTGTGCTAATATCTGCAGTGTCCTTTAGGGCTAGTGATCTCTGGAACCTGGCAAAGAAAAGATACTCTATTCGCGGGAAGATGACATCATCCTAAGCCTCAAATTGGTTCTCCAAACAATTTTGCAAATACAAGATCCAACACGTAGTAAGAGATGACCAGGTGTATGAGAAGATATTGATGAAAAGTTTTCTACAGAATTTACAGATTTCAGAAGTAAAAGACATAGAGCTATCAAATACACATTTTTATTTATGCTGTTGTTGTGTGCCGTCTAGTTGATTCTACTCATAGTGACCCTATAGGACAGAGTAGAACTGCCCCTATAGGTTTTCTTAGGACTTAGTAATCTTTAAGGGAGCAGATCACCAGGTCTTTTCTCCTGTGGAGGGGCTGGTGGGTTTGAACCACTAATTACATAAAGTACCTAGGTGGCACAAAGGTTTGTGTTTGACTGCTAACCTAAAGGTTGGTGATTCGAAATCACCCAGCGGTACCGCAGAAGAAAAGTCCTGGTGATCTGTTTCTGTCAAAATTACAGCCAAGATTGTTCAATGAGAAGCTAGTTTGCTTTGTAAAACTTCATCTAAAGTACAATAATAAATATATATATTTTTTAAAAAAAGATTACATCCAAGAAAATGCTATAGAGCAGTTCTACTCTGTAACACACGGGGTTGCTATGAGTTAGAATTGACTCAATGGCAACAAATAATAACAACAACATATATTACATATATTATATGTGTAAATATATTTATACTTCTATACATATATTTCCATATATTATTATGTGTTTGTATACATTTATCTATTCAATTTAAGAAATCAGAAACAAAAAAATACATAATGCATGATTAAATTCCAAAATGAATCTACATTGTTTGGAGTGCTTACTCGGTAAAAAAAAAATCTACAAACAAAAGCAAATAAATGCTTACCACAAAAGTCAGATTATTGGTTATCTTTGCAAGGAAAGGAGATGGTAATATTTGAAAGGGAATATGAGAGCAGCTACTGGAGGGTTGACAGTGTTTTGATTGTTGACATGAATAGTGGTTACATAGGTGTTTATATTATGATAAATCTTAGAGCTTTACATATTCTGTGGACTTTATGTATCTTTCATTTCATAATAAAGATACGTAAGTATTTAAAAAGAAAACAAGTATGGAAATAAACATTGCCCTATGATTTTACATATAACTGAGACACAAAAAGATTTTTAAATATTATTTTACTACTCCTTAAGTGTTGTCCTTTCTGAATCTGTTTCTTAGCTAAAAATATTTAAAAAATCAGAGATGTCTCACTATAATATAAAAGCTAAACTTCAAAAATCTCCTTCATTGAGGTTAAATACACATATTAAATTTGTATATTTATTACATGAATAATAAATTTTTAAAGTGTGCCTATTCTAAGGTAAGAGTGTAACAAATTTTGACATATGTATACAGTAAAATAACCACAAATCCAATGAAAGTATAGAACCTCTTTCTGTCACCACTGAAAGATTCCCTCTTGCCCCTTGTAGTTAATTCCTTCCTCCTTCCCAGAGTCTGGCAATAGCTGATCTACTTTTTGTCTTTATAGTCTTGCCTTTTCAGGCATTTTATACAAATGGAATGACATAGTATGCACTACTTTGTGTCTGGCTTATTCATGCTTTTAAGGCTAATTTATGTTGTTTGATGTATTCTTAGTTTATTCTTTTTTATTGCTAAGTACTATTCCACTGTGTGGATATGGATATGCCACGAATTATTTATCCTTTCTCCACATCATGCATAATAGGTTGTTTCCAGGTTTGGGATATTATGAGTAAAGCCACTATGAACTTTTGAGCTCAAGCATGAGCCTTCTGGGGAGGCATACATTTTCATTTCTATTGGGCAAATTCCTAGGTGTGAGAGTTTAGGATTGTATAATAAGTGCATGTTTAGTTTGTAAGTGACTACAAAATTCTGTCTAAAGAGACTATGCTGTTTTGCATTCCCACTAGCAGTGTATGAGTTTTCAAATTGCTCCACGTCTTTGCCAATCATTATCCTGTATATCTGCTTTGATATCGTATTTTGGTTTTAATTTTCTTTTCCCTTCTGACAAATGATGTTGATCATCTTGTCATGTGCTTGTTTGCTATTCATATATCTTGTTTGGTAAAGTGTCTAATCAAATCCTTGCCCATTTTTAAATCATATTGTTTGACTTATTATTTATTCATAAGTATGGTTTATATATTCTGGATAGGAATATTTCATCTTGTATATGTTTTGAGTAATTATTCCCTGGCTGCACATTTTGGCTTTTAATTACCTTTCTCTTCTTTTGATGAGAAAATTCTTTATATTTTGATGATATTCTGCTTAAAATTTTTTCTTTCATGTTTCATGTTTTGTTTTGTTTTTTTTGTGTGTGGCCTGTCAAAGAAATATTTGCCTACCCCAAGATCACAAAGATTATTCTCATGGAATGGATGCACAATTTGAAGAATGTAATCAATGCCATTTTAATCTACTTGTAGCAATTATTGAATTGGTGTATGTTTTGCTATTTATATTTTCAACAATAAAAAAAAAAGATTTTCTCCTTTGTTTTCTTCCAGACTACTAATAGATTTAGGTTTTATATTTGGTTTACATATTTTTTAATTTTAATTAGAATTTCTGAGAATCAACTATTCAGTTTTATAAAAAGACTGCTGGATTATTAGCTGGGGCTGCATTGAATGTATAGATGAAGTTGTTGTTAGTTGTTGTCCCATCAATTCTGACTCGTGGTGATAGATCTTCTGAACCATGAACTAGGCATATCTCTCCTTTTTTTTTTAGGTCTTCTGTTATTTCTCTCCGAGCCCTGGTGGCATAGTGGTTAAGCTTTCGGCTGCTAACCAAAAGATCGGCAGTTCAAATTCACCAGCCGCTCCTTGGAAACCCTATGGGACAGTTCTCTGTCCTATAGGGTCACTATGAGTCAGAATTAATTCGATGGCAAAAGTTTTTCTGGGGGGAGGGGTTAATTTCTCTCAGTAATGTACTTTTCAGTGAACAAATCTCCCACAACTTTTGTCATATTTATCCCTAAGTATTTCATTTTTTAAATTTTAATTAGAATTTCTGATAGTTTATTGCTAGAATATTGAAACTCAATTGATTTTTGTGTATTGACCTTGAACCCTGAAATGTTGCTAACCTCACTTATTAGTTTTAATAGAATTTTTGGAGATGTCATTGGATGTTGTATATAGACAATGTGAAAAAATACAATTTTACTCCTTCCTTCCCAATATTGGTGTCCTCTATTTATATTTCTTGCTTGATTGCACCTGTCAGAACCTCCAGTACAATGCTGAAAAGAAGTGGCTGACAAGAGTGGACTCCTTATCTTACTCTTGATCTTTAAGGGAAAACATTCAGACTTTCACTACTAAGATTGATACTGAATGGGGTTTTTAATATATGCCAGTTATCAGCTTAAGAAATTTTTCTTCTTTATCTAGTTTTCTAAGAGTTTTTTTTTTTTTTTTAATCATAAATGAGTGGATTTTGTCAAAAGCTTTTGCTCTTGTAATGTCTTTTTCTGGTTTTGGTATCAGGATAATGCTATCCTGAAAAAAAAATGAATAGGGAAGTGTTCCCCCCTCTTCAATTTTCTGAAAGAATTTGTATAGAATTGTCATTATTTCTGTTTCTGTTTGGTATAATTTACCAGTAAGATCATCTGATCTTGGAGTTGTCTTTGTGGAAATGTTTTTAACTATATTCATTTTCTTTAACAGATATAGAGATTTATCTATTTCTTCTTGAGTGAACGTTGATAGTTTGCACCTTCCAAGGAAATTGTCCATTTCATCTAAGTGTTCACATTTATATACATAAGTGTTTATTATATTCCATGATTATTCTTTTAACATTTTTGAATTTTTATTTTGTAATGTAAATATTGAAATCTGTAAATTTCCCTCCATGCACTGCTTTAACTGCATCCTGGAAATTCTGATTTTTTTCCATTGTTTTTCTCTCAAAATGTTTTCTAATTTCCCTTGTGACTTATCATTTAACCTATTATTTAGAAGTATGTTTTTAATGTTCAGATATTTTCAGTTTTTCTAGATATCTTTGTGTTGTTTATTTACATTTTTATTCCATTAATGTCAGCATACACACTCTGTATGGTTTTGATCCTTTTAAATTCATTCTATCCTGGTGCATGTACTATGTACATTTGAAAAGACTGCAGATTCTTCAGTTGTAAGATATAGAGCTCTTTAAAAGTCAATTATATCAAAGTAGTTTATTGTGTTTTTGAGATCTTCTATGGCATTACCAATTTTTTGTTTAGTTATTTTATCAATTGCTGAGAGAGAGGTGTAAAAAACGTCTATGAGTGTGAACTTGTGTATCCCCTCCTTGAATTCTCTAGTTTTAATTCATATATTTTGAGGCTTCATTATTAGATGCATACACACTGATAATTGTTTCATTTTCCTGATGAATTATCCCTTCTATCATTAACAAAAAACCTTCTTATCTCCAATTGTATAATAGTATATATTAAAAGTCTGATATTAAAATAGCCACTCCAACTTTCTTGTGTTTACTTGTCTACATGGTATATCTTTTCCCTTTGATTTAATTTCAACCTATAAACAAATTTCTGTTTCAAGTATGTCCTGTATAAGTAGCTAATAGTAGGATTTTGTTTTTTGTCCACTCATTAAATCACTGACTTCTGTTTTTAACTAAACTACAGACTTTATTCAGATTTCAACAGTTTTTCCACTAATGTCCTTTTCTATTTCAAGATCCAATCCATGATACTACCTTGCATTTAGTCCTTATGTCTCCTTAGTCTCCTCCAATCTATGACAGATTCTATGACAGAGTCTAAGTATTTTGTCTTTTATAACCTTGACACTTTTGAAAAACGCTCGTCAGAAATTTTGTAGAATGTCACTCAATTTAAGATGTTTGATGTTTTCTCATGATAAGACTAAAGTATGGGATATTTTGAGGAGAATCTTAGTAGTACAAACGGTTAACATACTTAGCTGCTAACTAAAGGTTCGAGGTTTGAGCCTACCCAGGGGCACTTTGGAAGAAAGGCCTGGTAATCTACTTCTGAAAAATCAGCCATGAAAAAACCTACATAGCACTGTTCTCCTCTGACACTTATGGGATCATCATGAGTCAGGAACGACTCAACAGCAACTGGAAATGGGATATTTTGAAAGAATGCAACATAGTCGAAGTGCGTAATTAAATAATAACGGGTTATATGTTATCAACTTGACTTATTACTGATGACACTAACCTTAGTCACTTGATTAACAAGGTGCCTGCCAGATATATCCACTATAAAGTTACTATTCTCCTTTTCCTTACTCTATGGAAGCAAGTCACTGTGTTCAACCCACACTCAAGGAGATGGGAAATGAGCTCTACTTTCTGAATGGAGAAGAATCGCAGATATTGTGGCTATATATTAAAACCACCACAGGTATTTGAGGGTATACAAATATCCTTCTTCTCCTTAAAGTTTTAGCATTCCTCAGGGGTTCTTGCCTGCATCAACTCTTACTGTTTTCATTCTAAGACTATTTTTTTTCTTTCCCTATTTATTTCTACATTTATTATTCTGAATTATTCTGTAAGGTTTTCCCCTCTCCCACATTTATTTAGTATCCAATTTATCAGTATTACCTCAAGTATATTTATTTTATTTTGGGGGATATAATTCAATATCATCAATATTTTAATTGTTACTCACACTGTTTAAACTCTGGACACAGGGAATGCTCTCATTTTGATCCCCATGCTTTTTCATCTTCCCCTCCCCCATTTTAGCACTTCTTTGTTCTTTGGCTCTGTAAGATATTCATGATTTACAATATATTTTACCTCCCGAAGCCCTAGAATCAACCATTTCTCCAAAGAGTCCTGGTTGCTTTTACTGGAGACTGGCATTTAAAGTGCAAGATCTGGATGGTACGTGTGATTATGCTACTAGAACGTCAGAACTTCTTAGCAAAAAAAGGTATATAATATGTGTATTTATAATGACCAATATATAGACACATGTCTATCTTTATTTCTGTATCTATCTGCATATATATATATATATATATATATATATATATATATAAACATGAGTTCATAGTGGCATCTCTAAATCTAATGTAGCCCCACAGAGTTAGTATCAGGCATCATCCCTTATTTGTTTGTAACTTCCTTCTCTGAAATGGAGAAACATGGTTCTCATCTACAATTTGTTTACATATTTGTTCAAACCTTGTATGCATGCAAAAAAATTTCAGAATTGCTAACACATACCCCTGTGTGAAGCAAATTTACCAACCGGGATACAGTGTTCATGCATAGTTCTTTTTGTCTTTAACTTTATGGTAATCAGTCAAAACACAGCTTTCCAAAGCTGCTTAGGTCACCATCTTTTTTCCTTGTTCAGGTTTCTGGACTTACAATGGGGTTCTGTTAAGATGACTTTGTCATAAGTCTGTTTTGATGTAAGTCGAATATCTAATTTTCTTTTTTACTTTTCATTATTATTGCCTTTTATTACCAGTATCTTTATAAATATGCTTTATTTGTCTTTGGGGGTTGGAAAGATTACATATAAACTTACATATCTATTTTAATACATACATACATAGATTAAAAATATATGAATCATAAAAATTTACTCTGACACCTACATACTGGAAAAAAATTTTTGGACAGTACAAGTCAGACAAAGGTCTAATCTCCATAATCTACAAGAAAATTCAACACCTCTTCAACAAAAAGACAAATAATCTTATTAAAATATGGGCAAAAGAAATGAACAGACACTTCACCAAAGAAGACATTCAAATGGCCAACAGACACAAGAGGAAATGCTCACAATCACTAGCCATTACAGAAATGCAAATCAAAACCGCAATGAGATACCATCTCACCCTGGCTTTACTGGCACGAATCAAAACACTGGAAATAACAAATGTTGGAGGGGCTGTGGGGAGATGGGAACTCTTATGCACTGCTGGTGGGAATGCAAAACGATACAGCCATTTTGGAAAATGATATGGCGCTTCCTCAGAAAGCTAGAAATAGAAATACCATATGTTCCAGCAATCCCACTCCTAGGAATATATCCTAGAGAAATAAGAGTCATCACTTGAATAGACATATGCACACCTCTGTTCATGGCAGCATTGTTCACAATAGCAAAACAAACGAAACAACCTAAATGCCCATCAACAGATGAATGGATAAATAAACTACAGTACATACACACAATGGAGTACTATGCAACGATAAAGAACAATGATGAATCTGTGAAGCATCTCATAACATGGATGAAACTGGAGGACATTATGCTGAGTGAAATAAGTCAATCACAAAAGGACAAATATTGGATGAGACCTCTATTGTAGAAACCCATGAAAAAGTTTACACACAAAAAGTAACAATCTTTGTTGGTTACCAGGGATGGGAGGGGTGGGGGGGAAATACTAAATAGGCAATAGATAAGTGGTATCTTTGGTGAAGGGTGAGACAGTACACAATACTGGGGAAACCAGCACAACTTGTACAAGGAAAGGTCATGGAAGCTCCATAGACACTTCCAAACTCCCCGAGGGACTGAATTGCTGGGCAGAGGGCTGTGGGGACCATGATCTCGGGGAACGTCTAGCTCAATTGGCATAACACAGTTTATAAAGACAATGTTCTACATTCTACCTTGGTGAGTAGCGTCTGGGGTCTTAAAAGCCTGTGAGCAGCCATCTAAGATACTCCACGGGTCTCATCCCTTCAGGAGCAAGAGAGAATGAAGAGAACAGGATACAAGGAAAAGATTAGTCCGAAGGACTAATGGTCCACAGCTACCAAGGCCTCCACCGGACTGAGTCCTGTACAGCTAGATGGTGCCCGGCTACCTCCACTGACTGCTCTGACCTGGATCACAACAGAGGGTTCTGGACACAGCTGGAGAAGGATGTAGAACAAAATTCTAATACACACAAAAAAGACTGGATTTACTGGCCTAACAGAGACTGGAGAAACCACAAGAGTATGGCCTCCAGACACCCTTTTGGCTCAGTGGTGAAGCCACTTCTGGAGTTCACCATTCAGCCGGGGATTGGACAGCCCCATGAAACAAAACGGAACTAACGAGGGACAGCATTCCAGGGACAAGGACTAGAAGGCAGAAGGGGACAGTAAAACTGGTGATAGGAAACCCAAGGTTGAGTAAGGACAGTGTTGATGTGTAGTGGGGTTGTTAACCATTGTCATAGGGCAACATGTTTACTGTTTAATGAGAAACTATTTTGTTCTGTAAACCTTCATCTAAAGAGAGAATAGCAGCACAACTGAAAGAGTGTAGTCGATGTTACTGAACTGTGCACATAGAAGTTTTTGAAATGGTGTATCTTTGGTTACGTATATTTTCACCAAAAAAAAAAAGGTTGAGAAGGGAGAGGGCTGACATGTTGTGAGGTTGTTAACCGATGTCATAAAACAATATGTGTACTACTGTTTAATGAAAAACTATTTGTTCTGTAAACCTTCACCTGAAGTACAATAAAAAAAAATTTACTCTGACAATGAAGAAGATTTAGATAATATTGGCATTTTGTCACTTGCAGTAATAACTCCATTTGTGGAAGGTTCTGGATGATCTGGATTATCCCTGGGAATAGGGCTGGTGTTTCTAATCAGAAAATTAGTGCAAGTTGTCTATATGGTCCTTTTTTTTTCTTCGTATATTTTGCGGTAACATCTCACTGGTTCTCAAATCTGCCTATGCACTTTAGCAAAGCGATCAGCATTTGGGTCCATGTTTACAAGCAACTGAAACCCCTGATTTAGTTTAGAAAGCTAAATCTATACAGCAATGTTTTGAACAGTAAATCATAAAATTGAACATCCATGAGTGAACATCAGAGAATGATAACATCAACAAATTATGGGCTGCAACATTGTATTATATAGTATATGTTATTAATGATAAGATGTACTAAAAAAAAAGCAAAAAACAAATGGACAATCATAAATGCAGTTCCTTCTAACTCAAATATGTTGTAAGTCAGGGACTACCTTAAATGAGATTATTTCACACATTTGTAATACTAGAGGGCCTCAACAACCTGTTTTTTTTTTTTTTTTTTTTACTGTTTTCTTTAATTGGCATACAATAAGTTCATTACTTGTTAACTGTTCTATGGAGTTTGATAAATGCATAAAATTATGTATCTACCACCCCAGTACCATAAAGCAGTTCCAACTTCCCAGATATTCCATGGTAAAATGTATTTGTAATTAGCTACTCCCCTCTCATCCAGCCCTTTGCAACCACTGATTTGTCTGTGTTTTCTGGCTTCATTCTTTTAGCAAAATACATTTAAGATTCATCTATGTTGTGTGAATCAATACCTCATTCCACTCTAAGGCTAAATAGTATTCCATTTGATGGACATATGGTATATGGCAGATTTCTTACCAATTCACCCATTTAAGGACACTGGTTGTTTATAAGTTTGGCCAATTGTTAATCAAACTAACATATTTATGTAGAGGTATAAGTGTGAATATAATTGTTTTTCTTTTTATTTGGGTTAAACATCTTGGAATGAGATTACTGGGTCATATGGTAGGAGTATACCAAACTGTTTTCTAAAATGGCTGTACCATTTTGCATTCCCAGCACCAATGAATGAGAGTTCCTATCATCTATATCCTTGCAATCATTTGGTATTGCCAGAGTTTTTTTTTTTTTTTTTAAAGACATCCTAATATGAATTTTGCTGTGGTAGGCTGAGTAATGGCACCCCAAAGATGTCCATATTGTAATTCCTGGAACCAGTAAATATGTTACCTTACATGGCAAAAGGGATTTTGTAGATTTGATTGAGAAACTTGAGATGTGGAAATTATCCTGATCATCTGCACGGGCTTAATGTAATCAAAAGGGTACTTATAAGAGGGAGGCATAAGGCTTGGTCAAAGAAGATATGACAAGAGAATCAGAAGTCAGAGCGATGAGGGCCGTGAGCCAGTGAATCTGGGCAGATTCTTAGAAGCTGGAACAGGCAAAGAAACAGATTCTTCCTTACAGCCTCTGAAGGAACACAGTGCTGCCAGTACAATGTGGACTATTGACCACTAGAACTGTAAAATAATACATTTGTGTTGCTTTAAGCGACTAAATTTGTGATAATTTGCTACAGCTGCAATAGGAAACTAATACAGTCATGGTATCTCCATCTAGTTTTAATATTTACATTTCTCCGATGACTAATGAAGTTGAGCATTTTTTCATATGCTTAATTGTTGTTCATATATATTCTTTGTGAGGTGTATTTTCAGGTCTTTTGCCTATTTTTATTGGGTTGTTTGTTTTCATATTGTTTGGTTTCAATAATTCCTGGTATAATCTGGATAGAAGTCCTTCACTGAATATGCAATTTGTAATTATTTTCTCAGCCTTTGGTTTGTCTTTGCATTCTTTGAATTGTGTGTTTCAGAGAGTAAAAATTTTTAATTTTAGTAAGCTCATCACAAATGCCTCAGTCATACATATTTACTCCTATCCTTTTTTAAAATTTATAACTTTGTGTTTTACATTTAGATCTCTAATTCATTTTGAGTTAATTTTTAATATATGCCATTTTTGGTTTTTTTTTTTTTTTTTTGGATATGGACATCAAATTTTCCAGCACAATTTGTTGTAAAGAGTGCCTGTTCTCCATTTCAAAAATTTTATATATACTGATATGTATATCGAAAATCTTGAATTATTTATATTTTTAATCTAATTTTCAAAGCTATTAATATCATTCATTTTGTTGCAGAAAAATATATATGTTTTCCCACTTGATGATATTTTGAATACATCTGGGTTTCATGTAATATAACATGTTTATAAAATATATCTTTCAATAGTTTTTGCTGGTATATTTAATAAGTATATATTGATCACTTCCTTTTTGCAAAGGACTCTGATAGCTACTTAAGGGTATATAAAAGTGTTTAAGAAAGAGTTTTTGCTCTTAAGAAGTTTATAGTCATTTAGAGAAGGCAGCTATTTAAAGAAGTAAAATATGCTATCCACATGATAAATAGGTTTATGTACAGCATGCTAGGGGAAGGAAATAGCAGATTCTCTTTTAAAAGAAGATTCTGTAGACAACTAATATTCCTGTTGATTTCATTTTCTTAATGCTTCCAACACATATTTATATTGTATTTTACTTGGTGAATTAACAAACTAAAGCTATTGTTTCATTGGCCGCTTTTCCAGGATCCAAAAAATAAACCACATACATGATCTGTCTATATATCTCTCCATGCAAGAGTCTAGATTTCATTACCAACCATAATTTAGCATTGCCGTATTCTGAAATTCATGGTAATAGGATCTGCTTTTTACTTAACGAAAAAGCCTAGTGAATTTCCAAAACAAAATTTATTTAATTTTCAGGCACTTATGTTAAAGCATTGAAGCCTTTTGTTTCTAAAACATATTGGCCTGCCTTACTGATTCTTATCATGTTTTTCAATGAAAATTTTATGTTGCTCAAGTTTTAACTGCTTACTCTCTTTTTTATCAGTATATTATGAAACTGATAAAAAATATCAATTTTGAATCTGTAGGAAAAATTGCTGGAGACCCATTCTGTTCAATGGGTAATATTATCCCCTAAATCTGTAGCCACTTATACCCAATAGTGACTAGAGAAAAAACATGCAGCATATGCTTGTGGATGTTCAGGTATTAAGCCTAATAAATACTATGGACTGAGTTTTCTTTGTGTGTGTGTGTGTGTGTGTGTGTGTGTATGCCTGTAAGTATAAAAGAAGCTCACAAAGTTAAAATGGTTAAGCGCTCCTTAAAGTCTACTTTTAACAAGAAATGTTTTATATGAATTGACACATATACTTTCATAATAACCATCAGTGCTGCTATAAAGCCTAATTCTTACTTAACTCTATATTGTGGTGAATAGTCTGTGTCTATGTCAAGCAGTGGGGCTTTTGATCTTTCTTTTGTACTTTATGTATTTGTTTATTCCTGCTTTATCTTATGATATAATTCACCATCTTCTGGCTCAATTTTACATTAATATTAGTAAAAGATCTTAATAAAATCTCAATTTCTATCCAGATATAATGTTCCTATGCCTACTACTATATTATCAATTTAATCATTCTCCTGCTTCCTATTATTGCTTCGTTTATAATTGACTTACCATTCCCTATTTTTTCCCTAACTGGTAGCTTTTTCCTAGTTATATAGCATTTTAAGATATAATCACTTGGTCTAAAACAATTTTTAAATATTGTACAAATAGCATGTATAATTTGTGTGGTCTCCAGGATTAGCTCTGAATTTTGTGGTATGTAAAATCCTGGAATCATTGCTAATTTGATCCTATGGCTGTCTTTTTATAGGTGAGATGTTGCTATTTTTTCTGCTGCCATGATTGAACTCTACGGTCACGGAATGCCAGCAGCATGAGACTAACAAGGTCTATAAATGAGTGGTCAAAGAGAATCTGAGTCGCAATCTCAAGAACACTGGGATATAGAAGGAAAAAAAGGCTTAGTAAGCATTTGCTTTATGATGATACTATCTTAATAATGACTTTATTATAAGAAATACTCACTGCTCCTATGGATAAAAACAAATCAAATCTTCTCAAATCTCCATTTCCCCCCTCCTTTTAAAATACAGATGCTAGGAATAAAGTATAAAGAGTTAAAAGATGTTTCAAACTTTTATAGTTAGATGAATTTGGCATGAAACGGACATCTCATATATTAAAAAAAATGAGTTGACAGGAGAAATATATAAATATATGAATTCCTTTCACACAAAGAAAAATGCCAACCTAACCTAAAGCATATATAATACACAATCACACTTAAAAGGAATTTAACACTTCAAAACACATGTAATCTGATTAAGAAAAAAATGTCATTCTTCCTTGACCGCTACTCTATTCATGACTTATTACTTTTTCATTGGAACTGCAGTGCTACATTTATAAGACTACATCTACCATGGAAGATTTGATCAACGTCTTCGCTATTGAGATATATATTTAGTAAATTTTGAAAATGTTTCATTATAGTTTTGAATTGTTTCATATACAGTTTTTAACATTTGCAGACTTGAATATGCTTTCTTGAAACTTGGGTTAGTGGTATTCTATCTTGCACTCCAGTGTCAGTGTTCTTGAAACTATGATTCTTAAATATTATTTCATATGAATTTGTATAAAAAGTAACAGCTCTCTCATCTAAGTACTACCCAGGTCCAACCTTGCTTAACTTTCAAGATCAGATGAGATCAGGCATGTTGCCAGGTTGGCTACATGACCCTCAAAATTATTACTCTGAGATAATCTTTAAACCTTAAACCAAAAATCTCCCCTGAAGTTTTCTTAAAACCAAACAATAGTTTAGCTTAACTAGTAAAGAATGTCTGCTTTGAGCATTGTGCTCTTTTAAGAACTGTACATTGTGACCCTAATACTCCCCATCATGTTTTCTCCTTTTCAAAATGGGCAACTGAGAGCTTGACATAACTAACGCCACGATGAACTTATAAGTTTTTTTTTTCTTTTTTTCTTTGCCTTATCCTTTCCGCATATCTTCGTTAATGACTTTCTTTTGCTCTGTCTGGCCACCTGTGGTTTATGACCCCCCACAGTAAGCTTAGAGCCCAGATGTCTGATGTGTATATCTTTAGTCTGATAAGGAAATGTCCAGCATGAATCTCTTTAGTATGATAAAGGGTCTCTTGTAATTACCTTGTAATGAATAACTACACTTCTAACCTTTGTACAAAATCATACATAGGCTCTAATGTAAAAATGCCTTTTGGGACTCCTTAGAAACAGCCTGCATTTCTGTCCAATCCCCAGTGGTGGACATCTCCTAAATAAAACTCTCTCACTCTTTCTGACGAGAAGTACATTTCATTGGCTCGACTGCTCCAGGACACAGACCCTAATCGGGCAAAAATATGGATCAAACTGACAGTAACAACTCAAAAGATTAGACTGGAAATTTAGGGGGCAGTGAGTTTATGTTAATAGCGGAGAAACTATTTGGAAAAGGAGGGTGAGAATGGTTGCACAACTTGAAGAATGTAATAAATGTCACTAAATTGCACATGTATAAATTGTTGAATTGGTGTATGTTCTGCTGAGAATATTTTCAACAACAACAAAAATAAACAAAAAAATTGAAAAAGCTCTAGGAGTCCTGTTATATATTATTTATTAAGGTTAGCCTTATGCACAATTTTTAAAGAAATGGATAGCTCAGCATTTATTTAAATACAGCATATTATTTGTAAACAGCTTAAATGCGAAAATGGAGTCCTGAAAAACCCATAAGACCTGGTCAAGACTATGCAGTAAATCACAGTAGTGTAAAGAAATATGAGCTATGGTTCAGAATGATCTAATAACATACCTTTAAAACAGTAGTTCTCAAACTTGAATATATATCAGAATCACCTGGAAGGCTTTTAAAAACACAATTGCTGGGCCCCACCCCCAGATTTCCTGATCCCTTAGAACTTGTGTTGAGCCCCAGAATTTGCATTTCTATCAAATTCATAGGTGATGCTATTGCTACTAGTCTGGAGGATCACATTTTGAAAACCACTGCCCAGAATAATTGGTGATAAGCACTAAAACCTTGTTGACATAGTTCATGGGCTTGACTATGAACACTTGTTTTAGTGGAAAATTTATTTTACTGGTAGTGCAAAGATGTGACAGTCTGCTTCCATAAAGATTTACAGCCTTGGAAACTCTATGGGGTCGCTATGAGTCAGAATCGGCAGTGGGATTGGGTAACGGAAAAGTGGTGTTTTTGTTTTTGTTTTCATTTATTTAAATTCTAACATCCCATGTAACATAAGGTTTTGAATTTATATCTATTTCTTGGTAAATAGTTGATACTTTCTCTTTTATAACTACATAAAATAAATTTTAGGGCGAAAAAAATTTGTAGGTTTTGGACCACAGATAACATCAACTTTAGTTCTTTCAGAAAAGATTGTATTCTGTTCCCTATCTTATGAACCTTCAGTGAATGATAATAATGTTGAATCTTACCTAAACCCTGTGATACTAGAAAAAAGTGATGTTTAAAAATATCCCCATCATCCTTTGTGTTCAGGAAAGCAACTTAGTGCAAACAACCTCCTTTCCCATATGACTTAGATAAGACTCATGGACGTCCCTTTGTTTACCTATGTAAGACCAGACCCAGACTCTCAAAATTCCCATTGCTTGCTTCAACTGAATTGCTTGTCCCCACTAATCTAAGAAACAAAATGCTTGTTAACCACCTTTTGGTTAAGCCTCTCTCCTTCCCCCAAGTCCCTGAACTTTGGCCCCACCTCAGTGTAAGCCAACATACTACCCCCTTTTAAGAGTCCTTCCCAGAGACTAGGCTGGCCTCAGCATAAAGCCTTTTGATATACTACCCAGTGATGTCACCCTTTAATGTCACTTCCCCACACCTGAGTTTTTTCTAGACTTGTTTACTCTCAGGATCTGTAAAAGAAAAACACTTTTCCCCTAATTCTTGAAATGCCTGATGATGTATGGTCAGAATATTTTTCCTATTACAATACACTCTTCCCACTTTTGTAATAGTCCCATATCCCTTTCTTTCTGAATAAAGCTTCTTCCTATCAAAGTCTGGATTTGTTTTTTGTTTGTTTGTTTAATGTGACAGTGATAATTATTTTGAACTCCTCTGTTTGATCCAACTCCATCCTGAACGTGTGGTTTATTTTGGGAGACACATTTTGTGGTGTCTAGACAATATGACCATAAAAAACTAAAGTCATTCGAAACTCTCTTAGAATTCAAATGCTTTCTTACACTTAGAATAACATTATTAATTAAACTACATTTTGAAAAACCCATTGCTGTTCAGTTGATTCTGACTCATAAGGACCCTATAGGACAGAGTAGAACTGTTCCGTAGGGTTTCCAAGGATAGGCTGGTGGATTTGAACTGCCAATATTTTGGTTAACAGCTGAACTCTTAATCACTTTGCATTCTATAATTTGTGAATCATGGTACTAAACAAAAGAGGTCCCCCCCAAAAATAGAAGGAAAAAGAAAACAAAAATTCAGGTTAGACTTACTAATTTATTATGATTAATGGAATTTCAAAAGCTTAAAAATTAATATTTAAGTAATGTTTACAATCTTTAATCCTCATTACCATCTAAACACACACAAACCCAGTGTGATGGAATTGGAAGTAAATATATTTGCTGGCAGAAATAGCTCCAACACTTGAAAAAGTTGTGATCTTGGTCATGTTATTTAAACTATTTTGCTTCAGTTTCTTCATCATTAAAATCATTAACATTTATTTGATGTGAAGAATACACTAAATAAAATTGACTATAAAACACTGGGCGTATATTTGCCAATTACAAGTCTTAACTCTTAATTTTTCCGTATGATAAAGGATATATTTGGAAGAATATTTTAACATTCCAATATTATCAAATTGTTGATTTTTCTGTTGTAGTACTTTTAGTTACAGCAAAACTACTATGTAAGATAATACAGATGCCATAAAGGCATTTAATTATTGTAGTTTTGTAGTTTTTGCAGAATTCAATGTTTGTGAAATAAGTTACTGATTAATATTTCTGTAAATTATACTGTAATTTTCAGTTTAGTATAATAATCTTAACATTTATGCTAAAACCCCAATTCAAGTAACACCTATTGAAACAGTTTAAGAAGTTAACGATTATCAGAAAGAAGAAAATAGGTAAGTTTCCTTTTAAAAGCTTATTTAGATTTGATTAATACCACTGAATTATGGAAAGAATGATAATTAAACATATGCTATTTTGAAAAGGAAAAAATTAAAAGAAAAGTATACCCATTAAAGTTCAAAAAATTACAGAAAAATTATTTTTAAAAAGCGCGAACATATAATAGCAAAATCAACAAAGCCAATATTTTAAAAAATGATGAATAATACTGGTAATCTTTAAGCAACACTGTTGAAGAAGAAAAGTAAAAAAAAAAAAAAAAGATTGTGTATTTCACCACAGATCCTACAGACATGATGAAAAGATATTAAGGTGATATTGTCTACATATTTATGTAAAAATTTAACAATTTAGATGAAATGGACAAATACTATGAAAATTAAAATTTCCCAGAACTGATATAAGAAGAATTTTTAAAACTATGAAAAGTCATATGTCTATTAAAGTATTGAATCATTATTACAATGTTTTAACAATGAAATTGTCAGGTTAGAATGACCTTATAGGGGAATCCTTCTAAATAAAAAAAATAAACAATGTCAACATTAAACAAATTCTTCCACATAATAAAAATAGAATAGTGAACATTTCCCAACTCTTTTTTATAAAGGCAAAATAAATTTGATAGCGAGACCAAATTAAGACACTACAAAATATGAAAATCATACATAAAATGTTGTTATTTAAATAGTTGCAAAAATCTAATAAAATAAATTAAATTTGTACCAGTCAGGGTTCTCTAGAGAAACAGAACCAATAGGATACATATATGTATATGTGTGTATGTGTATACACATATATACAGAGAGAGAAAAAAAGAGATTTATTTTAAGGAACTAACTCTCATGATAGTAAGATCTGGCAAGTCTGAAATTAGTAGAGGAGGCCAGCAGGCTGGAAACTCAGGCAAGAGTTATGCTGCAGTCTTGACTCAAAAATACATACAGCAGGAGGGCAGGCTGGAAACTCAGGCAGGATTTCTATGTTACAGTATTTTTGAAGCAGATTTTTTTTCTTCTCCAGGAAACCTCATGTTTTGCTCTTAAAGCTTTCAACTGATTGGATGAGAGCCACCCATATTATTGAGGATAACCTCCTTTAATTAAAGTTAACTGATTGTGAATGTGAATCGTATCTACAAAACACCACAGAAACGTCTAGACTAGCATTTGACCAAACAACTGGGCAGTATAGCCTAGTCAAATTGACACATAAAACTAAGCATCATAGTCTAACCTTTGTCAACTGGACACCTTTACACATCTTCTTAAACCATATTTAATCTCTAAATAAAAATAATTACAAAGTTGTACTTCCACCTAACATGATACAACTATGCTGCATACAACCAAAAACACAGTAACTCTTCCCTCAGAAGAGGATGCAAAGATGTTGGGTGATGTTCACTCTTCTCCTTGATATTCTATATAACAAATATTCTGGTGTAAAGTTAACAATATTTAATTCTAAATGTAAAATTAATACGTCTTAATTTACATGATAAGGGCTTAAGAGGGGATGAAAAAGTAGATATTTCATATATATAATATGTAATGTATTCATTATATATATAATATTTGTATTTTTATGCAAATAAAGTGCACCTTCCCCTCCCCCTGCAAGGTATTTTTGTAAGTGCACTGTGATCATTAAGATAGTGTGTCAACTTGGTTGGGTCATGATTCTCAATAGTCTGGCAGTTATGACGTAGTTCGGGAGTTGTATAATGATGTAATCATCTCCTTGATGAGATCTGATATAATGTGATCACCTCCTTGATGGGATCTGCTGTGAGTAGCCAATCAATGGAAAGGGAGTTTCCTTGGGGGTGTGGCCTGCATCCAATATAGGTAGACTTTCTGGCAAGGCCGGCTGGCTTTCATTTGCTCAGGATCCTGTAGCTGGCTCCTCCAGTTCTTGGGATTTGAGCCAGCAGTTTACCTTCAGCCTCCACTGTCTGGATCTTGTGTTCACCAGCCCCTGAAGCTATGTGAGTGGGGAGAAGCCTCCAGTCTGACCCATGGACTTGGGACTTTCCAGCTTCTACAACTGTGTGAGCCATTTCCTTGATATAAATCTCTTTTTCTTTCTCTCTCTCTATGTATACATATATACATTTATAGATGAATCACTGGTTTTGCTTCTCTAGAGAACCCAGCCTAAGACACATGCTATGCTATTTTTTTTACAGTGACTAGTGGGGAGAGGGCATGGCTGACAAACACAGAGTGTGTGCATTAGTTGCATAGAAATACAGTATAGCCATTTACATATGTGTATATTTACACATAAGTATACTCACATGCACACAAATATAAAAAAATAAGGAAGAAATATTCATAACAATTACAGTCCTCATGTCTTCAACTGGTCACATGATCAAACCACCCCCAAAAAAACTCCACTGCCATTGAGTTGATTCTAACTCATCAGAACCCTACAGGACAGAGTAGAACTGCCCCATAGGATTTCCAAGGAATGTATTCTTTACGGAAGCAGACTGCCACATCTTTCTCTCACTGAGAAGCTTGTGGGTTTGAATTGCCAACCTTTCAGTTAGCAGCCTGTTGCTTTACCGTTTCACCACCAGGGCTTTTCTTCTTCCACTATACATTCCATATTCCCTTTGCCTTCAGTAAGCACCTGAGTTGGTTCTTTGCTTAACTGGGTGACCAAAACCTTCATTCCTGAAAAATTTGTGCTTTTAGTATTCTTGCCTGAATTGAGTTACTGAAGTTTACCATTGATTTTAATTACAGAAAGTATATGGAATACAGGAGATCACCTAGGGAACTAAAGGATTCCCTATGCAATCTCCTACATGCCATACTCTTTCTTACTTCTTTTGTGTATTAGAAGTCCAATTTCTCTTTGGTAATTAGGATCAATCAGCCTAGCCAGTACAACAACTCCCTTCTTTGCCTGTTGAGTCAGAGGCATAGAGAGCCCAAAGTAGCCTGGTGGCAGTCTTTACCTCCAGTTCAATTGAATCTTTGTTATGCCTGTCACAGAGTAATAACTTTTCAATCCTTTAAAATGGGTAAAGAGGATTTGTTAAGTCAGTAAGAGTACATTTGACAAATGGGGAGCTGTAGGTTCACACAGTGACTCCGAAGAGTAAAACCCATAAATATACACCCATTAATATAAGGTTACAAGAGGAAACAAGAGTACAATATTCTGATTGGTTTAAAGTCAATCAATTACATCAGGGGTGGGATTTTTCAAAGCAGGGCTTTTCCTAGTATAGGTTAAGATGCTGTAAGTGGGCACAGGTGATTGGCTTTCTGGGGTTAATTGCACTAATAAGGGGCCTACAATCAGTCAAAAGACAATGATTAAATAGAAAATTCTGGGGTCTGATGGTGATGTGTTTAGGACATTTTACACAAAAGGCTTCAGCCTATATGCATCAATAATCTCCAGGGAATTTTCCATCATTTATCTCATGTCCGATCATACAGATGATTAGAGGCCTGATGACATGGATTGAATTGTGTCCTCCAAAAATATGTGTCAGCTTGGTTAGGCCATGATTCCCAGTATTGTGTGGTTGTCCTCTATTTTGTGACTGTAATTTTATGTTAAAGAGCATTAGGGTGGGATAGTAACACCCTTACCCAGATCGCATCCCTGATCCAATGTAAAGGGAGTTTCCCTGGGGTGTGGCCTGTACCACCTTTCATCTTTCAGGAAATAAAAAGGAAAAGGAAGCGAGTAGAGAGGGGGGACCTCATACCACCAAGAAAGCAGCGCCAGGAGCAGAGCACTTCCTTTGGACCTAGGGTTCCTGCACGGAGAATCTCGTAGTCCAGGGGAAGATTGATGACAAGGACTTTCCTCCAGAGTCGACAGAGAGAGAAAGCCTTCCCTTGGAGCTGATGCCCTGAATTTGGACTTCTAGCCTACAAGACTGTAAGAAAGTAAACGTCTCTTTGTTAAAACCATTCACTTGTGGTATTTCTGTTATAGCAGCACTAGATAACTAAGACAACTGGTTTCTGTGAAAGTTTAACAGAAAGTTTAGCAAAAGTTCAGGATGGATTCTAAGTTTAGCGTTTGAATCAAACATTTTCCTTTGGTCATGTGCCTCTTAGTTTTGGAGCTCCTGATCATTCCTTCCTTTTTATCAAGAAGTTCATTGAACATCTTTTGCTCACTCATGACAAGTGTACTGGTTTAGTATGGACATATATAACATTCTATGCTGAAATGCTATATTCTGCATGGCCTTGGAAATTTGCATTGTTGAAGGTGTTATCTTTAATATGGACTTACTGAAGTAGGTGGTGGCTTATTTGTTTAAGCCTTTAAGTCCTCTGCCATTATGTAATCTGATTAGCTGAATACCACCTGTTTCTTCACCATACCTGTCGATATGAAAATTCTTCAGCATGCTATAGGCTAAGCATTTCAAGAACCATTGAGCATACCGTGTAAGTATCCAGGTGGAAACTCATTGAAGGAAATCTTTGGGAGCTAGACCACATTTGAAGGAACAACTTGACCATTTTGATTGCCTACTTCAAAATGGCAGGACCCTTCTTTCTTATTACAAAAATGAGCAGAATCTATATACATAATTCTGAGCATATGAGAAGAACTGGGAGGACTAGTTCCCATAGTGAATGAACATTTCATAATATATTTAACAAGTACTATGATAACTTTAAAATGATTAAAAGGAGTAGGCAAGCCAATAAAAAGGAGTGTGTCTCAGATCTGATGCTTTGGGGAGCAACTGAAAACGTCAGAAAAGGATGGTATGAACATGGGGCAAATAGTATGCAACCACACGGTCTTTTGGTGAATCCTGGCTATATCTTGTTCAACTTCTCCAGTGGTGTTAGTCCAAGAGCAACAGGAGGTGTTGGCTATTGCACAGACTCCTCCTTGTTACACTAACAAGAAATCTAATGATATTTTATTGTCTAGTACCACTTTTGATAAAGATTTTAAAGGCTTTTGCTGTGCAACCATTTCATCGAATGACCACATTTCATCGACCACATTGTCAGCAACTTGGGCCATGATAGAGGACAAATTTCTAATATATCTTTCTAATTTTAATATCCCATATGTAGGATAAAAGTCTTGGAGAAATTATCATTCCCATCCAAGTCAGTCAGCTATAGTGTTTCCTTGAAACACCAGTTCCTTTTTATGAAATGGAAAGAAGCTTTAGATCACTTATCCAATGAACACCGTCATTTTATGTATGAATATCTATAGGTATTCCTAAAGTTCCTAATGTACACTGGTCTGTCATAATCCAACACTTTAAGTAAGGTAAAGCCCATGCATAGGGACTATCCCCAGGGAATGGTTCTCTGATGGAACTGTAATTTGAACCTCCACAAAGAAATACATATTCTTAAGGGGCACAGATCATTCCTTGCTCCCGGGAGTCAGGCAGAGGAATCAAAAGAATAACATGAGAGATCCAGGCTTCAAAAATAAAATTATTATTCAAAGGTAGCCTGATTAGATTCAGTTGTTGCTTAGTATAATTTTGCAAACAGGCATTGTTCCAGAGGTGAACTGTTCCATTTAACTTCTTTATACAATTGTTTAATCACAGGGAATAGAATTTAGGAGGTACATGGCACAGGATAAACCAAAAAAAAAAACTTTTGACAATCAACTATAGGATTTACTTGTTTAGCAATGGAACAATCTTTTTTTTTTATGTTTACTTTAGGTTTTATTTTATACAAATTCCTATTCTTTTTTTTTTTTTTTAATTGTACTTCAGGTAAAGGCTTACAGAACAAATAGTTTCTCAGCAATGGAACAATCTTGTTCCCAGGTTTTTATGTTGGTCATATCAAAGCATGGAAGTTGAGGATGATAGGGGAATTTAGGCATATGCCACAAGTTAATCAGAATGGCTCTTTGAAATTAGGTTAGAATTAATAGTTGGAGGGGGATCTAAATAGTCATTTATAATGGGAAAAGCTAAGGGATCTGAATTTTCTTGCACCAATCTATGTGAAGAGTGGCAAATCCAACATTCTGATAAATTGCTAGCACTAGCTAGTGATTGAGCCAATCTAACGAAGGCATTCTCCTGCCAAGCAATAAAAAGATGGAACAACAAAGGGATTAAAACAATGGTAGAAATCATGATTAAAACAAAAATACCAAATAATAATACCATAAGTATGCAGAAAGAATGTGTACCTATAATCACCAGGCTAAGTCCAAGTATTTGCAAAGGTTGCATAAGCAATTTACAAAAAAAAGAAATAAAAGATCCCTAAGACATATAACAAGTACAAAATAGTGAGAGCTAAAAGTATAGCTAATGATATAGTCCAAAGTTCAAAATGCCTCAGCTGCTTGCGTATCTTGGTTTCATGATCTTGGGTAAATTGTTCACTCTTGTTGTTTAAGTCCTTCAGCAGGTTAAACAGTCCATCAGTGTTGGGGTCTTTCTTTAATTGGAAAAGATGAATCCAACCCTTAATTCCCTGTAATTTAGCAGCATAAGGGTTAGTAAGAAGAACCTGATATGATACTTTCCATCAAGGTTGAAGAGAGTCCTTTAATTGATGCCTTTTCCAATAAATATAATATATCAGCTGTATAGCCACTTCAGCAGCTTTTACAAGTTTCTCACTGTCAAAGGCATCTTTGAGCAACAAATTTTATGTTTTAGCATAATGCATCAAAGTATTAAAATATGTTAAGAAACTGGCCTGTATGAAGTTGGACTCAGTCCAAGGGGACAAGTAAGGAAGGGCCAAAAGTCGTCCTGTAACAATTTCATAATGAGTTAACTTATACGGCCAAATGGGGTAGATCTTAAATTCAATAAAACTAAATGAAGCATCTGAGTCCAAGGAAAATGTAGAGAGGAGGAAAGTTTGGTTAACGGATGTTAATTATGTCATTAGTTGTTTGTTTGTTTGTTTGTTTTCGGTAGACCAGAGGATTGGGGGTAGTATAGTCAATGACGTCTTTGAAAAATTGGGAAGACGTTACACAAGTCTTTCATTACTTGACTGTTAAAATGAGTGTCTCTGTCACCGCAAAATGTATTGGGTGCTCCCCAAGTAGGAATAACATTCTCCATCTGTTTCTTAGCTACATAGGAAGAAGTTGCATTATGGCTAGGAAAGCTTGTACCCAGTGAGAAAATCTGCAGACCATTACTGGCAAATATTTATAGCCATTGGAAGGGGGGAGATGAATGAAATCTGTCATTCAATCATAGGCCTAGCAGGTAGCAGATATTTCCTGGGGGGTGGCCAATAACACCATCCAGCATTAAATTGGGAACAAATAATGCAATGTTTGGTGACATGATCAGTAGTGCTCCAAAAATGCCCCCACCAATGCTTAGAAATAGTATCTACTAAATTATTTTTTGCCCTAGTGGTTATTTGCATGTAAAGTTTGCAACAAAGGAATCTTCAAAAATTTGGATAGGACTGGTTTGAGCCCTGGTGGAACAATGGTTAAGTGCTACAGCTGCTAACCAAAAGGTCGACAGTTTGAACCCACCAGCCACTCCTTGGAAACACTATGGGGCAGTTCTACTCTGTCCTATAGGGTTGCTATGAGTCGGAATCAACTCGACAGCAACGGGTTTGGTTTTGGTTTTGGTTTATAATCAGATCCTTCTTATACTTGAGACTCTCACCTCAATAACATCCTTCTTTTTCTCCTCAGGACCCCATTTTTGATGGCTTACTAAGTTATGCCATATGGTCTCACTTGAAGTGTCATCCTGTACAAAAAATCACCTTCATCTTACGACAGACTGGGTTCATTATGTTCACAGCCTTCCCTGGATATTGCTGCGGGCTGGAACTTAGTAGAAGCAGCTAACTTAGGAGCCTTATCAGCCAAATTATTTCTTTTTATTTCCTCTCTTTGGGGTCTCCTTTAGGTTGATGAGCTTGTATTTTAACTATAGCAATTGACAAAGGTAGCAACATGACCTCCAGGAGGTTGGCAACTAAGGGACCATTTTTAATCTGGGTTCCTGATGAAGTGAGGAATGCTTGATATTTCCAAAGCTTTTTAAAATCATGTACAATCCCAACAGCAAACCTAGTTGTGGTGGTTATTGTTAGGTGCCATCGAGTCGGTTCGAACTTATAGTGACCCTATTACAACAGAACAAAACACTGCCCAGTCCTGCATCATCCTCATGATCATTGTTATGCTTGTGTCCATTGTTGCAGCCACTGTGTCAATCCATCTCGTTAAGGGTATTCTTTTTTCATTGACCCTCTACTTTATCAAGAATGATGTCCTTCTCCAGGGACTGGCCCCTCCTGATAACATGTCCAAAGTATATGAGACAAAGTCTTGCCTTCCTCAGTATTAAGGAGCATTCTGGCTGTACTTCCTCCAAGACAGATTTGTTCGTTCTTTTGGCAGTCCATGGTATAGTCAATATTCTTTGCCAACACCACAACTCAAAGGTGTCAGTTCTTTGTTCTTCCTTATTCATTGTCCAGCTTTTGCATGTATATGAGGCTATTGAGTACACTATGGCTTGGGTCAGGCGCACTAGTCCTCAAAGTGTTATCTTTGCTTTTTAACACTTTAAAGAGGTCTTTTGAAGCAGATTTGCCAAATGTAATGTGTACTTTGATTTCTTTTTCTTTTTCTTTTTTTCTTGACTGCTGCTTCCATAGATGTTGATTATGGATCCAAGAAAAATGAAATCCTTGACAACTTCAATCTTTTCTCCGTTTATCATGATGTTGCTTATTGGTCCAGTTGTGAGGATTTTTGTTTTCTTTATGCTGAGGCGTAATCCATAAGGAAGACTGTAGTCTTTGATCTTCATCAGTAAGTGATTCAAGTCCTCTTCACTTTCAACAAGTAAGATTGTGTCATTTGAATATAGCAGGTTGTTAATGAGTTTTCCTCCCATACTGATGCCCCTTTCTTCTTCATTTAGTCCAGATTCTCGGATTATTTGCTCAGCATACAGAGTGAATAAATATGGTAAAACGAATACAACCCTGACGCACACCTTTCTTGACTTTAAACCACGCGGTATCCCCTTGTTCTGTTTGAAAGACTGCTTCTTGATCTATGTACAGGTTCCTCATGAGCACAATTAAGTGTTCTCGAATTCCTATTCTTCACAATGTTATCTATAATTTGTTATGATCCACACAGTCAAATGCATTTGCATAGTCAATAAAACACAGGTAAACATCTTTCTGGTATTCTTTGCTTTCAGCCAGGATAAATCTGACAACAGCAATGATATCCTTGGTTCCATGTCTCCTTGTGAATCTGGCTTGAATTTCTGGCAGTTCCCTGTCAATGTACTATTGCAACCACTTTTGAAAGATCTTCAGCAATATTTTACTTGCTTGTGATATTAATGATATTGTTCAATAATTTTCACACTCCATTGAATCACCTTTCTTTGGAATAAGCATAAATATGGACTTCTTCCAGTCGGTTGGCCAGGAAGCTGTCTTCCAAATTTCTTGGCATAGACAAGTAAACACTTCCAGTGCTGCATCTGTTTATTGAAACATATGAATTGGTATTCCCTCAATTCCTGGAGCCTTGTTTTTCGCTAGTGCTTTCAGTGCAGCTTGGATTTCTTTTGGTTTTCTAACTCCAGGTCTTTGCACATATTCTTATAATACTTTGTCTTCTCAAGTAGCCCTTTGAAATCTGCTGTTCAGCTCTTTGACTTCACCATTTCATTTGTTCACTTTAGCTATTCGACATTCAACAGCAAGTTTCAGAGTCTCTTCTGACATCTATTTTGGTCTTTTCTTTCTTTCCTGTCTTTTTAATGACCTCTTGCTTTCTTCATGTATGATGTCCTTGATGTCATTCCACAACTCGTCTGGTCTTCAGTCACTAGTGTTCAATATGTCAAATATATTCTTGAGAGGGTCTCTAAATTCAGGTGGGAAATACTCAACGTTGTACTTTGGCTTCATGAAGTTGTTCTAATTTTCTTCAAATTCACCTTGAACTTGAGTAGGAGCAATTGATGGTCTGTTCTGCAGTCGGCCCCTGGCCTTGTTCTGACTGATGATATTGAGCTTTTCCATAATCTTTTTCCACAGATGTTGTCGATTTTATTCCTGTGCATTCCATCTGGCGAGTTACACATGTATGGTTACCATTCATGTTGTTTAAAACAGGTATTTGCAATGAAGAAGTCATTTGTCTTGCAAAATTCTACCATGCGATCTCTGGCATAGTTACTATCAACAAAGCCATATTTTCCAACTACCAATCCTTCTTCTTTGTTTCCGACTTTTGCATTCCAATTGCCAATAATTATCAATGCATCCTGATTGCATTTTCAATCAATTTCAGACTACAGAATTTGGTAAAAATCTTCAAATTCTTCATCTTTGGCCTTAGTGGTTGGTGTGTAAATTTGAATAATAGTCGTATTAACTGGTCTTCCTTGTAGGCGTATGGATATTATGCTATCACTGAAAGCATTGTACATCAGGATAGATCTTGAAATGTTCTTTTTGATGATAAATGCAATGCCATTCCTCTTCAATTTGACATTCCAAGCATAAAAGACCATATGATTGTCTGACTGAAAATGGCCAGTACCAGTCTATTTCAGCTTACTAATGCCTAGGATATCAATGTTAATGCATTCCATTTCATTTTTGATGATTTCCTATTTTCCTAGATTCATACTTCATACATTTGTCTCATTTTGAGTTGTGCCACATTAGCAAATGAAGGTCCCAAAAGCTTGACTCCATCCATGTCGTTAAGGTTGACTCTACTTAGAGTAGGCAGCTCTTCCCCAGTCTTCTTTTGAGTGCCTTCCAACCTGAGGGGCTTATCTTCCAGCACTATATCAGACAATGTTCGGCTGTTACTCATCAAGTTTTCACTAGCTAATTTTTCTTCAGAAGTAGACTGTCAGGTTCTTCTTCCTAGTCTATCTTAGTCTGGAAGCTCAGCTGAAACCTGTCTGGTTTGGGTGATCCTGCTGGTATTTGAATATCAGTGGCATGGCTTCCAGTATCGCAGCAACACACAAGCCCCCACAGTACAACAAACTGACAAGTGCATTGGGGAGCATGTCTAGAGTCTGTGTAAATGTTTACTGATTGACTAGACACCAGTTTGAAGGCCTGAGCAAGTGCAATCAATTCAGCTTGTTGGGCCGAAGTCACCTTAGGGAGGGGACCACTCTTAAAGACTTCAGTAGAAGTAGTCATTGCATTATAAATAATGACAATGAGAACTGGGGGATCTTAAATAAAAGCCCTCCACAAACAAATTCAAATCCTCATTCTTTAAAGTGGTTTCCTGTCAATCGGGTCTTAAGGTTAATGGATGATCTATTAAATCTATGCAGTCATGAGGAAGTCCCATGTCTGCATCAGGTAGAAGAAAGAGAGCAGCAGGATTTAATCAATTAACTGTATGTAGCTTAATGTGTGGAGCTGCCAGCAGGAGGACCTCCTAAGAAGTCATTCTACTAGCCAAAAGGTGTTGTGTAAGGCTCGAGTTTAGGATGGCAGAGACTGCATGAGGGACTTAAACATCCAAGGTGTTACCTAGGGCAAAATAAGCAGTGGTCTCTACCAACTGGACAGTGGCTGCAAGTACTCTAAGGCAAGGTGGATAACTCCAGGCTACAGGGTCCACCTGGATGATGTGGGGTATCCAACTGGTCTTTTCCAACCTCTATGTTGCTGTGTTAAGACCCCCAATGCATTGTCATCCATCTCATAAACAAAAAGAGAAAACTCAAAACCATAGTGAGGAAATCCCAAATCAGGAGTTTGTAGTAAAGACTTCTTCAGCTTAAGAACAACTACTTTCCCTTATTCTGATAGTTGAAAGTGATGTGTCTCCAAAACTTTTAAATATTGATATAAATGCTGGGCCATAAAAGAAAAGTTAGGTATCCAATTGTGGCAATACCCCAAAAGGCCTAGAAACTTCCTTTATTGTTTTTTGGGTTGGGTTTAGGAAAAACTAATATGACTTACTTCCATTTGGGGTCTATAGAGTCCTTGTCAGTGGAAATAATGTGTCTTAAATACTTAACCAAAAAAACAAAACAAAACAAAACAAAACGAATAAGGTCACTATGAGTCTTAACTGACTTGATGGCAACTGATTTGTTTTTGTTTATTGTTTTTAAATAATTAACTGATGGCTGTGTTTTTTGGGGACCACTGATGACGCAGTGGTTAAGAGTTTGGCTGCCAACCAGAAAGGTCAGCAGTTCTAATCCACCAGCCGATCCATGGAAACTCTATGGAGTGGTTCTACTCTGTCCTATAGGGTCACTATGAGTTGGAATCTACTCGATGGTGACAGGTTTGGTTTGGTTTGGTTTTTGGTGCCAATTGGAGCTTCTCCTTAGAGACCTTATGACCTCTGTGAGCTAGATAAATTAAAAAGGTGACACTATACTTAATGCACGCTTCCTCTGCAGGGGAACAAACCAACAGGTCATCCGTGTACTGGAGTAAAGCAGATCCATAGATGAGCTTTAGGCTTTGTAACATCTGTAATATCTGTGAAAATTGGGCAGAAGATTCGTTAAAGCCTTGGGGCATGACAGTCCAGGTAAATCGCTGATCTACCTAGGTGAAGGCAAAAAGATACCGGCTAGCTGGGTGTACCAGAATGCTGAAAAAAAACACTGTAAAGGTCTATTACAATAAAGTAAGTAGCATCAGGTGGTACATTAGAAAGCAGTAAGTAGGGGTTGCGTACTACAAGAAATCTAGGAATTACAATTCGATTAATGGCTCACAGATCCTCAACCAACCTCTAGCCCCTGTTGTTAACTTTAGGTACGGGAAAAACTGGTATATTTCAGGGCCTTGTGCAAGGGAAAATAAGCCCTTTGGCTATAAAATCTTGTATTATTGCAGCCAATCCCTCCCTTGCCTCAGGCTTTATGGGATATTTGGGAAATTTAGGTAGAGGCTTGGAGTGGTCTATTTGGACCTTAATGGGTTCTGCTGAAAGTACCCTTCTGACATCTGTAGAAGAGGAGGCCCATAAAGAATTAAGGACTGACTTCCGGCAAGATGGCGCTCTAGGCAGAAACACCATGCCGTCCCTCCACAACAAAGATC
>NW_004444160.1:2032696-2034832 GCF_000243295.1 Trichechus manatus latirostris
GGGGTTGTTAACCAATGTCATAAAACAGCATGTGTGTTACTGTTACATGAGAAACTATCTGTTCTGTAAGCCTTCACCTGAAGTACAATAAAATATTTAAAGAAAAAAAAAAGAATTAAGGGCTGCATGATGTTGGTCAGAAGTGGAATGCACCAGTGGAGCTAATAATAAGTTTTCTGGTAGAGTAAAAGCCTGGGTATAGCATAAGTCATCCTCCTCATAATTATCTACTTGAGAAAGATTATAAGGCAAGACTAAGCTTAATAAAATCTCTTCATCTTCTGTGAATTGGAGGCTACATTTCCATTTTGATAGTAGGGCTTTGCCCATTAGTTTAATAGAAGTATTTGGGCTTATTAAAAATGGATAGATGTCTTCAATGGCCCTAAATAAATGTTAAATGGTTGTGAATGAATTAAAGTATGTTCCTTATTAGTTACACCCACGATTTTTGAAGTTTTGGTACTCCGGAGTAGGGGTTTCTTTAAGTATGTGGGATTCAAATCTGAGAAGGTGGCAATTGTTCCAATTAAAAATCTACAATCCTCTTCATTAACCTGGAGAGTGATTTCACCTTGGGGATTAAGGGCCACCATGGGAAAAAACCCTATATTATCTCCAGACCTCCCTCAATGGGCTTCTGAGAATGGAGAAGATGGAGGCAGAAGACCCAATTTGTTCCTTAGTTTAAGGCAATCCCTTTTAAAATGTCTAGGCTTATTAGAATAAAAAGAAACTCCAGTACTACACTGGACTGTGGAGCCTTTGTTTTATTATCTACATATCTCCAAGGCCCATCTGAATTGGAGATTTATAATTGTTTTAATGGCAAGGCCATTAGGTTATTCTGTCTGGTTTTTATTTTCTGACTGGAATCTTTGGTTCTCTGTTCCAAAGTCTGTGATAATTTACGAGCCAAGGTGATCAGGTCAAAAATAGAGTCAGATTTCCAATCCAAAGAATGCCATTTGACTGAATTGGCCACCTTAGGATCCAATCCATTAAGAAAAGGAATGTCACATTTTTATCATGCAGGGATAATCCAGAATGTTCTTCAAAGAGTCTAGAGAGCCTGTCTCTATGTCATGGATTGAATTGTGTCCCCGAAAAAATGTGTGTAGCAACTTGGCTAGGTCATGATTCCCAGTACTGTATGATTGTGTTATCTGATGTGATTTCCTTATGTGTTGTAAACTCTACCACTATAATGAGATTATATGTGATCTCCTCATGTGTTGTAAATTCTATCACTGTGATGAGTTTATACTGACGAGGTTAACAAGATTAGTGTCTTAATGCAATCTCTTTTGAGATATAAAAGAGAGAAGCTAGCAGAGATACATGGGAACCTCATACCACCAAGAAAGCAGTGCCGGGAGCAGAGGGAATATCATGAGAAAGACCTTTATCAGCTTATTCATATCATGTTGAGTCTGGGGGAGGCTCAGTTATGGATGATGGAGGTTGGATGATATAAACCCAATGAAGCCCTCCTCCCCAAAACCAGTGAAATGGTGCCAGCTTCGAGCCCCTTGTTATCTTCCATCTCCTTGGACCCTAATTAAAAATACTTTCACCCAACAGGAATACCACAAGTGGATGGATTTAGCAAAGAGAAGTTTATTCTCCCACAGTCCAGTAGGCTACAAGTCCAAATTCAGGACATCAGCTTTACTCTTTTGTTTCTGTTTGATGTCTGAATCTTCTGTCTGAGTCCTGTGCCATAGTGAAATGATTGTTCTCTCTCTTGGTAGTCTTGGAGTAATTCTGCTTTCAAAGAGCTCTGAGTCACTATAAACAGCCATTAAAACTTGGGCATGGGATGGTAGTAAACACTGATAGGACAGCCGCTAAACAAGATAGTGGTTAAATACTCCTGTGACAGGATAAACTGATTGTGAGACAGGCTAGTGCACTAGACTACCCATCAGTTGCAAGCAAATGTTCACGTAATGAAAGGCATACATTGGTTAGTGATATTTTCTACTGTTTTTGATTCCTGCCAGTAATGCGGGGGTGAGATGGTATCTCATTGCGGTTTTAATTTGCATTTCTCTAATGGCTAGTGATCGCAAGCATTTCCTCATGTGTCTGTTGGCCATTTGAATGTCTTCTTTGGTGAAGTGTCTGTTCATT
>NW_004444160.1:2039167-2068392 GCF_000243295.1 Trichechus manatus latirostris
AATTTATTTTGGCATTTTGTTCCTGCATTATTTTCCTGAATTCTTCCAATTTTTTGTCTGTATTTTCCATGAATTTGTCTATTTTTTCCTCCTGTTTGTCAGCTTTCTGCCTCAGCTCTTGGAGAATTCTGAGTATTAGAGATTTGAATTCTCAATCAGGTAGTTCTAGTGCATTTTCTTCCACTGGAGTGTCATCTGGTGTTTTATTTTGGACGCCTACTGGAACCATCCTGTCCTGTTTTTGTAAATGTTTTGATAATGTCAGCTGTCTTCGGGGCATTCAGTAGTTATTTTTCTTTTTTATTGTTTGTAGATTGTTCGTTTCATCCCTTTTTTTAAAATTTGACTATGTGTGAGTAGGCAGACTGGGTGTTCTTTGTTGTTTGCTCATCTGTGGGCACAATACTTTTTACCTCCTTCTCCAGTTTTCACTGTCAGTCACTCAGATACGCTATGGCAGGGCAGGTCTAGCTGAAGAGGAGTTACTTGGACGGGTTGTTTGTGGCACTTACTGCAGCCACCAAAGCGGGTCAGTAATCAGTGCAGGGCAGGTTCCAGTAGGGAGTGCTTGTGCTGCTTGGTGGTGTGATGTCAAGCGCACGGTGCAAGTAGGCAGGATGCAGTGGGGAGATTGTTTTGTGTGGAGCTAAGATGGGTATGGGAGAGAGGAGAGTGGAACAGGAGCCGAAAACATAGAAACAAACAAAAAAGAATGCTAGGGGAGTGGAGATATGAGAGACTACGAAATGGAGAAAAACAGAAAGGGGGAGAGGAAGAAAAGAAAATAATGAATAAATAAAAATCGGAAATGTTAAAGAAACGCAAAGTTCCCAAGGATCCCACCGGTGCAGCTATGAGATCTGGGGAAGTCGCTCTCAGGTGTTGCAGTACTGCCTGTCTAGAAGGCTGAGAGGTATACAATGCCAGTTATTCAGGGAACAGGAAGAGAAGGAAGATATAGAGAGACAAGAAACTGAGCAATGAAGAAAGACAAAAAGGGAAAAAGAAGGAAAAGAAAACAAAACAAATTAGAAAAAAAAGAACAAGAAACACCCCGAAAAAAAACAGAAAAAAAGAAACCAATGAAAAAAGAAATGCCTTCAGGGATCCTTCTGCACGTCTGTGCAAGCTGAGGGGGGAGTCTCCTTGCCACACAACACCGCCTGGCCAGAAGGGGCTCCCAACTCAAGAACAGGAAAAGAAACAAGCAAAGAATTCAAAACAAACAAGCAAACAAAAGCCCTGGTATCCCCCCAGAGTGGCAGCCCAGACCGGGAAGCAGCTCCACTCTCAAACGGAGCTCCGCAGCCCCTCAGGAAGAAGCAAAGATGGCGCACTCAGTGAGGTACTGAGCGGAAGGAGGGGGAGGTGGTGAGAGGTAAGAAAGAAATCAAAAGAATTGGAAAAAAAGCAACACCAGCAGCCAACAAATGGTACTCAGAGAGCTGGCCCATTCGGGGGTGTGGAATCCAAGCAGCCACTGGTTCCCGGTCAAGAGATTGTGGCCGCAGGAAGAAGAGGAGGCCGAGTGGGGGTGAAAAAGGTGGGGGGGAAGTGTATATCGCAAATTACCCATTGTTTTGTGTCCTGCTGGATGCTCCGTGAGGCTGCTTTCTCGTACCCCCTGTTTGCTGGTCTCCGATTGGAGTCCAAGATGGCAGATCTGCGCTGTGTTAGCTGGTAGGGTACCTCTGCATGAATCTCTCCTCGCTCTCTGTTCTCTGTCAGTTTTCTCACTCCATTTGGTGCTTGGCTGAGTTCTTTATCTCTTCATTTGATGTTTTAGCGTTTCAGGATTGTTGTATTCTCTGTTCGGCTTAGTTTTTTGGATCTTTGCTGTGGAGGGACGGCGTGGTGCTTCTGCCTAGAGCGCCATTTTCAATAGAGTCATTTAATACTTTATTTTTAGGGAAATTTTAGGTTTACAGAAAAAATATGCAGAAAGTTCAGAGAGTTCCAATATTGCCAGCCTCACCACTACCACACTTTTTCCTATTATTAATATCTTGCATTAGTGTAGTATGTTTCTGACAGTTGATAAACCAATTATGATGCATTATTATTAACTGAAGTCTATAGTTTACATTAGTGTTCATTCTTGATGTTGTACAGCCCTATGAATTTAACAAACACATAATGTCACAAGACTAAAATTATGGTATCATACAGATAATTTCACTACCCTAATACCCTAATAATGTCCTGTGCTTTACCTATTCTTCCCTTCCCCCCTCCACTTGAACCCTTGGCTACCACTGATCTTTTTACTATCTCTATAGTTTTGCCTTGTTGTCACAAATGGTTAATCACTGGGCTACTAACCTAAGGTTTGGCAGTTCAAACCCACTCAGAGATGCCTCAGAAGTAATGAATGGCAATTTGCTTCTGATAGGTCATGGCCTTGAGAATGCAGTTCTACTCTGCACACTTGGAGTCACCATGAGTTAGAGACAACAACAAACAACAGCATAGTTTTGTATTTTCCTGAATAGTTCATATAGTTACAATTGTATATCATGTAGCTGTCTTAGGATTGGTTCTCTAGAGAAATGAAACCAGTGAAGCATATATATACATACATGTAGATAGATAGAGTGAGAGATATTTATATCAAGAAAATGACTCACATGGTTGTAGAGGCTAACAAGTCCCAAGTCATGGGGCAGGAATCAGGCTGGAGGATTCTTCTGACTCATGTAGCTCTAGGGGCTGATGAGTCCAAGATTGGCAGGTAAGATGGTGGCAGCTAACTCACAGGCCGTGGAGGATGACGAATCCCAAGACTGGAAGGAAATATAGCAGGCAGCTGGCTCAGTTCCCACAAACCAGAGATCAGATGAGGACAAGCCGGATGCAGGATCCATAGCGAGCAAAAGCCAGTAAAATTTTCCAAAATGTCCATATATATGGGATGCAGTCCACACACCCAAAGACACTGCCTTTATAACTGATTGGCTGATCACATCAGATCACATCGTGGAGGTGATTACATTATATCACAAAATGGAGGATAATTACATCATTACATAATTGCCAAAACATTGAGGATCATGGCCCAGCAAAGTTGACACACAACCTTAAACATCACAGTTCACCCTTTGTCAACTTGGCACCTGTACACATCCTAAACCAGACACAATCTCTAAATAAAGACAATTCCAAAATCATACTTGGGCATAAGATGCTACAACCAACATGCATACAACCGAAAATGCACTAGCCCTGTTTACATCTTATATTTTATAAGTGAAGAAAACAAAAATATTTGATGCACACATACAAGGCATAAATACTCATACCTGCAAGGAACTACCACTTAGCTGGCAATGTAGTTGTGTCTTTAGAAGGCCATTCCATCATTCTATCAAGTCAGCTGCTTCAGGATGATGGGGGACATAGTAAAACCAGTGAATTCCATGAGCATGGGCCAATTGTCACACGTCATTTACTGTGAAGTGAGTCCCTTGATACAAGGGGATGCTGTATGGGATACCATTATGGTGGATAAGGCATTCCATAAGTCCATGGATTGTAGCTTTGGCAGAAGCATTGCGTACAGGGAAGGAATATACATATCCAGAGAAAGTGTCTATTCCAGTAAGAACAAAACGCTGCCCTTTCCATGATGGAGGCAGTCCAATGTATTCAATCTACCATCACGTTTCTTGCTGACCACCTTGAGAAATTGTGGATTCTGTGTTGGTCTCTGCTGTTGGCAGATTGGACACTCAGCAGCGGCTGTAGCCAAGTCAGTGGTAAGTAGAAGTCTGTATTGCTGAGCCCATGCACAATCTTCATCCCTGTCACTAAGGCCACTTTTTTCACGAGCCCAATGGGCAATGACGGGAGCAGCTGGGAAAAGAGGATGACTGGTTTCCACAGAACGCTTTCTCCTATCCACTTATTGTTAAAATCCTTCTCTGCTGAGGTCACCCTTTGGTGTGCATTCATATAAGACACAAATACCTTCACTTCTTTGGTCCATTCAGAGAGGTATATCCACATACCTCTTCCCTGTACTTCTTTGTCTCCAGTTTTCCAATCACGTTCCTTCCAAGTCCCTAACCATGTAGCCAAACCATTGGCCTCAGCCCATGAATCAGTGTACAATTGCACATCTGGCTATTTCCCCTTCTGTAATCTTTAAGATTGTGTGTCAACTTACTTGAACCATGATTCTCAGTGTTTTGACAGTTATGATGTAGTTTGACAGTCATATAATGATGTAATCACCTACATGATGAGATCTGATATAATGTGATCACCTGCATGATGGGATCTGTGGTGAGTAGTCAATCAGTCAAAATGGAGTTTCCTTGCGGGTATGGCTTGCATCCAATATAGGTGGACTTTCTGGCAAAGCTTATGGGCTTTTGCTTAACTCTGGATCCTGCAGCTGACTCCTGGTTGTCTAGCATCCAGTTCTCGGGACTTGAGGTAAAATCTTACCTGCTGTCTTGGCTGCTGATCTTGGAATTCATTGGTCTCCACAGCTTGTGAGCCAGGAGAAGCCTCCAGCCTGACCCATGAACTTGGGACTTTCCAGCCTCTACAAATGTGTGAGCCATTTCATTGATATAAGTCTCTCTATATATTTACATGCTTTACTGGTTTTGCTTCTCTAGAAAGCCCAGCCTAAGACATCTTCTAAGCAAAGTGAACAACCAGGTTCACTGTTAGAAGTTCTGCTCATTGGGAGGATTTCCCTTCACCACTGTCCTTCAGGGAGGTCCTAGAAGGGGGCTGTAGTGTTGCCGCTGCCCACATTTGAGTGCTTCCTGCAAGTTGTGCAGGCATGAGTTTTCTATTCCTCAGTCAACTGAGCATAAGGAACTGCTCATTAGGGCATACGTGCAGACTGAGAGAGAGCAGGTAATGTGACAGGATTGGAGACCATGGGCATTTGGCCCACTTCCTCATGCAACTTACTTTTGTCTTGTCCTGCAACTTACTTTTTGTCAGGTCCTGCTCGGGCCCAATCTCATATACACCACTTCCATTTAATGACGGAGTTCTATAGTGCACGTCAGACTTTATGGCCTTGTGGGTCAGACAATGCCGAGTTTGTGATGGGCAGCTCAGGCCACATGGTGACTTGAAGTGTTCAGTCTCTGATAAGACCCAATAACAAGCCAAAAGCTGTTTCTCAAAAGGAGAATAGTTATCTGCAGAAGATGGCAGGGCTTTGCTCTAAAATCCTAAGGGTCTGTGCTGTGATTCACCAGTAGGGGCCTGCTGAAGACTCTAAACAACATCTCTGTCACTGACATTTCAAGTACCATTGAATAAGTCAGATCATATGGCCAAAGAGGCAGAGGGACTTGCACAGAAGCCTGAGACTGTTACAGAGACTTCTATTATTCTGGGTCCCACTCAAAACTAGCAGCTTTTTGAGTCATTAGATAAATAGGCCAAAGTGTTGTCGTTGTTAGGTGCCATCGAGTTGGTTCCAACCCACAGTGACCTTATTTAAAAGAGAATGAAACACTGTCCAGTTGTGCACAATCCTCACAATCATTGCTATGCTAGAGCCCATTATGGCAGCCACTGGGTCAATCCATCTCATAGAGGATCTTCCTCTCTTTTGACGACCCTCTACTTTACCAAGCATGATGTCCTTCTCCAGGGACTGGTCCTTCCTGATAACATACCCAAAGTATTTGAGACAAAGTGTCGCCATCCTTGCTTCTAAGGAGTATTCTGGCTGTACTTCTTCCAAGACAAATTTGTTCGTTCTTCTGGTAGTCCATGTTATATTCAGTATTCTTTGCCAATACCATAATTCAGAGGCATCAATTCTTCCTTGTTCTTCCTTATTCATTGTCAAGCTTTCACATGCATATGAGGTGATTGAAAATATCATGGTTTGGGGTCAGGTGCGCCTTAGTCCTCAAAATGACATCTTTGCTTTTTAAAACTTTAGAGAGGTCTTCTGCAGCAGATTTACCCAATGAAATATATCGTTTGATTTCTTGACTGCTGCTTCCATGGGTGTTGATTGTGGATCCAAGTAAAATGAAATCCTTGACAAATTCAATATTTTCTCCGTTTATCATGATGTTGCTTATTGGTCCAGTTGTGAAGATTTTTGTTTTATGTTGAGGTGTAATCTATACTGAACTCTGTAGTTTTTGATCTTCATCAATAAGTGCTCCAAGCCCTCTTAGCTTTCAGCAAGCAAGGTTGTATCATCTTCATATCACAGATTTTTAATGCGTCTTCCTCCAATCCTGATGCCACGTTCCTCTTCATATAGTCCAGCTTCTCAGATTATTTGCTCAGCATACAGATTGAATAAGTATGGTGAAAGGATACAACACTAATGCACATCTTTCTTGACTTTAAATAACGTAGTATCCGTTTGTTCTGTTCAAACAAAATAAGGCTGGAGTAGCACACCAAAATGAAGATATGTTGCCTCCAAAATCCAGAGTCCCAAAAGGCATTGTGCCTCCTTTTTAGTTGTGGAAGGGGCCAGAAGAAATAAATTATCCTTCAGTTTAGAAGGAATACCTCCACATGCCTCACACCACTTGACCCCTAGAAATTTGACTGAGGTGGAAAATGCTTGAATTTTTGTTGAATTAATTTCCCACCATCAAGCGTGCTAATGTTTTACCAATAAGTCCAGAATCATTGACAATTCTTCCTTACTAGGTCAGTTCAAGATAATGTCATCAATTTACTCGAACAGTGTGGCATCTTGTGGAAGGGAAAAGTGATTAACATCTCTGCAGACTAAATTGTGACATAGGGCTAGAGAGTTGATATACCACTGACACAGGACAGTGAAGGTTTATTGCTGGCCTTGCCAGCTCAATGCAAACTGCTTTTGGTGTTCCTTCAAAACCAGAATTGAGAAAAGACATTGACCAGATAAATAGCTGCATATCAGGTACCAGGAGATGTATTAATTTGTTCAAACAATGAAACTACTTCTGCAACAGCAGCTGCAATTGGAGTAACCACCTGGTTAAGTTGCTGATAATCCACTGTCATTCTTCAAGAGCCATCTGTTTTACATTTTGGACTATGATCCATTTTGAGTTATTTTTGTGAAAGATGTAAATTCTGTATGTATGTGTGTGTGTGTGTGTGTATGATGTAGATGTTCAGTCTTCCCATCATCATTTGTTAAAAAGACTCCTTTCTCCATTGAATTGTCATTGCTCTTTTGTTAAAGATCAGTTGACTATATTTTTGTGGGTCTATTCTATTCTGTTGTATATTCTTTCACCAATACCATACTATCTTCATTACTGTAGTTTTATGGTAAGTCTTGATGTTGGATAGTGTCAGTTCTCCAACTCCGTTCTTTGGTATTGTGTTGGCTATTCTGAATCTTTTACCTAGGATTCCCTGGGTGGAGAAAATGGTTATGTGCCTTGGGAGACAGGTCTGGAGATCTGCTTTTGAAAGGTCACAGCCTTTAAAACCCTATGGAACAGTTCTGCTCTGCACACATAGGGTTGCCATGAGTCAGAATTGACTTGACAGCAACAAACGAGAACAAAATTCTGAATCTTTTGTCTTTCCATACATATAAACTTCAGAAGCAGTTTTTTTTTTTTTTTAATCCACAAAATAACTTGCTGGGATTTTGACCGGTATTGCATGGATCCCAATCACTGCATTTCATTTCATTTAGTTCAAGTTGGAAAGAGTGGACATTTTAATAACATTAAGTCTTCCTATCCTTGATCATGGAATATCTCTCAATTTATTTAGACTTTCTTTGGTTTATTTCATTAGTGTTTTGAAGTTTCCTAATATAGACCTTGCACGTATTTACAAAGAAAACCAATAGTCTTTTCTATATTAACCTTGTATTCTGCTATCATGCTATAGTTGCTTATTAGTTCAAGGAGTCCCCCCCCCCCATTGATTCTTGGAGGTTTTCTACATAGAAAATAATGTCCTCTGCTAACAAAGACAGGTTTATTTCTTCTTTCTCAATTTGTATATCTTTCATTTTATTTTCTTGTATAGTTGCATTAGCTAAGACTTCCAATATATTGTTGAATTGGAGTGGTAAATGGGGACAGTCTTGTATTGTTGCTGATTTCAGAGGGAAAGCATCTAGTTTCTCACCATTATCTGTGACATTAGCTGTAGCTTTTTTTTTTTTTTAACCAAGATAAGAAAGTTACCCTTTATTCCTCATTTGTGAGAGTTTTAATCATGAATGGGTGTGGATTTTTGTCAAGTGCTTCTACCTCTAATGATAAGATTGTATAATTTTTTTCTTTATTGACCTATTGTTATGATGAATTAGATTAATTGATTTTCAAATTTTGAGTCAGCTTTGGATACCAGGGATGAATCTCACTTGGTTATGGTGTGTAATTTTTTTTATACATTGTTGAATTCAATTTGCTAATATTTTGTTGAGGATATTTGCATCTATACTCATGAGATATATTGGTCTGTATTTTTCCTCCTTAGTAATATCTATATCTCAGTATTAGGGCAATGATGCTCTCACAGAAGATGCTAAGAAGTGTTTCCTCTTCCTCTTTTTTTAATTTTTGTTGGAGTTTGAGAAGGATTAGTGTTAATTCTTCTTTAAATGTTTGGTAGAATTTGGAGACCTGATGGCATAGTAGTTAAGAGCTCAGCTGCTAACCAAAAGGTTGGCAGTTCGAATCTACCATCTGCTCCTTGGAAAACCTATGGGGCAACTCTACTCTGTCCTATAGGGTTGCTATGAGTCAGAATTGACTCGGTGGTAACAGATATGGCTTTTTTTTTTAATCTAGGCCTGGTAATTTCTGTTTTGACAGGTTATTAATTGTTGATTGAATTTCTTTAGCTGATGTTAAAAAAAAAAAAACAGTTGCTGTCGAGTCGTTTCAGACTCATAGTGACCCTATAGGACAGAGTAGAACTGCCCCATAGAGCTTCCAAAGAGCGCCTGGTGGATTAGAACTGCCGACCTTTTGGTTAGCAGCCATTGCACTTAACCACTATGCCAACAGACCTATTCAAATTATCTATTTCTCCTTGTGTGAGTTTTGGTAGATTGTGTCTTTCAAGGAATTGGTCCTTTTTTTCTGTTTTCATATTTTGGGGCATGGAGTTGTTCATAGTTTTCCTTTATTATCCTTTTAATGTCCATGGGATCAATTAAGATGGCCCTCTTTCATTTCTAAATATTAGTGATTTGTGTTTTCTTCTCTCTCTTTTTCTTTGCCTTGATTTGTCTGACTTAAGTTTTATCAATTTTATTGATCTTTTTAAAGAAACAACTTTTTGTTTTATTGATTTTCTTCTTTTACTGTTTTTGATTTCATTAATTTCTGCCCTAATTTTTATTATATCTTTTCTTCAGCTTACTTTGGAGTTAATTTGCTCATCTTTTAGAGTTTCTTAAGGTGGAAGCTTCAATTATTGATTTTAGAGTTTTTGTTTTTCTCATGTATGCATTCAATGATATAAATTTCATTCTAAGTGCTGCTTTTATTGCAATCTAAAATTTTGAGAAGGTGTATGTTTATTTTCAGTTTAGTTCAAAATATGTTTAAATTTTTCTTTAGACTTCTTTTGACCCATGTGTTATTTAGAAGTGCTTTGTTTAATATCTAAGTATTCTAAGATTTTTCTCACTATCTTTCTATTATTGGTTTATAGTTTAATTCCATTGTGGTCAAAAAGATACTTTATATGATTTTTATTATTTTAAATTTATTTATATGCATTTTCTGGCCCAAGGTATATTTTTTCTTGGTGAATGTTACAAATGAACTAGAGAAAAATATGAATTCTGCCATTGTTTGATAAAGTATTCTATAAATGTCAATTAGATACAGGTGATTGATGGTGCTGTTCAGTTCAACTATATTCTTACTGATTTTCTGCCTGCTAGATCTGTCAGTTACTGATAGAGGTTTCTGAGAAGGTGGTCTACCTTTATGATTCCTATCTAGTCTGCTTAAGTGGAGGCCTTGGGCTGAAAGAATTCTCTTATATGGAGGCTGGGAACTGGGTCTCTCTCTCTCCTAGTCCCCTCTGCGTGTCAGAGAAATCTTCCTCCTATTCTGGACACACAGTAACTTTATCTCTATGACTATCTATGACGACTTAATTGTACTAAAGTAATTAATCTTGTAGCAAGGGTGGGAAAAAATGTTCTTTCTGGTCATGCAGCCATGGTCACAGGATTGTCATGCTGTTTGAATTTAAACAAAGCTTGGCAACAGAAGAGTCAGACCAGATGCTGCTAAACAAAGCATGCTTCCTCATACTCATTTTCCCGGTTCCCATACACTCTGAGGTATAAAATACCCAGACCCCTTTGCCTCACGGCCTTCACCTGCAACGTAAATTTAGAGTGTTAATGTGTGCAGAAGAGATTTCCTGTGTCAGTCCACCCTGGGATGGGGATCCGAAGGAGGCCAATGACACAATGAATTTTATCCTATTCATTTGTATCCTACTTGCTACGTAAGTAAATAAAAGCTTGTAAAATGCTACTGGGCAATGTCAATTAATTACTGAGAGCTATAGCCCTCTAGGAGCCCATTTTTCATCTCGGTTCAACCCAGAGAGGTGTTGAGGTCACCAATTGCATAGTGGATTTATCTATTTCTCCTTGAAGTTCTGTCAATTTCTGCCTCGTGTTTTGATGCTCTTTTGTTAGGTTGATACACATTCAGAATTGTTATATCTTCTTGGATAATTGACCCCTTTGTCATTATGTAATGCCCCTCTTTATCCCTTATAAATTTCCTTGCTCTGAAATCTACTTTTTCAGAGGTTAATATAGCTACTCCAGCTTTCTTTTGATTATGGCTAGTATAGTGTATCTTGCTCCATCATTTTACTTTTAATCTATCTGTGTCTTTATAATAAAAGCATTTCTCTTATAGACAACATGGAGCTGGGTCTTGGGTTTTTGTTTGTTTGCTTTTTTATCCACTTGAACAGTGTGTCTTTTAACTAGTATATTTAGACAATTCACATTTAAAATGAATATTGATATAGTTGAATTAATTTCTACCATATTTATAACTATTTTCTATTCATTGTCATTCTTTCTTTTTGTCTTCTACTCTCTTTTTCTGCTTTCTCTGGTTTTAGTTAGGCATTTTGTATGATTTAATTTTCTCTCCTATCTTAGCATATCAATTATACTTCATTTAAATTTTTTAATGGTTGTCTTACAGTGAAATATACATTTACAACTAATCTAAATTCACTTCCAAATAATATTATACCACTTCATGTGTAGTACATGTGCCTTATAATAGAGTATTTCCAGTTCATCTCTCTTGTCCCTTATAACATTGTTATCATACATATCAGTTATTCATAATCTATAATCATCCAATATATTGTTGCTATTATTACTTTAATGAAGCTGTTACATGTTAGCTCTCTAAATTAATTTGTAATTTTAGTTAACATTTATCTTCTTTTTTAAAATTAACATACCCATTGAAAAGATACAAAGCCTTAACTCTTAGCGCATAGTAAAAAAAATAAAGGCTTCTTTGAGTTTATACTGATATATAAAAAAGCAATTGAACACAGATATAAATGAGGCTGAAGAAACATCTTATGGAGAAAAATTCCAAATAATTTATGTAGATACTTTGCCCTTAAGGAGGCAGAGCATAACTCCCCACTCCATTAGTCAGGACAACTCATAGTGACTTTCTTCCTAAGTGCACAGTATGGAAAGAGGGGAAAACAGTATAACTTTACATTTTAGATATAGATGAATTTAGTTCAACAAATGTATTTGGATCACCTACTAAGTACCATAAATTGTACATAACACTGGGAATAGCAAAGAATTAGAAAATTTATACATCATTGATGGGAGTTTAAATTGGTACAATTTTGAAAACAGTTTGGCATTATCAAGTAATTGTGATCATACACATACCCTATGGTGACACATTTTCATTCCTACCAAACTATATACATATGAACAACAAAATAAATGCAAAATAATATTTAGAGTACTATTGTTCACAATTGCTATGGCTGGAAAAATCCAAAGGCCTGTCACTTGAAGAACATATGAATAATGTGTGATATATTCACACAATGGAATATTATACAACATTTAATAGGAATGAATTACACTTATATGCAAAATCATGGATGAATCCCAAAAACATAATGTTAAGGAAAAGAAGCCAGATAAAAAAGAATACATGCTCTATGATTCAATTTATGTAATGTTCAAAAATGGTAGCGCTTATATATTCTATTATAAATGCCTCTATCCAGTCACTAAACTCACCCAAAGGTAACCTCTATTGTGATTTCCAACATCCAATTTTAGATTTTCAAGTTTTTGAACTATAGTTAAATAGAATTGTGTACTATGTACATTAGTATGTACTATTTTGTGTCTGGCTACTTTTCATCAATATTATTCTCTATGTGTGTGAGGATGGTTGTTGTTGTTGTCAGTTGCCATCGAGTTGATTCTGACTCATGGAGACCTCATGTATTACAGAGTAGAATTGTTGCATAGGATTTTCAAGGTTTGAACTTTCAGAAGCAAATCTCCAGGACTTTTCTTTCATGATACTTGTTTTAGGCTGGGAATGTTTTACCAATAAGTCCAGAGTCATTGACACTTCTTACAAGGTCCAATCAGCATAATGTCATCAATGTAATGGACCAGTGGATGGGAAAGGTGATCAAGTTTCCTGCAGACTAAATTATGACATAGGGCTGGACAGTTGATATAGCTCTGAGGTAGGACATTGATCGTATATTGCTGCCTTTGCCAGCTGAAGGCAAATTGCTTCTGTTGGGCCTTTGAAACAGGTAGAGAGAAAAAGGCATCAGCCAGATCAACAGTTGCATACCAGGTACCAGGAGATGTATTAATTTGCTCAAGCAACAAAATTACATCTGGAACAGCAGCTGCAGTTGGATTCACCACCTGGTTAAGTTTACAATAATCCACTGTAATTCTCCAAGATCCATCTGTTTTTTGCACAGGTCAAATAGGTGAGTTGAATGGGGATGTGGTGGGAATCACCACCCCTGCATCCTTCAAGTCCTTGATGGTGGCAGTAATCTTTGCAATCCCTCCAGGAATGCAGTATTGCTTTTTGTTTACTATTTTCCTTGGTAGAGGCAGTTCTAATGGCTACCACTTGGCTTTTCCTACATAATAGCCCTTATTCCACTTGCCGGGAATATGGGGGTTCTGCCAATTGCTGAGTATATGTATTCGTTATACATTCTGGAACTGGGGAAATTACTACAGGATGGGTTCAGGTATACACTGGACCTACTGTGAGATGAACATGAACTCAGGCTGCATTAATAACCTGACTTCCATATATTTCCACTCTGACTGGTGTGCTACAGAGACATTTTGTGTCTCCTGGTGTCATTTCAGAGTCAGTATCCAGTAATCCCTGAAAAGTCTGATTATTTCCTTTTCTCCAGTGAACAGTCACTCTAGTAAAAAGCCATAGATCACTTTGGGGAAGGCTGGGAGAAACATTAACAGTGTAAGTTTTGACAGTGTATTGGAGTTCTTCCTCAAGGAAACTTGGCATCCCCTTCATTCAAGGGGTTGTGGGTCTTTAAACGAGCTCAAGTCTGGCAATTGATTGAGGGGCTGTGACTCTCTATTCTGGTGATTCGAGTTAGACAGCTGTTCACTTGAACTAGAATTCTTCCACTTGTACAGATCAAGTAAATATTTAGCAGATTGCCTATTTATTTCACTCCTAGGGACATCATGATTAAGTAGCCAATGCCATAAGTCCATATGAGTCACACTGTTCTGATTACTGCTTTGACTTAGCTGTCCATTATGGTAAACACACTCACCTTGTCTTTGTCAATTGAGTGCCATCACTTGGCCCCTACCACCACAGAGTCCAATCAACCACACTGTAGTTAGGTGTCTTAATTCAGTTAAGGCAGTTTCCACTATCAAATCTGACTTACATAAAATAGCAATCACAGCAGTCTTCAAGGATGCTGGGGCTTCCTTCACAAATTTGTTCCTCACAGTTGTGGTAAAAGATGTGTCTTCTGGGTACTCCATGTGTGGGTCTAACCTGATATATCCACTCTAGCATCCAATTTCCCTAAGCCTTTAGATACCTTCTTCTACAGTATACCAAGGAAGGTCTCATACTTCAACTTGATTTAGTGTAGGCCACCACATAATCCATGCTTCAGTGACCCAACCAAATAAACTATTAGATCCTTTCCTAACCTCTGGAGCTCAAACAGTGAATGAAGAACTTGAGCTTAGTGGACTCATATCAATAAACTCAAACTGATCCATCTTTATGTTCCTTGCATCATTAATCCTACACCCTTAATAGCCATTCCCACACATATCTCCCAGTTTTTTGTATGTACATATTAGAAAAGTCAAACACTTCTTTTTGGCTGTTGCATGCCTCCTCTTTAGTCAAACTTTGTACTTTACATTTTGTGGCTTGCTGGGAGTTAAGGCTAGTTATAGGTCTGGAAGCCAAAATGGGTGGCAGGGATGTGTTTTGAAAATATTCCACACTGTCTCGTAAGGCACCTGCCTCAGGCAATGCCTCAAGCAATGACTCAGACAAAGGCTGTTCAGACACAGCTGGGTTAAGTTAATCAGATGGGGGTGGAGGGGCTAATGGTTTTACTAGAGAGGGTGGCTTAGCAGACAAAGATGGAATAATCCCTTCAGATGAGAGTGAGAGGGCTGATTTTGTTGGCAGGAGTGATTCAACAGAATTTAGGGACTCAGTGTCCCCAGATTCCTGATTATCTTCTCATATGTCCCTATCCCAAATTTCAGGGTCCCGTTTCTTTCCAAGCAATGCCCTTACTTTAACTTCAGACACCATTTAGTTTTGGGCATTCAGTTGATGTTGTAATTCATCCACTTTTATGATAAGACTCTGAGTCTGTTTTTTGGCAATATCAGCTCTGTTGCTATAAGAAATAAAGCTTTCTTTCAAGACACAAATGGCAACTTTGAGGCTGTTTATGTGGCACTTGAGCTTTGACTCTGAAGCCCTGAGCTCATCTTTCTTTCACTACTTTTTCTGGTAAAAGTAGGACCAACCAACCAGCTTCCTTATGCTTCTCATTATGACAAAATTGTAGAAAGGTATCAAACATGCCATCACCCAGAGCTTCACTTCTCACCAATATCTGATCTACTGGTGGTGATGTTTTGTGTATTTTTATTGCCACCTCAAGCCATGGATTAGCAGTGCCCTGTTTACTATTGGAAGCAGAGTATTCAACATCTTTAGAACTAAGCAGACTGGAGAACCAATTTAGAAAACTCATTCTTACAATTTTGTTTCTCTAGAACCACTCTTGGTACCAAATATCTTAGGCTGGGTTCTCTAGAAAAGCAAAATCCTTGAAGTGTCTTGTGTGTGTGTGTGTGTGTGTGTGTGTGTGTGTATGTGTGTATTTAGAGAGAGAGAGAGAGAAAGGAAATGGCTCAAGTGGTTGTAGAGGCTGGAAAGTCCCAAGTCTGTGGGTCAGGCTGGAGACTTCTCTCGACTCACATAGCTGCAGGGGTTGGCAAACCCAAGATCTACACCATGGAGGCTGATGAATCCCAAGATCGGCATGTAAGTTGCTGGCTCAAGTAACAAGAATTGGAGGTCATATGAACAGGAGCCAGCTGCAGGGTCCAGAGCAAGCAAAAGACAGGGAGCCTTGACAGAGAGTCCACTTATATAGGATGCAGGCCACACCCCTAAGGAAATTCCCTTTCAACTGATTGGCTACTCACAGCAGATCCCATCACAGAGGTGATCACATTATACCATATCTCATTATGGAGGTGATTGCATCATTGTACAACTGCCAAACTACATCATAACTTCCAAACCACTGAGAATCATGGCCCGGCAAAGTTGAGATACAACCATAACTATCACAGTACCTCTGGGTGGGCTCCACTGCTAACTAAAGTGGTTGAGCACAAACCATTTGCACCACCTAGGGTCCTTGTGAGGATTGTAAACCAAAACCAAACCCACTGCCGTCAATTTGATTCCGACTCATAGTGACCCTATAGGATAGAGTAGAACTGCTCCATAGGGTTTCCAAGGAGTGACTGCTGGATTCGAACTGCTGACCTGTTGGTTAGCAATCTGAGCTCTTAACCACTGCACCACCAAGGCTCCATGAAGATGGTAGTAGGCGTTTAATTTATTTAAATGGAACTGCATGAGCATTTCAGGGCCCTGGTGGCTCAGTGGTTAAGCGTTAGGCTGCTAACCAAAAGGTCAGCAGTTTGAATCCACCAACCACTCCTTGAAAACCCTTTGGGGCAGTTCTACTCTGTCTTATAGGGTCGTTATGAGTTGGAATTGACTTGACGGAAAATGGTTTTTCAAGAGCATTTCAAATTTTTTTCTGAACAAAGAGGGCTGCATTTTGGTGACAAAATTTTAAATTATAGACTAGTTTTAGATTTACAGAAAAGTTGTGAAGATATAGTACAGAGAGTTTCTATATACCCAAACCCAGTTTATCTTATTATTGTCATTTTTGTATGATATAGAGTCTATTCTAACTCATAGAGACCCTATAGGGCAGAGTGGAACTGTCCCATAGGATTTCCTAGGCTAAAATCTTTATAGGAGCAGATAGCCAGATCTTTTATCTAGCGGAGTATCTGGTGGATTAGAACTATTGACTTTTCGGTTAGCAGCTGAGTGCTTAAACATTGCACCACTAGGAATCCTCTTATTATTATCATCTTATATTAGTATGGCACATTTGTCACAATTAAAACAATATTGGTATGCTACTATTAATTAAAGTTTATAGTTTCTTGAAATTTTCTTAGCTTTTACCTAATGTTATTTTTTTTTCATCCCAGTATCCCATTCTGGATACTACATTGCATTTTTTTTTTCATATTTTCTTAGGCCATTCTTGACTGTGACTGTTTCTCACACTTTCCTTGTTTTTGATGACCTTGACCATTTTGAAGAATACTGAAGAGGACTGCTCAGGTGTTTTGTAGAATCTCCCTCAATTAGAATTTGTCTTATGTTTTTCTCATGATTAAATTCGGTTTATGTGTTTTGGGGAGGAATACTAAAGAGTTAAAGTGCCATTCTCATTGCATCATTTAAAGGCTGCACACTATCAACATGACTTATTACTATTCATATTAAACTTGATCACTTGGCTGAAGCAGTGTTTGTTAAGTTTCTCCTCTATATATTAAAAGTTTTGTTTTACTAAATTTTTATTTTTTTAAATATTTATACAAACTCAAAATAAATATGCCCTAATGTTTACCTTTATGTGAGTAAAATGTAAATTATATAATATTTTAGTCATGCCATATTGTCTTATAAATGTTTTTATTTAAAACCTTTGCATATACACACACAAATAAAAGTGTCCAAAGAGTAAAATAAATTCTTCTGTGTAGAATGTATCAAAACTTTTCCATTTATTCTTTTATTTGTCCATTCAGTGCAGTGTTTTGTTTATCTAATATTTAAGACACAAAGCCTCATTTATACACACACTGTGTTTTCAAGGTCTGAATTGAACTCTTCAGAGGGGTAAACTCTGGTGTTTTACATATCAATTTTTCCCCCAATGGCTGCTCAAGTTCAAAGCTAAAATGAATTTATGAATTATATTTCATAGATGCAGTCAATGTGTCACAATCAGCTTTTCTATACCATGGCAGAGGTGAAGTTTCTAGCTTAGACTGGATACCCAAATAAATAATGAGGAATGACACAAATAAAAATTATTTATTCACATACTATTTTATCTACTACCATATATTAGTGACATTTTGCACGTTTTGAGTCCTTTTTTTTGTCAGCTATGAATTTATGAGCTTGGAGTATAAACATGATAAAATGCTATAAAGATGTACATTGGGCTACAGTGCTGTATAGTTAAGGGACGAAAATATTAGGTTTATATACATATATATATATGTATATATATATAGAGAGAGAAACAAATACTGTATGTGTTTCTGTCTATCCAGAGAACACTGACTAAGATATTTTGGTCTCGAGAGTGGTTCCAGAAAAACAGAATCTTAAGGATGAGTTTTATGAATTGGTTTGGGATTTCTGCAATTGGTTGTCAAATCTGGTTAGATTTAAAGACACTAATGACTCCTTTTCCAACAGCAAAGAAGGCACTGATAGTATATGGCATGATGTGACAGTAGAGATATACAAAATATCACCATTGGATGGTCCTAATCAAATACTTTTAGAGACCAGCTTCTGAGTGATAATGCATTTGATACCCTAGAATATTTTTGACAACCTAACAAGTATAATGACATTGGCTGGTTTTTCTACTTTCACTGGGCAAAATGGAGAAAGGAAAGGATGACTTCAGGGCTTCTAATTCCCATATCAAGTGCTGCATAAATTACCTGAAAGTTGTTATGTGTTGTCTGAGAGAAAACCTTATGTCCTGTAGTCACAGAGTAGAAATTGATAAAACTCAAACCCAGAGGCTCATTCTATGAGTGACTGAATTACAATGCCAAGTGAACTCCCAACCTCTCAAAGTGTCTGATGTTAAAGTGAGGACATTGGTTGGGAAGAAATGGGATGCTGAAAATTGGAATGCGGCAATGTGGGAAAATACTGATGAAACTTGGGATGTTGAGCCCGTAAATTCTGTTGCATCTTCTTTGCCAGTAGATGTAGTCCTTCCAACCCAATCTGAGGAGATTAATCCAGATTTTCCTGGGGAAAGTGTAATGGCTTCTCCTCAGATCTTGAAAGACACTGCTGATTGTCCTCAGGACACACCCCCATGACTCATCCTTACTTCTAGACGTATAACTGTACTAAAGTTCCAATGGACCCCAAAAGGTAAGGTACAAAGTGTGACCCCTGATGAGGTGTACTGAACTTCAAAACAATTACATAATTTTTCAAATTTATACAGACATAAATCCAGAGAATATGCATAGGAATGGATATTAAGGGTGTAGGATATGCTGGAAAGAAAAATAAAGTTTGATCAGTTCAAATTTATTGATATGGACCACTAAGCAGAGATTGTTTATTCAATGTTTCAGCTCAAGGAGTTAGAAAAGAATCTGACAGTTTGGTTGGCTGAAACACTGGACCAAAAGCTGTCCTACACTAAATGAAGTTGAAATACCGTAACTGCTTTGGTATGCTGTAGAAGATAGTATACAAAAGCTTGGGGAAATTGGAATGTCAGAGTGGATTTATTATATCAGACCCAACTACCCACTCCAGGAGTGTTCAGATGACACACCTATCACCATGACTGAGAGCAATAACTTTACGAGACTACTTCAGCATCTTTGAAGAACTCTCTGATTGTCCTTTTCTGTAAGTCAGATATTACAGTGGAAAATGCTGCCATTGAATTGTCAAAAGTAAATATAATGGGGATGACTGGATCCTGGGTGACAGGGACCAATTGATAGCTGCTAATTGTCAAGAAAAGGTGGTTGTGGTTTCTATAATAGAGATCAGAGTCAAAGAAGTAATCAGAATAGTCTGACTCACATAGACCTATGGCACTGACTAATGGGTCATGATGCCCCCAGGAGTGAAATAGATAGGAAGTTTACTAAATATTTACTTTATATGTCTGAGCAGAAGAGTTCTAGGTTAAGTGAGCAAAAGACTGACTTTAATTAACAAAATAGAGTGTCAAAGTCCTCAATCAATTCCCAGACTTGAGCCAGTGTATTGACACACACCTCTTGAATGAATGGAAGGCTGGGTCCACTTGAAGGATGCCCTCACCATAATGACAAAAATTTATAGCGTTAACATTTCTCCAAAGGAACTTATAGCATTTCACTGGGAAAAGGAAATAGTCACACTTTTTAGGGATTACTGGGCACTGGCACTGAACAGACACTAATCTCAGGAAACTCAAAATGTCACTGTGGTCCACAAGTCAGGATAGGGGCATATAGAGGTAAGTTTATCAATTGAGTTTTAGCTCAGGTCCGTCTCACAGTGGGTCCAGTGGGTCCGAGAACCTATCCTGTAGTGATTTCCCCAGTTTCAGAATGCATAGTTGGAATAGACATATTCAGCAACTAGCAGAATCCCCTTATGGATTCTCTGACATGTGGACTTAAGGCTATTATGGTAGGAAAAATGAAGCAGAAATGACCAGAACTGTTTCTATCTAGGAACATAGTAAACCAAAAAAACTCCACTCCTGGAGTGATTGCAGAAATTAGTAGATGATCTGGGTTTCAAAGGAACATGATTGGAAAATTAGTGATAAGGAGGTCTGTTGGAGAGATATATGGATAGAAGTGTTTAAATGAGCAAAAAAAAAAAAGTGAAAATATTTGTGCCTCATGTAAATGCTCAATAACTGGTGACCTCAACAGAGAATAGTTTTAATAATCAAGTGGATAGAATGACGTGTTCTGTGGATACCAGTCAGCTTCTTTCCCCACACACAGCTATTATTATCCAATAGGCTCATGAAAAAAATGGCCATGGTTGCAGAAATGGAGGTTATGCACAGGCTCAGAAAAATAGACTTTCACTCATCAAGTCAATCCTGGTTACAGCCACTGCTGAGGGCTCAGTCTGCCAGCAACAGAGATAAAGACTGAGTTCTCAATACGGGGAGGTTGATTACATTGGACCACTTTCATCGTGTTCTTACTGGAATAGACATCCTCTCTGGATATGGACTTTTCTTCCCTGTACATGATGATACTACCATAGATTTACAGAATGCCTCATCCACCACCATAGTATTCCACATAGCAATGCATCAAATGGAGCAACTCACTTCACAGCAAATGAAGTGTGCCAATGGGATCATGTTCAAGGAATCTACTGGTCTTATCATGTTCCCTTCATCCTGAAGGAGCTGGATTGATAGAGTGGTGGAATGGCCTTTTGAAGACCCAGTTACAGTCCCACCTATGTTGCAATACTTTGGAGGCAACACCTTGAAGGACCAGGTGGCAATACTTGTTCTCCAGGAGGCTGTATATGTGCTGTATCAGCATCCAATAGATGGTGCTGTTTCTCTCTTAGCCAGGATTCACAAGTCCAAGAATTGAGGGGTAGAAATGGGAATGGCAACTCTCACTATTACCACTATAGATCCACTAGGAAAATTTTGCTTCTTATCCCTGCTTCTCTATGCTCTGCTCATCTAAAGGTTTTAGTTGCAAAGGGAGGAATGCTTCCACCAAGAAACACAACGATTCCTCTGAATTGGAATTTAAGACTGCCACCTGGCCACTTTGTGCTTCCCATGCTTTTCAATCACAAAGAAGGGAGTTACTGTATTGATTATGGTGACTGATCCTGATTATCAAGGAGAAATTATTTGGATGCTACTACACACTGGAGGTAAGGAAGAATATGTCTGGAATACAGGGGATTGCTTAAGGTGTTTCTTACTACTACCGTGCCCTGTGATTAAAGTCAATGGAAAACTACACCACCAATTTAGGCAGGACTACTAATTGCCCAGATCCTTCAGGAATGAATGTTTCAGTCTCCCCACCAGAAAAAGAACCATGACCAACTGAGTTTCTTGCTGAGGGAAAAGGGAATGTGGAATGGGTAGGGCAAAAAGTACTTATAAATATCAGCTACTTATAAGATGTATTAACTGCATCTTCTCTGGAAAAGGGGTTACTACATTGTCAGTTATATGCAGGATAGTTGTATCATGTTAGGTGGACTTATTACTTTTTTATTATTATTTTTATTTGGAAATCACATATAGTTTAAGGAGATGTGTATGAGTGCCAAATTTATAAACAGTGGACTGTGATGTTTAATTTTATGTATCAACTGGCTAGGCTATGGGGCCCGGTTTGGCCAAACACTAGTCTAGTAGCTGTTATGAATTAGTTACATGTGATTAAATCAGTTGGCATTAAGTAAATTTCCTTCCATAATGTGAGTGTGTCTCAACCAATCATTTGAAGGCCTTAAAAGCAAACAGAGGGTTCTCTCTAAGGTATATTTTGTCTCCAGACTATAAATGGACATATTGCCAGAACTCCTCACTTTTCCCATCACCTGACCTACAGATCTGGGGACACAAGACTTTGGGAATCTCCAGTCTGTCACCTGACTTACAGATTTTGGACTTGCCAGCCCCCAGTAGTTGTGTGAGCCAATTCATTAAAATCTCTCTTGATAGATGATACATAGATAGATAGGTAGGTAGATAGGTAGGTAGGTAGGTAGGTAGATAGATAGGTAGAAAGATGATACATAGTTGTTGATGTAGATCTGGATCTAGATATAAATATCTTACTAGTTCTGTTTCTCTATAGTAGCATAAAACAGTAAGTATAAAATAGAAGATCCATTTAATGAAAATTAGCCCCCTGCCCTTGGATAATATCAATCCCCAATGTTATTACAGGCATAAACATAAAAAAAATTAGAATAGCACTCTTACGAGAATACCTCTAGCAGAGGAGGGCATGGATAGCAAACAAACATAGAACATGAGTGTTATTTAAATAAAAACACAGTAATTGTACACAGTATACGGGGTCCACACTCCATTCCTCTTCCTCCAACTATGCTATAGCCCAGCCTAGTTTTTAATCAAGACCCAAAGATTTATATTAGTAGCTATTTAAGGGAAATCACATTAAGATGGAGGTAGAATAACTTAGTTTTTTGTCTGTTTACTTTTTTAAAAAATCTAATTATTTAAGATACTTAAGAACAGCCAAGAGTAAATTGTTCCTGGGAAAAAGCTCAATAGGTATAATCTAAAGGAGAATGATGGGAATTGGAATGAGGAAATAAAGTAAATCTATGAAGTATGATGTGAAAGGATGTCAAGATACAATAGATTTAGTAGGCAATGATAAAGACAGTGTCATCTCTCTAGTCTCACAGCAGTGTATATTGACCTCTTTCTGTTGTTCTAACAAACTCTAGGAGAAGGAATATTTTTAGAGCAGGATATCCTAGGAAGAAAATAATCATAAATGGGTCAGAAAAACCTTACATAAATTGTTAAACGTAAGGACCAGGGAACAAAAGACAGACGGCTTCAACCATGTGAATAGTGTTGCTGAGTATATTTGCTATGTGCTGGGGGCTCTGGGTTTTGAAACAAGCAGTACAGGCAGTCCCCGGGTTATGAACGTCTGACTAACGGACAACTCATACTTAAGAACGGACTGCCATAAAGCCTATTATATTAAAAAATTGAGTTAAATGTATCGAATCGTTCATAATAACGAATGCAGGCACTACTTTGTGACTCTCATGGAAACACTGAGTGGTTTGGAAGTGTTTCTTAAGTGTTTTATATGAACAGAAAGGTAAAACATATACTATATACTAAGATAAACATTTGACTAACTGACGCTAAGTAAGAACCATATGTACCTGTTCTGACTTGCCTACAAATTCGCCTTAAAGATAGACTTAGGAAAGGATGTTGATCATAACTTGGGGACTCTCTGTATATGAGGAAAAAGTCCAGCATTTTCAAATTAAATTAGATTAAGATTTGGGATTAGTAGAAGCCTAGTAAGGAGAAATTTGTTTTGTTTATAATCATGTGGAAATTTTGTCAACAATTTAAAATATTTGTAGATACAGGTATATACAATATTGAGTGGTTCTGGGGAAAATTAAAGGAGAAAAATAATAAGAAAACCTCATCACAGTCAACCATGTCATAAAAGTTATACTGTAATTATATATGATTAAATGATGTACTTCCTGGGATATTCAGCTATTCTAATAACCTTGGAAAAATTAATAAAATAATAATAAAGTTGATACTTAGGTTAAAGAGAAGCATGTAATTTAGCCCTAAGTCTTAGTGTCATTGCCATTTTTGCCATGAGCAAATACTTTAAAAAATTCTTTAAAATCTGCTAATAGTTTCAAATGAGAGTATTTATACAGAAAAGCTTAACTACACCACAAAATACATGACAGAAGCACCAGGCTGAGAGATCATAAAAAAATACAAATTTTTTTTCTGAACTTCCCTGTAAATACAAGCAACAAGTGTGAAAAAATACAAGACTTTTCGTATTATATCTCAACTCATTATCATTTAACGAAGTAGAGAATAACAAGAATCCAGAAGGAGACAATCAATAATATCAGTGAAAAAGGCCAGGAAATGAAGACAGATAATGGGCACAATAAGCCAGGGTAGGTTTTCATGTTTGGGTTCATAGATAATACTCTTGTCTATGGAGAAAGTAATCTTCAGTGGTTATTTATATTTAAAATGTTTTCCCCAAAAGGGCATGAACCTTGGTTATGTTTTTTTGTGGTCCTAAAGATTATTTAGGACAGACTTAAATGTAGAATGGTGAATATTGGGAAATAAATTCAAACTATGTCAAATTATCTTAAGTGTCAAACCTATAAGATACAGAGAAATTGATCCTGCATCAGGTCAAGTACATGTTACTGAAGTCCCCTAAAAATTAGGATTCTGGAAACACTTGTTCTTAGATAAATATTTTCATAAAATATCCTTACAGTAGTACTTTCAACTTTCTTTAATTTCTTTTTTTTTTTAACAGAGTTTTTCTCTAGGTAGATGAACCTTAAAACAGTACTGAAACTAGACTTTAACAGGGGAAAAAGAAAATTTCAATAACACTTGCAAAATGTATAAAATGTATGCATGAGGCACTGGAATAAATAAATGTAAATATTATTTAATCTCGGACTTATAAACAGTTACCAGAGCACTTTTGAAAAAAAAAATTTCTTTGCATTGTTATTTGACAGTATTTTATTACACAAAAATATATATCTTATATACATACATATTATATATAATAAAATACTGTCAAAGAACAACCCAAATAAAAAATAAAAAGAAAGCAAAGAGTACTTGAAGTGCTTACTGATAAAGATCAAAGACTACAGTCTTCAGTACGGATTACAGTTCAACATAAAGGAAACAAAAACCGTCACAACTGAACCAATAAGCAACATCATGACAGAGAAAATATTGAAGTTGTCAAGTTGTTTACTTGGATCTACAATCAACTCCCATGGAAGCATCGATCAAGAAATCAAAGGACAAATTGCATTGGACAAATCTGCTGCAAAAGACCTCTTTGAAGTGTTAAACAGCAAAGATGTCACTTTGAGAACTTAGGTGCACCTGACCCAAGCCATGATATTTTCAATTGCCTCATATGCATGAGAAAGCTGGACAATGAATAAGGAAGACAAGAGAAGAATTGATACATTTGAATTATGCTGTTGGTGAAGAATATTGAATATACCATGGACTGCCAGAACAAACAAATCTGTCTTGGAAGAAGTACAGCCAGAACGCTCCTCAGAAGCGAGGATGGGGAGACTTCGCTTCACATACTTTGGACATGTTATCAGGAGGGATCAGTTCCTGGAGAAGGACATCATTCTTGTTAGAGGGTCAGCGAAAAAGAGGAAGATCCTCAGTGAGATGAATTGATACAGTGGCTGCAACAATGGGCTCAAACATAGCAATGATTATAAGGATGGCACAGGACCGGGCAGTGTTTCATTCTGTTTTACATAGGGTCGCTATGAGTCATAACTGACTCGATGGCACCTAACAACACACACACACACACACACATACACACACACATATATATATTTTCTATCCTGCCTCACTTGTTTCCCTCTGTGGCAGGAAGAATAATGGCCAGTCAAAGATGAGAATGTCCTAATTTCCAGTACCTGTGAGTATGTTACATTGCATGGCAAAACGGGGATTTGAAGATATACTTAAAGTAAAGATCTCAAGTTGTGAATATTATTCTGGATTATCTGCTTGGACCCAGTGCAATCAGAGGGGTCCTTATAAAAGAAAGTCAGGAGTGTCATAATCAGAAAAATACATTTGAAATCTTAGACTGCCAGATTTGAAGACACAGGAAGAAGTCATGAGCCAAAAATGAAGGCAGCCTCTAAAAGAAACCAAAACAAATCCATTGCTGTAGAGTCCATTCTGACCCATAGCCACCCAGGGATTGGACAGAGTAGAACTGCCTCATAGGGTTTCCAAGGAGCAGCTGGAGGATTCAAACTGCCAACCTCTTGGTTAACAGCTAAGCTCTTAACCACTGCGCCTCCAGGGCTGCATAGGCAGCCTTTAGGAGCCAAAAAAGGCAAGGAAATGGGTTCTCCCCTGGAGTCTTCAGAAGGAATGGAGGTTTGCTAACACTTTGGTTTTAGCCCTGTAACATCCATTTTGGAACTTGTGACATCTGAAAATGTAAGATAATACATCTGTGTTGTTTTAAGCCCCTAAGCTTTTGGGAATTTGTTACAGCAGCAAAAGGAAACTAATACACTCTCCTTCTCCAAATATTTATTCTCTATTAAATCTCAGGCATAAACTAAGTTCTAGAGATATAGCCATGAGAAAAGTCTAACACAGACAAAACATCTTTCAGAATGGCAGAGTGAGGAGCTCTGCCTTCACTCTCCCCAGCAAAACAGACATAACTGGTGAAAATTATTTTAAAAAGGAAAAAAAATGAACAAAAACTAATGATTTAAATTATTTTGGAATTGTCTAAGCATACAGAATATAAACAAATATTTATTCAAGAAAATCTACTAAATGTCGTTAATAAAAGTGAGAGTCTGTAGCACTTGAGCCCACAATCTGTTCCCTCCTCCCCACAGGTTCAATATTATGAAAACAATGGCCAAGAAAACGGGTATATGCCTAAGAGTGGAATTGCTGGGTCATATGGTAGTTCTATGTAACTTTTTGAGGAATTTTCAAACTGTTTTCTGCAATGGCTGTAGCAACTAACTATCTCACCAGCTGTGAATGAGGGTTCCTGTTTCTCTACAACCTTGCCAACACCTAGTATTTTCCATTTTTTTTTATCATTGCCATTCTAATGGGAGTGAGACGTTATCTCATTGTGGTGTTGATTTGCATCTCCCTAATGGCTAATGGCTTTGAGCACCTTTTCATGTGCTTGTTGGCCATTTGATATACTCTTTGGTGAAATAGCTGTTCAAATCTTTTGGCCATTTTTTGATTAGATTGTTTGTCTTTTTGTTGTTAAGTTGACTCTTATTTTGTAAATTTTGAACATTAGACCTTTATCGGGTATATAGATCCCAGGAAGTTTCCCCAGTTTGTAGGCTGTCTTTTCACTTTTTTTGATAAAATCTTTTATAAATAGAAGTATTTAATTGTTATGAGATCCCGTTTGTCTATTTTGTTTTGTTTTGCTTTTTGCTTCTTGTGCTTTTGTTGTCATGTCAGATAGGCCATCACAAAAATCTAAGCCCCACTGCTTTGTCTCTATACTTTCTTATATAAATTTTACGGTTTTAGTTTTCAGATTAAGGTCTTTAATCCATTTTGAAATGTTTTTTTGTGTAAGGCTTGGATCTTGTTTCATTCTTCTGCATGCAGATGTCCAATTTATCCAGCACCATCTATTGAAGACACTTTGCATTCCCCATTGAATGATTTTATCACTCTTGTTGCAAATCAGTTGACAAGAGATATATGGATTTATTTCTGGGCTCTCAATTCTATTTCATTGATCTATATGTCTATTATTATACAAGTACTGGTGGTGAAGTGGTTAAGAGCTCACGCTGCTAACCAAAACATTGGCAGTTCGAATCCACCAGTGGCTCCTTGGAAATCCTATGGGGCAGTTCTAATCTATCCTATATGGTCGCTATGAGTTGGAATCGACTTGAGAGCAAACAACAACAGGCTGTTTTTAGTTAGTTACTACAGCTTTATAGTATGTTTTGAGGTCAGAAGTGTGAATCCTCCTACTTTATTCTTCTTATTTAAGATTGCTTTAGCTAGTCAAGTTCCCATGCCCTTCAATATAAATTTGAGGATTGGCTTTTCCATTTCTGTCAAGATGGCTGTTGGAATTTTGATGGGATTGCATTGAATTTGTAGTTTCTTTGGGTAATATTGACATCTTCACTATATTAAGCCTTACAATCCATGAACAAGGAATGTTCTTCCATTTCTTTATGTCTTCTTTGAATTCCTTTAGCAATGTTTTTATAGTTCTCTTTATACAGTTTTTTTATCTTCCTGGTTAAATTTATTCCTAGATATTTTATTCTTTTTAATGTTATTGTAAAAAGTAATGTTTCCTTAATTTCCTTTTCTTTTTGCAGATTGCTGATGTATAAAAACCCTACAGATTTTCGTGTTGACCTTGTACACTGCCACTTTGCTGAATTCATTTATTAATTCTGTTTCTTTCTGGATTCTTTAGGATTTTCTATGTATAGAATCATGTTATCTGCGAAGAAGGATAATTTTACTTCCTCCTTACTGATTTGGATATCTTTTTTTGTTCTCTAGTCTAATTGCTCTGGCTAGAACTTCCAGAACAATGTTGAATAGTAGTGGTAAGAGTGGGCATCCTTGTCTTGTTCCTGATTTTAATGGGAACGCTCTCAGTCTTTCTCTGTTGAGTATAACTGTGAATTTTTCATAGCTGATCTTTATTATGTTGAGGAATTTCCCTTCCATTACTGTTATTGAGTGTGTTTTTTTAATCATGAAAGGGAGTTGAATTTTGTCAAATGTCTATTCAGCATTGATTGAGATGATCATTTGTTATTTCTTTCCTTTGTTCTGTTAATGTGGTGTATTCCATTGATTGGTTTTTTGTGTCTGGGTTTTGACCTACAAAAATGCTTCTCAGCTTTTTTTATTTCCAACCCTTAGATGGAACAGGAAGGCGAAAATGGTCTTAAGCTTGGCATTTCCTTTCTCTCCATCTGTCTTAGGTATCTAGTGCTACTATAACAGAAATACCACAAACGAATGGCTTTAACAAAGAGAAGTTTATTCTCTCACAATTTAAGAGGCTAGAAGTTCAAATTTAGGGCACCAGCTCCAGGGGAAGGCTTTTTCTCTCTGTAGACTCTGGGGGAAGTTCTTGTCATCAATTTTCCCCTAGTCTAGGAGCTTCTTAGCATAGGGACCCTGGGATCAAAGTATGTGCTCTGCCTCTGACTCTGCTTTCTTGGTAGTAGGAGGTCCCCCTGTCTCTCTACTTGCTTCTCTCTTTTATATCTCAAAAGAGATTGACTCAAGATACAACTTAATCTTGTATATTAAGTCCTGCTTCATTAACATAACTGCCTCTAACCCTGCCTCATTAACGTCTTAGAGGCAGGATTTACAACACATAGGAAAATCACATCAGATGACAAAATGGTGGACAATCACACAATACTGGGAATCATGGCCTAGCCAAGTTGACACACATT
>NW_004444160.1:2068492-2069662 GCF_000243295.1 Trichechus manatus latirostris
GATTTACAACACATAGGAAAATCACATCAGATGACAAAATGGTGGACAATCACACAATACTGGGAATCATGGCCTAGCCAAGTTGACACACATTTTGGGGGGGACACAATTTATCTATATCACCATCCAAAGCTAGAGGAAGTTGTAATCGGGCACTTCCCTTCCCCTAAATGGAAGGTTAGAAGAGGGTTGTAGTTTGCAATTCTCCTCCCCTATGTGGAATGCTAGATGGGCTGGAGCTCGCTATTTCCCCTCCTCCAAGTTAGTTAGGCTCTAATAAAAGCAGTTTTCCTTAAGGACAGGTCGTTGTAAAGGAAAGCAAAGCACTATATCACAATGGTTACTTTTGCCCTCCCACTGCTTGGAGCATGAGCTTCACAGTGAAAACCTGTTGGAGATTCTGCTTCAGGAGGTAAAACTCATGAAAGTGTGGAGCCCCACCCCCCCCAAATGTTGGGTCTCTGGAAGTTTTTATCTCTTAAGTTCATCTATGCTCAGTGTCTGACAAAATAAGTCAATAACCCTTTAAACAATCCTACCTAGTGTTGGGTCAATGGGCAGCAGCAGTGGCAGGGTCTCTGCTCCCAGTATAATGCTGATTCTCTTTAATTGTCTGTCTGTCTCCCAGCTTTGGGGCATTGGTTTGCTCTATCACATCAGTCCTCTGATTGATCTAAGAAGGGTTATCGATTTTCAGATTTTCAGCTTTTTTTCTTGTTGTGAGGACAAGATGGATGACTTCCAAGCTCCTTATATGCTGGACTGGAATCCTGAAGTCTGAAGTTTCTTTTTGGATAGATGGAAATGTTCTGGAATTAGATAGTGGTCATGGTTGCACAACATTGTGAATATACAAAAATCACTGAATTGTACAAATTAAAGTGGTGATTTTTATGTTATGTGAATTTTTCTAAATTAAAAAATGCAAGAAAAGGAACGATGACTTGTGTTCATGGCTGTTGTTGTTAGGTACCAGCGAGTTGGATCCAATTCATAGCAACCCTATGTACAACAGAAAGAAACCCTGTCCAGTCCTGTGCCATCCTCACTATCGTTGTTATGCTTGAGCACATTGTTGCAGCCACTGTGTCAATCCATCTTGTTGAGTGTCTTCCTCTTTTTCACTTGCCCTCTACTTTACCAAGCATGATGTCCTTCTCCAGGGACTGA
>NW_004444160.1:2069818-2077884 GCF_000243295.1 Trichechus manatus latirostris
ATTAAAAAATAAACAATAATTACCAATAAACAATGTCAGAGAAAGTCAAGGGTTGGGATGGAAAATGTGTCAAGGAATCAGGCAATATGAAATATTTAATTTATTAATATCCATACAGTCATTACATTTAAGTCTCATATTTAGTTGTAAACCTTATAGCAGAAAATATGAAATTGGAAAAACTAATCAGGTATGCACAGCATCCATTGGATAAACATAAACCACCTGCTTATGAAAAGCAAAACTATGCTTTATATAAAGAATAGCATCTACTGAGAATCTTAACAAAGGAACAATGAGATAAAACAAATGATCCCAAATTCTTTGGAGTAGACAAAATAATAATAATGTTGTTGTTTTTGTTGTTAGATACTGCTAAGTCATCCCCATGCACAACAGAACTAAACACTTCCCATTCCTGCACTATCTACATGATCATTTGCAGAATGAACCATATGATCCATAGATTTTTTCCACTGGCTAATTTTTGGAAGTAGATCATTGGGTATTTCTTCATAGATAATAATAAATAAAGGCATAATAATAATAATAGCAACACTAATAACAATTGATGGCTGTGCCACCAGGGCTCCTAATAGTTATATAGTGCTGACTAAACTCCAGTCACTTTTTAAAGAACTTTGCATGTATTTAATTTAATCCTCACACGACCCTAGGAGGTAGCTACTACTATTATTTTTACCGATGTACAAAGAAGTTAAGAATTTGCCCAAGGTCATACACTGAGTAAAAGGAAGTATTAATATGTTACCACAGTAAGCCTGACTCCAGAGCCTGTACTTCTTAACCACAGGCTGTCATTTTATTCAATTACAATAATGTCAACAATGATAACAGCTCTTAGTTACTGAGTGCTTATGAGAGGCATGCACCCTTTCACTATAACACTATGAAGTCAGAATTGTTATTTTCTTTTTCTTACCCGTGACAAGACTAAGCATGTTCTTCAAAGAGATTAAATAACTTGCCAAGGTTATAAATTTAGTAAACTGCTGAGCAAAGATTCAAGGGAAGTCCATCCTCTTAGGCACCAAACTATTCTGCTTCCTATGAATATCATATAAATACACAATAAAATATGTCTTCATCTGTGTATAAAAAAAAAAATAACACATTAATTAAAACTAGATTTGGTGTTGCCGTGCCTGCACGCTAAGGAAAATGGCATATTTCATATCAGAAAGGAAATATATTTCTATAATTTTTCCTTTCCCTGGTTGAGAAGGGAGAAGATATTTTATGGCTTCTTACCACTGTTCAGATTGGTGCCTTACTGAGTATTTGCACATTCTAAATAAAGGGTGGAGAGTTAAATTGTTCTGCAAAATAAAAAATGAGGAGTATCTCAAGACACAAAGGGGGAGGAAAGAATGGTAAGGGGAAATTTTACCTAGGGAGAAAACTAAGAAACCCCTCAGATAATCTAAAACTTCTTGAATTTACAGAATTCTGGTAAAAGTGATACAAAAGAGGACTCTGTTCCATGGCTAGTGTGACTCTGAACAGAATAAAGTCAGCATATCAGGCTGGTGAGAAATAATTTTTAATGATTTCTAGGTGGATACAGGGCTCCTGGTTCACATAGGGTAGAGTGTTAGCCAGGTGTGTGTATACACCTACACCTTATTTACTATCTTGTTATCTGACATTTCACAATTACAACAATAGTAACAAATCTACTATCCAACTATTTTGCACATTAATGACGTATGTCTGGCTGTAGCAAAAGTCAAGGGGCAAGGTGAGAGTAACACTGGCTGTGATGGTTAGGGTTATGTGTCAGCTTGGCTGGGCCATGATTCTCAGTGGTTTGGCAGTTATGTAATGATGTAATTTGGTAATTATGTAATGATATAGTCATCTTCCATTTTGTGATCTGATGTTTTCATGGATTGAATTGTGTCTCCCAAAGATGTACATCAACTTGGCTAGGCTGTGATTCCTAGTATTGTGTGATTGTCCACCATTTTGTCATCTGATGTGATTTTCCCATGATGTTAATAAGGCAGGATTATAGGCAGTTATGTTAATGAGACAGGACTTAATCTACAAGATTAGGTTGTGTTTTAAGTCAATCTTTTTTTAAAAAAAAGAGAGAAGTGAGTAGGGAGACAGGGGGACCTCATATCACCAAGAAAGTAGTGCCAGGAGCAGAGCACATCCTTTGGACCCGGGGCTCCTGCGCTGAGAAGCACCTAGACCAAGGGAAGATTGATGACAAGGACTTTCCTCCAGAGCCGACACAGAGAGAAAGCCTTTCCCTGGAGCTGGCGCCCTGAATTCAGACTTCTAGCCTACTAGACTGTGAGAGAATAAACTTCTGTTTGTTAAAGTCATCCACAGTGGTATTTCTGTTATAGTAGCACTAGATAGCTAAGACAGATACGGTCATCCTCCTTTTTTGCATAACTCTGATTTTCACATAATGACCTGGTCTTTGGAACCTAACCATATTGATAAGTGAGGTGTGAGTGTACTTGTATTCACATAATTTATCTATAAGCACATCTCTTATATAACCATATACACAAATACAGAAATTGACAGAAGAGATAACGGCATATATCATGGCTTTCCAGAGTTAGGACAGGAAGAGATCAGGGAAAAAGGTCCAGAATATAATTTTTTCTGCTTCAGGCAATCAGAATTTAAATTGAAATCTTTCCTTAGTGTTTTTCACAGATAATCTATTTTTACAGAAGCTGTACACTATTTTAGTAGTCTTGTCTTGAAAGCCCATTCCATTTATATTTAATCCAGGCTTAATTTAAATATCCATTGTTATAGAATCAAGTCATTACAATGAATAATTTTTGCAAATTTATTTTTACTGGCACTTGGTTTGCCACAAGTGAATCAAGACAATTACTTCTTCTTCTCAAGGCCAATTGGAATTTTCTCATAATACTGGGTCAGGATATGGAGAACAGCACTGGCTCATGCCATTCCACCACAGGAAATATGTAGCTAAAATGTCCTCACATTTTTCCATATTTCAGTGATAATTTCTTACCATTACTCACCCTTCTCCCCCTTGTCACATTCAGATCTTGCATCTGGCCTGCTAATTACACTTGAAGACAAAATTGCTGTGATCAGTTCTCCATCTGTTATTGGCAGCTGATTCTAACCAAAATATAAATATAATAGAATTTAGGGAGGGTTAATTATCAACTCTCACCCAAATGAGCCTTCTTGAGTTTTCCATTGGCTATAGTTTACAAGCTGTCTACTACTACATTAGCAGTAGCAGTACTGACTGGTCCTTTATGGATCTGGCTCTTCTGATCTCTGGATTCTAGACCTGCACAACAGGTCATTCTCTTTGTCCCACCCTGTCTGTAACCAACCTTCACAAGCTTATTTTTTTTAAAGTCACAAGTTAGGATAATTACAATCCAAGAATTTCTAGGAGTGACTACTTCTTAACAGCCTCTTTTGTCATGTTCACCTCTCTGCACCTTTTGAAAAGTGTAACTCCTTTACACTAAATTCTTATTGAGGTCATTTACTGTGCATACCCAATGACTGTGGGCTTTGTGGAATAAATTATCTGGTCTGCACTGTGCGTCAGAGGGCATCTTTTGAGATATAAAAGAATTAACCTTTTAAGTGAAATGGGTTTGTCCTGCTTAGGCAAAGCTTTCATACCTCAGTGCTTGATTATTTAAGAATGGCACAGAAACATTGGGAGTTTTCCTTAAATAAATTAGCCTTGCTTGTAAGTAAGCACACATCTGATGTGAATATAAATCTATCCCAGTCATTTTGTAAATATAACCGTTTTAATTTAAATCTCATCCACGTTGATACTTTATATTTTTGGTTTAACTTATGACTGACATTAGAAATGATAATTGGATAAAATAAAAGTTTGGCATTATTAATTTTTTTTTCAATTCTCTTCTACTATACCTTCTTTTCCTAAGTACAGTTGTAATAGAAACACTGAAATAAGCAAATACATGCAACACTTGAATTTATCCAGTTATCTCATCTAGGACTTAAAATGACTTACTCTTCATTGTCCTCCTTCTTTTTTTATCGTACATTTCCATTGGCATTCCAGGCCCTTATAATTGTTCCCTGCTCTCCTGAAGCCCTCCTTCCTGCTCTCATGTTTATTGTCACAGAGATAAAAGTGAGCTTAAAAAGTACTCATCATAATTCTATTTTTACTGGATAACACGCTGCACTAAAAAAATGAAACTCATACAATTGTTTCAGTCAACATCCAGCAATTTGATGAGGCAGAACCACCCCTAATATTTGTAGGACTAAGGCCGAAAGTAAAAATGGGATCCCATAAACAATTATTTAAATATTTAAAGGCTATAAACCAATTTAAACTGTTACATAAATATGTATTTTCCTTCAAGCTTGATAATATGTTATAAGGTCAGTGATAATTTTAGAGCTCCAGGTTACTTGAGAGTTTCATAATGAAACATGATAGCATTGGGAAATTCAGACACTGAAGTCCAGCCTGGAAGCCAACCCTCCTTGTTTTCTTACCCCTAACTCTATCCTGCACCATCGGGGTACCCCTCACTCCACCTCCCTTCACACACAATTTCTATTTGGCCACCCCTTGGGCCTGTGAGTTTTCACAATGGCAGCACAATCTGCCTTTTTCTGTTTTCTGGAAGCAGAGATTGTATTTGTGGGGCTCAGATTCGCTTGGATGGCTCATCCTATGGGCAGTGGTATGCGCACAGTAGTTCTGGAACATGGTCCAGGACAGGCGCTTGTCTTTTTAGGATCTCAAGTCATTACTCTAAAGAGGATGTTATGGAATGATTTCTTTGTGTTACCTTCAGAATTATATTGGCTCTCCAGGGCTATATTTGATTTTTGCTACAAAAGAAAAACAAAAAAGAAGTCAAATTGGAGAAGTAAAATTAGATATTATTTTCCATTTCATTAACCCAAATTTCACTGCTGTTCATGCCCAGATTTTCATTGTGTTGTAGAGACAGTTTAGATTTTTGGGTGGAAATAATTTTTACAAAATATTTTTCTCTTTTTTTAAATGTTCATATTAATGTTACAAGGATTAAAATAAATTAATGTACAAAGGTTCACAATTTCTTCCCACCCCAAAATGAAAATGGAAGGATTTTATTTGCTGCATTAAGCTGAGCTCGTCCTCCCTTTGGTATGTACTATCTGAGTAACAGAGGAAGTGTACTAAATATAATCCCTCTACAAAAATGTTCAAGAAGAAAAAAATAACATAGTTTTATCAATATAATGAAGTGTTAGAACCTCTATATTTAGAGGAAAGTTTTCTCAAATGAGGACACTGTTGTTGTTGTAGTTGCCTTTGAGTAGGCTCCAATTCATGGTGACCTTATACGTAACAGAACAAAACATTGTCTGGTCCTGCACCATCTTCGTGGTCTTTAATATGGTTAAGCCCATTGTTGCAGCTATTTTGTCAATCCATTTCATGGAGGGTTTCCTTCATTTTTGCTGACTTTCTACTTTGCCAAACATGATGTTCTTTTAGAGTGATTGGTCTTCCCTGATGACATGTCCAATACAAGCAAGATGAAGTCTTGCCATCCTCACTTCCAAGGAGCATCCTGGCTATATTGCCCCCAAGGCTAATTTATTCGTTCTTCTGGCATTTCATGGTATTTTCAATGTTCTGCACCAACACTACAATTCAAATGTGTCAATTCCCCTTTAATCTTCTTTTTTCATTGTTTAACTTTCATATGTATATGAGGCAATTGAAAGTTCCATGGCTTGGGTCAGGCACAGCATAGTCATGAAAAAGACATCTTCACTTATTAACACTTTGTTGTTGTTAGTTACTGTCTACTCAATTCCTACTTATGAAAACAATTTGCACCACCCAGGGACTACTTTTTCACATTTTAAAGAGGTCTTTTGCAGCAGATTTGCCCAATTCAATATGTTGTTTGATTTCTTGACTTCGACTTCCATGGGCATTGATTGTTGATCTAAGTAGAATGAAATCACTGACAACTTCAAGGTATTGGTAATTTATCATGATGATGTTTATCGAACCAGTGTAAGGATTTTTGTTTTCTTTATGTTTGGGTGTAATCCATACTAAAGACTGTAGTCTTTGATCTTCATCAGTAAGTGTTTCAAACTGACTTCACTTTGAACTAGAAAAGTTGTGTCATCTGCAATACGTAGGTTGTTAATGAGATTTCCTGAATCCTGATTTGTATTCTTTTTCATACAGTCCAGTTTTTTGGATTATTTGTTCAGCATACTGATTAAATAACTAAGGTGTAAGTATACTACCCTGCTGCACACTGTTTCCTATTTTAAACCCCTCAGTATCCCCTTGTTATATTCAAACAAGTGTCTTTTGATCCATGTACTGGTTTCACATGAGAACAATTAAGTGCTCTAGAAATCTCATTATTTGTAATGTTATCCATAATTTGTTATGATCCACACAGTTGAATGCCTGCACATACTCAAGGAAACACAAGTAAGCATCTTTCCGGTATTCTCTGCTTTCACTCAAGATCCATCTGACATCAGCAATAAAATACCTCATGTAGTATCTTCTGAATCTGGCTTCAACTTCTGAAAGTTCACTATCCATGTATGACTGAAGCTACTTTTTAAATTATCTTCAAAAAATTTTGCTAGCATGTGATATTAATGATATTATTTGATAATTTCTACATTCTGTTTGATTGCCTTTCTTTGGAGCGCGCACTAATATGGATCTTTGCCTGTTGGTTGTCCAGGTAGCTGTCTTCCAAATTTCTTGACATAGACTAGTAAGTGCTTCCAGCTTTGCGTCTATTTTTTGAAGGATCTCAGTTGGTATTCTGTCATTTCTAGGAGCCTGTCTTAGTCATTTAGTGCTGCTGTAACAGAAATACCAAAATGTCTTTAACAAAGAGAAATTTATTCTCTCACAGCCTAGTAGGCTAGAAGTCCGAATTCAGGGAGTCAGCTCCAGGTGAAGGCTTTTTCTCTCTGTTGGCTCTGAGGGAAGATCCTTGTCATCCATTTTCCCCTGCTCGAGGAGCTTCTTAGCAGAGGGACCCAGGGTCCAAAGGACACGCTATGCTCTGGGTGCTTCTTTCTTGGTGGTATGAGGTCCCCCTGTCTCTCTATATTAGCTTCTCTTTTATATCTCAAAAGAGATTGACCTAAAACGGAACCTAATCTTGCAAATTGAGTCCTGCCTCATTAACATAACTGCCTCTTATCCTACCTCATTAACATCACAGAGGTAGGATTTACAACACTGGAAAATCACATCAGAAAACAAAATGGTGGACAATCACACAATACTGGGAATCCTGGCCTAGCCAAGTTGACACATATTTTTGGGGGACACAATTCAATCCATGACAGAGTCTTTTTGTTTGCCAATCCATTCAATGCCACTTGAAATTCTTCCTTAATTATCAGTGGTTCGTTTTTTTTTTTATTGAACTTTAGATGAAGGTTTACAGAACAAGCTAGCTTCTCATTAAACAGTTAGTACATATATTGTTTTATGGCATTGGTTAACAAACTCATGACATGTCAGGACTCTCCCTTCTTGGCCTTGGGTTCCCTATTACCAGCTTTCTTGTCCCCTCCTGCCTTCTAGTCCTTGCCCCCGGGGCCAGTGTGCCCCATTAGTCTCATTTTGTACTATGGGTCAGTCTAATCTTTGGCTAAAAGGTGAACCTCCAGAGTGACTTCATTACTAGGCTAAAAGGGTGTCCAGGGGCCATACTCTCGGGGTTTCTCCAGCCTCTTTCAGGCCAGTAAGTCTGGTCTATGTTCTTTTTGAGTTAGAATTTTGTTCTATATTTTTCTCCTGCTCTGTCTGGGACCCTCTTTTGTGATCTCTGTCAGAGCAATCAGTGGTGGTAGCCGAGCACCATCTAGTTGTACTGGACTCAGTCTGGAGAAGGCCATAATAGTTGTGGTCTATTAGTCATTTGGACCAATCCTTCCCTTGTGTCTTTTGTTTTCTTCATTTTCCCTTGCTCCTGAAAGGGTGAGACCAGTGGAGTATCTTAGATGGCTGCTCACAGGCTTTTAAG